>NW_020447974.1:5017187-5161624 GCF_003343035.1 Apteryx rowi
TGGGGGGGTGGCGCCCGCGGCCTCCAGCCCTCCGCGGCCCCCAGCCCTCCGCGGCGCGGCCCCGCGGCCCCCTAGCTCTCTGCCCCCGGCACGCTGGGGTCACCCGGGAAAAGGGCCGGCGCGGCGGCGCCCTCTGGAAACGGCCCGCGGGCGGTCGGGATGGCGGGGCCCTTCCCGGAGCCTCGCCGTGAGGGGAGCGCGGCTGCGGCAAGGCTGAGCAGGAATAAAGCTCCTCCTCGGTTGGTGGCATCCAGAAAAGGCTTGCCGGGTAGCAAGTGTGTGAAATGGTCACACCTGAGAGCACCTGGGCATCTTTTTGAGATTTGGCTGGAACTGGCCAACAGTTTCGGGAGGTACGATGCACCTGCGCAAGCCTCGTTTGCTTAGCAAACCAGGCCAACAGTCCAAATCCCAGATTATTCACTGAATAAATTAACAAATCATTTGCAGCACATGGCAGAACCCAAGAGTCCCTGCATGTGGTGCTATTATTTCTAAGACATTCGTTATTCCAAAGTGTGCAACTTCAAAGATTCTGGACCAAAGATGGACGTATTTATGAGTAGCCTTCTGTTACCAATGTTGGTTATAACTATACCCTTGAATTAATTAACCAGAACTGCACACTCACTGAAGAAACCATAATCCAGGTGAAAATATATGGACAATTATACCCATGCGGCTGTAATCATCATGTAATTCGTGTACCTCCAGCCAGTGCCCTGACTCGAAGCGTACCGCGCACCTCCGCCCGGATAGGAAGTTGTGTTACTGTGTGTCCTTTACCCAGCTTGTTACCTGTGAGGAGCAAAGTTCCAAAAACTGAACAAGAACATTGAGCCGAGGTCATTTTATCAATAACAAGCCTGAAACTAACTTCTCTTTTAGTACCAGCATTTGTCAATTCTAAGCAATTTATTTCAAAAAACATATACAAAAGAGCCAATCACGCGTGATACTCCTTTGTCTTTAGCATGTCAGAAGTAAGACCAGCCCCCCTCCACATCAATCTTTACTTTAGTTTTGCTAACAATGGGAGATATAGAATTGCTTAATTCAGTCAGCAGTAATTGTGTCTGCACTGACTGTTCAGGGAGAAGTTCAAGGCTGTGTGTCTATAACGAGTTTGAAAGCATGGCCTCTGACATGGACAGAATGTGTCCTCCAGAGCGCACACAATATCCCATTCATTATGTGTGGCACCAGGCATGTCCAGCCGGGAGGGTTACAGAGCCTGGGGAACAGGTAGCGTAATGAAGCATATCGTGCCTACGGATGCTTTGGAGGGGGTTGTTTCAGATGACAGACAAAGCCAGTGTGTCCAGCCTACGGACTAGTTGGACATCTGATGAAATGATGCAAGTGACTCCTACTCTGCAGAGCATAGCAGAATGCTCTGGATAAAGGAAATACAGAATACGTAACCGAGGCACCCTGTGAAGTTCCTTGAGGAGCGCAGTCTCGAACTCCACCTACATTGTTACAAGAGACGCTATTGATATGCTCTATTAGAAGAGTGATACAATGCCTGGATATACCCGGAGAAGTAACTCAGCTGATGAGATCTGAAAAAAGCCTGTCTATTGCTGCCGCTGTGCATCCCTGTCACTGCACACTGAAACCAGATAAGAGCTGGGAGTTGGGCATGTAGCACCAACTGAAAGTAATGTCTCTCAGAATCCTCTCAAAGGGAGTATGACTCGCCTGGAGCCAGACAGCAAAGGCTCTTATATCATAAGTAGATTGCTACTCTGAAGAGAAGACAATTAAAAGGATAACACTTCCCATGCTCCACCCTGGTCCTTCCTTAGATCATGTTTATAATAGTAAGATTAAAGCGTCCTCCCTGAATCCAAGGGGAAGTGTCATGAAATTTATTCCTTGAGTAAACTGGTGTGTGCAAACCTCATTAATTATTAGATTTTCTTCATTGTTCTTATCATACATTCTCTGTAGTTTACATTAATCTCATCCCATCGCTCATATAATAAAATAGTTCCTGCACAGTGGGTGCCTCCTCAGATAGATAACATTTGCCAAAGTTCTGGTGAACAAAAAGAAAAAAAAGGAGCAAGAGGGAGTGACAGAAAAGAAAATCATGCTGGAATGAGAAGGATGGAGAAGTGAGAGAAAGGAGTTGCTGAATACTGCTGCCACCATTGCAGGCTGAACCTCCCAGGATCCCAGTTGATGCTGGGAGGGTTGTTCTGCAACCTGCTGGGCAGAGGTTGGAGGGGTGGCTGTGAAAAATGGGCACAGGTGGCTTTATGCCTCTTTCACATACACCCTGTCCCTGGCGCTGCCTGGAGCTTGGCTTGTTCTCCTAACATTTTAGAGAAGTCTCAGAGCTGTCCTAATTACAGTAGCCCACCCAAGGCCCACTGTAGCCACTTCCATCACCACAGTCCTTGCTGCTGTAGTTCCTCTTAGCTTGCTCCTTCCTCCCTTCAGCCACCTCTTTTGCTAAMGAACTGACACTTTGCCCAGGACAAGGATATTTCCATGATATGCAAAGCCTACTGTGCTGTTTCCTACATCACTCTGTCCAAGTACTCAGATATGGTGGGGACAGAAAGGCAACAGACGGGGAGTGGACAAATATTTCTCATGCTTAGTATCTGAAACTACTATTTGAAGAATGGCTGCAATGGATCTTTTCTCTGTGTTTTCCCCTTGATACTATTGCTTCAGTCCAGCAGTCCCTCTGGTGTCATCTCTCTCTTCTCCTGTTACCCTGCCCCCCCATACTTCTCTCTGCTCTTTTTTCTCCTTTTCATTTTTCAGCCAGCAGGCATCTGCATAGTTTTCACTTGACCAAATACTGTGAAAATGCTCAAGAAAAACAAGTATTTCTGCCTGTTACTGCAGAGCTCATCTCTTTAATGATCTGTAAATAAAGATGTCCCTACTGCTGTGCCTTGTAACTAACATGACACTAAGACTGAGTGAAGTACTCTGCTTCTTCACTAAACGTTAATAAATGACCTGCAAGGGTAGAACATGCAAGCGTTGAATAACAAAGCAGCTGTTCAGATTGTCAACCCCCCCAAAAGGATGGAAAGTAACCCACAGAGAAATGTGTATCTATGAGACATTTACCATCAGCCTTTAATTAATTGGTGATGGATATAGAACGATGTCTCAGATGAGCAGAGAAAACATCCTTCAGATAGCTACCAAAAAGGTAAATATAACAAATAGAGCACCTAATGATTAGTTATGTCTTGATTATTTCCGCCATRGTCTGTAGTCCTGCCATGCCTGTTACGAAGGCAGAACACTTAGCATTCCACTTCCTTTTCCTGAACAATAGATAGACAAAAGAATAGGCAAAAAGACAGTGATATTGAGGCCAAAGAAGACACCTGGCAGCCATGTTGAAGATTATGTATCTTAAACATTAACCATGTCTGACTTCCTGCTGCCTCTTGCCAACTTTGTGGCTGTTGCAGCTGGATAAACAGTTCACATCCAATACCTGAATGTTGTGACCATCATCTGGTTGCAGGATTGGTTACAAACTCCAGACTCGGACTAGGAAATTCCTTGGTGCATTTCTGCTAATTTCCTGGACAAATAACGTGTGAAGAGCACAAGTGTTATTTCTTATTCATGTAAGTTAGTATCTGTGTATCCCAGGACTGTTCCAGAATATGTCAGAGCAGTACCATCACTGAAAGGCAATGTCTCCCCCAGTCAAAGCATAAGGCAAGAGGTCACAACAGAGTCTACCAAACTGAGGTGAAGGGGAAATAATGAAACGCTACTGATCAGCATGCTTGGCTGTGGTCTCTTCAGCCAAGCTGCAGCTTCCTGGCAATGGTGTGGTGGAAGGAAGGATTTGAAAGAGAAAAATGATTTTGTTCTGTGAATGGAAGGGGCTTCTCTCAAGCACAAGAACATCAGAGGCAGTGTGAAGGTGTGTGTTTGAAAAACATAATGCATGGGCAATAGATGGTGGCACCAAGAGCTGACTGGAGATATACATCACTCTTGTCTTACTGAGGGGAAGATGAAAAGTTGCATGAGGACAAACTGTGAAAGCCTTCTTGTCAATGAAGTCAAGAAGGCTGTATTTCATGTGCTAGGGGCACAGCATTAGCCAGTGGAGTCAATCAAAAAAGAGGGATGATGTGGTCAAAGTGAGCAAAGAAAAAGATCTTTGCAGCTACAGCATGAGAAGGGGAAGACTCTCTTTGTCAGGGCCAGAGAAGAGGATAGATGATGCTGTGATAACCAAAGTGTGAGGTGATGGTAGCAGTAGAGAGGTACTGGAGAGGTGTTCTCTTCAAAAAATCTGTAATGCAGCAAAAGCTGATAGAGAAGTGGGAGTTGAAGGTGACAGCTACATTATGAACTTGAACCAGCAGTGTCTGATTGTTTCCATATATTCTTCTATCTACTTGTCTTTAGTCTTGTAACTAGATTTAAGCTCTCAATCTTTTTCTTTTTAAGCTTCACAGCTAAAACTCTAGGCGTTAATAAGGAATAATAAAAAAGCATGAATAACTTTGACTTAAGTTACTAAAAGTGAGCAGCTCTTTAGAAATGTAGAGCCAGTTGTCAGTTTCTCAGAGAGGTATGTAAGATTTACTCTTGCTGCCCCAGCAGACTGGCGGCAGAGGAGGCAGAGAGGTAGAGGAAGGGGTGGAGCAGGAACCAAGAGCCAGACAGCCCTGGTGGGCTGGACTTGCTGTTCCTTCTGCTGCCAGGAGGAAGGGAAAGTCAGGGTGGTGAGTGCTCCTCCTGGGACATGCTGGGTCCTCCACCCCACGGAGATCAGCCTCCCTGTTGGCAGTGGCAGGCTGTGCTGCTTTCCAAGACGCAGCCGTAAACAAAGCAGGCCCTGGGGCAGTCCGACGTGGCAGCCAGCTCTGCAGCAGCCCAAGCTGGTCCTGACACTTAGTGTGGCCTCGAGAGGGTGGGGGATGTTTCCGAGTGCTCAAGCTGCCAGGTCACCAGACCGTGGTCTCTGTATAGCTAAGACTTTGAGATGTAACACCTAAATTAGGCACCCATGGTAAGCAAGCTAAATATAGCCTTCAGTGGATGGCCCATACTAATGTTTTTTCTGTTGGGTGTATCCTTCCCTACATTGTGCCAGTGGAAAGAACTTTCATTTCTTATTTCTTACTCTACAACTGAGTAAGATCATAGCAGTTTCCTGCCCCGTGAACCCATATAATGTTAAACTTGTGGGTCTATACGGACAAAAGTGCATCCATTACTTTACCAGAATGAATCAAAAGGGAAAAATAGAAGAGAAGAACCACAGAGTTTGAATGAGTGATTTCTTCCAGAGGTAGGAGTCTAAGATAAATGACACTGTTCAGGATTTAAAAGAGCTTTTGCTGAGGTTTGCAAGAGTTTAATCAAGTCCCAACTATCCTCCCATTTGATATGAACACAGCATGAGAAGAATATGCAAGGGAAAACAAAGATGTACAAACATCAAAACTTATGGGAGGGATAGTGGGGGGAAGTAGCAGCTATGTGATGTACAATGAGGGTTTAGAGTCTTGATTTGCAGTGACTGCATTTTATGCTTGTCACTGGCAAACTGACATTTTAAAGATATGTTCTTGAGTGCTTTTTCATGTCAGTATCTTTGTTCAGGCTATATCTGGGCTGATGAAAGGAATTTCAATTAAGGACAAAATCCTCTCACTGTATTGAGATGCACAGGGTGGGAGCAGAGGGAAAATGGAGCAGCGAGAGCTCTATAGAGAGTCTTAAGGCATCTTGCTGACACAGGACAAGATAGTTTAGGAATGCCTGTGGCAATGCGCCCTGTATTATCGTTTATTGTGCCTTTACAAAAAAGCAGTATGCATTTGCCTTAGTTCCTACTGCCTGAAGCTATATATCAGTCAAACAGGGGACTAAGGGTTTAATAAATCCTAATCTAGTTTAGTGCACAAGGGAATGGCAATCTAGAGTCATTCAGGAGTGTTGGGGAGGATGGCTGCATAACCTGGCAACAAAAGGCTGATTTTTGCCCTGTAAATGTAAGCAGTGTCATGGGAAATGAAAGGGGTTGTAAATCTGCATAGCTGCATTGAGAAGAACTGCGATGAAGTAGTAGTGAAAACCTTATGGACAAGAAGTGTGAAAAATATTAAGACATGGATAAGAGGACAGTGCATGAGAGAGAGAGGAAAAGAAAAAACTCATAGGAAAAAATAAGGAATAGTAAAATCAAAACCTCTTTATCTACAATGCACCAAATACTTGGGGCAAAAAGCAAATTAGCTCCCACTGAGTGCATTGACATAAGTGTATTTCTCTTTGCATTCATGTTCTTGCCCATCATTTGCCCATCCTGTTTCTTGGCGAGACCTTTCATCCTGTTGATATGTCCGGGGTCCTTACCGGTGTCCTGGCTTCCAGTGGGGCCCCCAGCAGCCGTGGTGACCAACGGTGAGCAGCTGGTTCACACTCCGCTCCGTCCATGCACTCAGTGTAGCAGAAGACAGAGCCAGAGCTCCATGCTGCTATGGCTACACCAATTCTGAAGATTAAAAACTATTTAGTATATGTCTACACTACTACACAGTCATTAATGTGACTGAGGTGTAGACATACATCACAATAATTCATCTATTAGGATGATCTACTTCATCAGCAAGAGCCAGAATTACTGTTAATGTGGTTTATGCTTGTGAAAATATATGGAGGAGATACTGTCATGTTTAGGATCTCGATCTGTGTATCTGCATACAACTGCCAAATCCCGTGTCTGTTGAATGAACAAAACTAGAGAACTTCCAAATTCTTTTGTAGTAATATAGAAGCGATGATCATATATCACATTGTTTTCTGAAAAAATCAAAATGAGAGTAAGTGGTTTTTTTGCTTCTTCATTTCCCAGAAATCACCAAAAAGCATACGTGTCATTTCATCATAAACCTCCAGGAAGTTTTCAAGGTCAGTGGAGATAAAGTCCAGGCTTTTGTTCATGAGCTCTGGTCATATAATTAAAATAGGAAGGTACATTTAGGCTTATGTATACTACTGTCTGTCACAGTTGAGCAATGCTTTATTAAAGCATGTGAACATTTCCAACTATCACTCAGATGAAGACAGCATTCCCATCCTAACTTTGAATCATATCATTCAGCTGGAATAAACCTATTGTAATCAGCTTGAGTTTCATTTTTAAAAAGTACAAGCATAAAAGGGTCAGGGTTGATTCTATTTGTAATGGGAGAGATATCAGTTATTTCCTCTCAACATCACTCAAACTCAGTTTTCTCAAATTATACAAAATAAAACCTCCATTAGTCTGAGAACATTCCTGGCTTCACTGAAAGAGATGCAGATCTGAAAAACAGGTCACATGTTTTCACCTGAAGCATGCATTTGAGGCTAGGAACCAGGTAGCCCAACTCTCAAGCACTCCCTTCTCCTCCCTCCTCTTTAAGCTACTGTCTCCTCTTTTTTCCACAGAAAGCCAGGATAAAAACCTGTTCTTCTAGTAACATGCTTTTACTGGTGTCTGAGGGATCAGGGAACTGAACTGCGGAACATATTCCCTGTTCACTGGTCATGCTGGTGGGGGTACTTAACCTGTCACTATATACTGGTGACACTATGCCTCCTACGGCAATGGTAGCAAGGCAGCAAGACCTGCTGTCTGCCCCAAACCTAAGCAGGACACCCTGAACAGGTTAGGCATGTGGGACTAAGAGAAGAAGCAACTCTTTGGGGAATAAGTGGATGGGCAGAGATACTCTGCCAGAGAAGTGATAAGAGGCAGCAGAAGAGAAACATCCTGGCTCTGTTCCTCACTAACCCCCTACAACTATTGCCATTAGTTAAAACCAAATATTGGATGTTTTTAGCTCAAGGAGAAATTCTGAGGAACACAGAAATGAAGAGGGGACACTGAATGGAGAGAGTTCCCTTGTGCTGTCTCATAGTCATTTTGCTAGCAGACCGAATGCCCAGACATTGCCTTTTAGTCAGCGTGGTTTACAAAAGGTCAAATCCTGAGGTTATGCATCTAGGGAAAAAGTTTCCTAGAAATGGGCTTCTGAGCATTTGGTCCCTAGTGTCCTAATTTCATCAAAGCGCATACGCCTAAGAAATAGAACTGCGTGACCTCTTGGGAAGTCTCCTTGTCCTGCTTGGAGGCAAACCCATGCCATTCCTAACAAAAGTTTGTTAACCTGTTCTTAAGCACTTGTAACAAAGCAGCATCAGGCACCATATCCCATTGTCTCCCCATTCTTCCCATGGACATCTTTTTTCTTGATATCTAACCTATGTGTTTCTAAGATTTAAGCCTGCCACCAGCTTTCCTATCTATAGTGGATATTGAGAATAGTCTGTTCTCCTCTCGACAGCAGCTGTTTACATAGTCATCAGTATCTTTTTTTAGTCATGTTTTCTGATTAACTCCAGTTCCTTCAGCTTTTCTCTGTAGCTCATGTTTCTGGATCATTCCTGATCTTTGCCTCTCTCCAACTCACCCTCAGCTGTTCTGAGCTGCATAGCCCCAAGCTGGGCATGGTACTCCAGCTCCGGCCGTATTTATGCTGACTAGAGTAGAAGGATGATCTCACAGCTTATAGACTGTACTGTCTTTGATCTATCCCAGTATGATGTTTGCCATTTTTCCCCCCCCCCTTTTTTTTTTTTGCAGTTGCGTACCACCGCTGACTCCCAGTCAGCCTGCAATCCACTCTCTCTCTGCAATCCCCTGTACCTTTTCAGCACAGCTGCTGCTAGCCCAGTGGGCTCTTTACCCCATATTTTTGGGATGGATTATCCTTACCGACATTGCAGAATGTCACACTCATCCTTATCTGGTTGTGTTTCTCCGATTCTAATACAGCCAACAGGCTCTGTGCCTGCAGAGATGCCAACAAATACAGTGCTGAGTGCAGGGGCCATGCTTGGGTCAGCCCTGCTTTCTTTATGAAGCACTTAATCTTATTTTCAGACCCTTTCCTTTTTGCAGATGACACTCACTGCCCCAGCTGTTGGGCAGCCAGGCTGGCTGAGGGCGTCTCCCTGAGAACATATTAAGTTGGCCATGGGTGGGCAGCAGGTGCCACTGCTGAGGAGCAAAAATGTCAACCCTACCCCAACCCACACCCCCAGAGTCAGTGCTCTACGCTTGAACACTGAAAAATGATTTGCAAAAACAGATGCTCATATTTCCCTGAAGAGATGAAATATTTCTCTTCTTTTTGACTCATATCAGCAGAAAAAAATAAACAAATATTACTTACTATCTGATGAAAAAAAAGACTTTCCCCCCCCTTTTGCTGAACCTGCTGTGTGACATCTGCTGTTATATATGAGGTAATTTAGGGTAAATGTGCTTACTTGAAAGATAGTTTTTGAAGTGCATATAGCATTCCACAGATTTGCACCAGATCTTCCAAAAATCTTGTACTGTTTTACATATAATTAGCAAACTCTAAGTATATGAACTACTTGGCAATCTAGAACTGAATGGAGCTAGTTTAGTCATTCTTTGTACCTTCCTCTGCCAGTGAGATTTAAGAGATGTGCTGCTAATCACATTAATTGCAGGTGAATGGGTATGCTCATTACTGGTGAAGTAGTGCTTGTGAAATTAAATGACTGTGACAAGGAGGCTAAACCCAGAAACAAAATAATCCAAGTTAGTGTGATAGCAAAGTAATGTTAAATACACGTCTAGCTAAGGCAAAATGAAAGAAAAAGGAAACAGATGTAAGCTTGCTTAATAGTTATTTTGTATCTTCTTGCCAAACATATCTTACTAAGGGTCTGTTATTGCTTCTTTTAAATCTCTGCTAACCAAAATGTATCAGATAAGGAAAGCAATGACATTTTTGTTCAGGGGCTACAACCCAGAGATGCTGCCAGGCTAAACTCATTACGATAACCTACCAAGATGCTAAATAGTTAATGAGGTAACAATAAGCACATTTATAAGAAAGAAAACAAATGATTTCTCATCTGACAGTTTATTTTGGTTGGAGTCTTGAGGTTTTAATAATTAACACCAAGATACTGATAAACTACATGGTAATTTCCTGAGGAAAGATTAGAGGCTTGTACAGGAGATAAAACCCAAAGCATATGTTTGACTGCCATTCTGTGATGGTTACAATTTGCTAAGACCTGTACTACAGCTAGTACACATTCCTTTTTCTTCCATGACAATAAGAACCAGAGGATATCACTATTTTAACTTTTTTTTAATAACAAAAGGGAGTTTGCCTCACACCAGACCTATCAGCAGATTAGAGCAGAGGCCTGGATCCTACAAACGCCATAGGAGGTGGCACCTCATAGCCCTTTGGACGGGTGGCCAGGCCGACTATTCGTCTTTATGCTCCAGTAACGAAGAGCAGACACCTGCTTCCCCCGGATTATCAGTCCGATTCGCATCAGCAAGGCTTTCAGCTGCTGAACCAAATGCCAGAGTGGCACCTAGGCTAGTGGCTCACTAACTTCATACTGACACTGAAGTTATGTTCTCTAGTGAAGGCACTGTTGAGTGGGTGGACCAGGAATGGTACATACCTTTGAGTATCTGTCGGTCCACTTACGCATCACTTCTAAGTCCAACCATGGCCGCTGCCAGTTTGCAGGAAGAGCATTGCAGAGCTGAAAAGCAGAGAGGAAGGTCTGACAAGTTCAGAAGGACGTGGGAAAACTTTCCATGTGAAACACTGTTTTCATCTTCTTGCATCGGTCCCTCAGAGGGAATGGAGAAAAAGCCCTTTTGGGCTGTCATTCACGCTATACTGAAAAAAATACATCCAACTGTAGTCTAGGGAATAGTGTTGCACTAGAATATGGGGGTAATACAGTAAATGTCAATATCTGAATTTTGTTGTTTATCTCCAAGCAACTTTGTGATCCAGCCTGGGAGGGATCTATTTTCACAACTTACTATTACCGTCTATATTTCAATAGGGAAACTGTTTAAAGCTACAGCTTGCTTCTTTAGTTGTACTGAAATGGGATCCATTTTTTCTTACAGAAATTGGACAAATTTTGGCTCTGAACTGATAAAGTTAAACTTAATCTGATGCTTAACTTGAAACAGTCCAATAGGTCCATTGAAATGAATAAAACTGTCCATATACTTTAAGTTACTGCCCTGGTTTTCCCAGACTAGGTCTTTTCAGAGGTGATCATTTAGCTTAAAAATAGTTTTAAACTGGTCTAAAAAGAAAGTGTATTTAGAGGATAGATCCCCAAGTTCTGTTTTTTTTTTTGGTTTTTTTTTTCTTGTTTTTTTTTTTAACAAGAAAGTTTTCTGCTTCTCGATTTTGGCAAAAAGGCAAATTTTCTGAGTGGTGGAAATTCCACTCTGTCACAGTTCAAATTTCCACCGTTACGGCAACATTTGCAGTTTTTGTTTGTAGTCATTTTTAACAGAAGGATTATTTCTCCATCTCGGATACATTTGTTGCTTGTAAACGCTTGATGCAGTGCATCCATTTGGCAGTAACCCCCTTGTTAGGGAGTTGCAATCTGCTGTTTTTGTGTTATGTCTAGAGGCTTTCAAACAAAGCAAGTCCCCAGTTAAACTTACTTGAACTAGTTTACACACAGATCACACAGATTTTGCGTTTCCAGGCCCTCCTTTTCCTCACACCAGTCTCAGGCCTTCCTCCGCCTGAAGCCCGTCATACTCTGGGGAGGGGGGGTGAAAAATGCTGGTTCCTGTGTCAGTGGAAAGGTCCGAAGTGACATGAGGTTCAGGTGGATCTCCTCCCAAAGTTCTGGTGCAAGCGACGCACTGTGACCTACTTCTCCAGCTTGTGAGGCTTTGCTGATCTTCACGGAAATCAGTGAAACCAGGTCAATTAACCGCAGTGACAGATCTGGCCAAAGGAGCAACCAGGATGGGAAAGAGGGATGTGAGTGATAAAGGAGCTGAACGCTGCTTGAGCTCCGCGTTCAGCGAACATAAGTCACGCGGTGAGAGGACAAAAGGTGAGGTCCAGATGAAAAGGTTTCCCTTGAGCCTTTTTTCCCTTCATGCGCGCTATTTAGTTTGACCCAGTTACCGGTACAACTGCTGGCACTGAGGTAAAGCATGGTCTGTTCTGATCATGCTTTTATTACTACTTCAGTCCGCTGGACTGAAAGGAGGTTCCAGATTCACAGCGACAAGGGAATTTGGCCCTTGGGCTTAGAGAGTGGCGTAACAACCCTTCCTCTTTCTTGTAGAGGACAGCTCTGCAGGAAAAGGCTAAAATGTTTGGGTGTGATGGCAGATCTGTTGTTCAGTCTGACTTCAGCAGATGAATGGAAGTCCAGATCTGAAAATACTCATAGTTTTCTGATTAAAAACCATTCACTGACATATATGTGTGCATATATATGTGTATATATATAGCCCGATAAAAAATTAAGACTACAGCCCAGCCTTGATTTACATGTGCAAGTCAAATAGCTGTCACTGGCTTTGAGATGCCTTTCCTTCCCCAGCACCTCACTAGATGCGCTGTGCAGGGTACAGCCTTCCCTAAGTGAGCAGGGAAGCTCCCGCTCTCATTACAGCCTCACAGTCCAGAAGCGTGAGACAACGCCGGCATCGGGCACTGCCTGTCACGTCTTATTGCTTCAACGTAACGACAGGAGATGCATCTCTGAAATACAGAAATGATTGAAATGTTAATTGCTTCCACGAGGGTCGCAGCAGCAGCGGCTGCCTGACAGAAAGAAAACCCTGGGGCGCCCACCTGGAGGCAGATGTGGCTCCCAGGTCACGGTCGGAGCGGAGGAGCTTCACTGATTTCAGCCGAGTTTCTGCGCTTTTTCCCCTGGAAGACAGAGCACTCAGGATCTGATCTCTATTCATTAGTACGGCTTGACAAGTGGAAACCAGCTTGGCAAGATGCAAGTCAGCCATGAAATAAACTCTTAATAATAGCAAGGAAGCAGTGACAAGACGTCAGTGTTACTGCTGCTATGCGTATGTTTTGGAGGATGTCGGAACCCCAGTAGATCATTAACGGGGCAAATACAGAAATCCTTAGGCTAAATCTTGCCATTGCTCCCAGTAATTGCCTTTTAAATAACTGGGAGTGTGTAGGTGAAAGGTCCTGTACCACCAGGATGAACATTTTGTGGCAGTAAATTTTCTGACCAGAAGTCAAAAGCACTGAGACCCTAAATATATGTGGCTTTGCTAATACTAGCAGAACAATGCAATCTTTCAGTGTGCTTTCCTGAATTTTGCTGTAGCTCATTCTGCCAATAAACAGATCACGCTAGTTTGTTGCAAAGATATATTTTCTTTACACAGATGGCATTAAGAAACTCTGTATATAAAATCTGTAAATATGTAGTGAATTAATTATCTGTGCAATGCCCCCAACAGGAAGTGGAGCCTGTGTAGTGACTAAAACCAGTATTATTGCTTGCTTAAAGAGGGGAATGCATCCTGTTGTTGTGAAGGGTAAGCTTTGATTGGAAAGGACTGTTATTGCAGCTTCAAATCATTCAAAACACATTTTTTTTCTAAAAAGTAAGTTTTATTCACTTCTCGGCAACAACTGTTGGCATATTTCCTTACAAAAGACACTGTTGTGTCCGGCTGTTACTCAACCAGTAACATTAGAGACATTAAAGTTGCAGGAAACACGGTTCATCTTTTGCGTAGTTTCAAAGGATTTGGCTTCCCAATTGCCCTGGAAACTGGACTTGCTGCTGGGCAGAAAACCACAATTCACAGTGGAAAATAATAGTTGATATATGAACATTTACCTAAAGACTAATCAGCAAAACAAACAATGTCTGAGGAAGATGACCTACTTGACGTTGTTACTGGAGGAAATTCATCACCGGTATTTTCTCACTTCCTTTTATTTTAAAATTTTAACACCCCCTCCCCCTCAAATTTAACTGAGAATGGGTTAATATAGTCTGCTGCGAATAGGAAATCAAGCTGTTTTCAACAGGCAGGCTACATTTTACAAGCGCCTGTTTTCGACTACGTGCTTGCTGACTTCCAAGAGTTAGAGCTTCAGAATAGCACTTAATTCCAGGTGTTACTGCACTTTATGCAGTGCTAAGGGCCTTAGCAAACATCAGCAGCATAAAAGAAAGAGCGGGGAAAGCAGGAGCAGAGGCAGAATCAAGCGCTGCTCGTGTGTGTCCCGGCATTTCCTAGGACTGCCATGTTCATTGGGTCAACGATCACCTCTTTGAAAGCTGTCTTTCCTCCAGCCCCTGGCTCAGTGGCGTACCACTTAGGGAGGATAACGGGCTAAATATCGCAGTGAAATAAACCTCTCTGGGTCTGAAGCAACTGCGCTGACGCTGTTTGAGTTCCAGCTTCATTACCCCAAAGGCAGCGCTCTCTCTCACGCCAACCGCGTGACCCACAAGCAGTAACTCTGAAAGCGTATGCATTACGGTTTTCTTCCTTAACTAGCCTTATCCATTGAGAAACTATGCGTAAAACATTCTGGAAGCCAAGCACAGCAGGACGTGAGTAACAAACAAACAAAAAAGGCCATGAGATGAATCTGTGCCCCACTGATGTCGAGGGAAGTTTTTGCTGTTCGTTCCACTGCGGCCTCGCGTCCACCTGGCCCCAACCCACGTGCAGGACAGGGGGAGTGAAGCTGGTGCTCGAGAGCTTTGGAGATGGTGTGGCTTCTCCTGCAGGGTGGTTGACTGCTATTTATTTCCCAAATGCCAGCGTGTCTCTCAGTTTCCAGTGCACGCTGCAGCATGCACGTGCGTGGCTCTGACGCTGACAGCCCCTTGCTGCTTTCGTTTTAATTATGCTCTAATCTCTAGCAAATTAGCTTGATTGTGGATGTCCACTTTTATAGTCAAACATCTAGCTAAATTTACAGCTTTGCCTCTGCAGCTCAAAAGATCCAGACTGCTATTTCTCCCCAGGCTTCCCCAGACCAACAGCATTTACTAACACTGAGGCTTTGGGGACAACAGCCAGCTTTGCCCTAAGTACACTACACTGCAAAGGCATGTGGCTTACTAAGCTGGAAACCACTGCCAAAACAGTGCGTTTCGCTGTGTAAAGCAGGCGAAAGGTTGGTGCGCTGCCCAGCAGCCGGGCACGCCACGCTGACCCAAGTGACGTGCAGGAGCTGGAAAATGCATCAGCTGCTCGGGGTAGGTGTGGCGAAAGGCGGTCGGCACCTCTGAGGCTTTGGCTGGTGTCATCCTTTTCTTGGGACGCTGCCTTGGGTCACGCGATACCATCGCCCACTTGTGAGAGCAAAGAGCTGAAGGTGAGGGGTTGCCAGCCTCTGGCTTTTGTTTTCCAGTTATTTTTGTAATGTGGCTGTTTCACTCAAAGACAGAAAACAAACAAACAAACAAAGAATCCCCAACCCACCCCCCCAAACACCTTTTCAAAGCTTTGAGAAAAATGCTACCTCCCCCCCCAGCCCCAAGGAAATGACTCAGTACAAGCGAAACATCAGAAAAATAAATAGATCAGCTTAATTGTTTGTTAGGATAAAAATCAATAAAACAAAGCGGAGAGCTGCAGCTGGCTTGGCTGAACGAGCCTCCCAGCAGTGGTCGTCCCTCTTTCTTGCCTCCTTCTGCTTTGGCCCCCTACCCGACAGCTGTATCTGCTCTGCTCCTCTTATTCCCGCTTTTCAAACACTTTCATCAGTGCTACCAAAAGCCGTGAAAAGGCCAAGCTCCATCTCTTGCACGCCGTCTGCTGGTGCCAGCAACTCCCCTGACCCCACTCCAGGCGTCTCAGCTCACCTCCTCCCTCCTCGGCCCAGCCGCTCGGGGTCGGAGCTGGGGCCATCCCAGCCCTGCTTCTGCCTTGGAGCAAGCAGGAGTTGGGGACGGCGCCACAGCTGCTGCCGGGAGACCTACGGGAACAGGATCTTTGCCTCCCTTTTCCCTAAGGCTGTGATTTGGGTGTCCCAGCAGCAAGCTGTCTTAAGCAACTACTTAGTGGTTGGACTGGGTGAAATATATCCTTTAAACCCCATGACTTTTCGTGTCCTGATAAACAATGCAAATGTTTTCCGTAATCTTTACCCACCCAACCTATTAAGCATTGGCCTTCCAAGAGCCACCCTTCGAAGCTGGGCAGGTTGCACTGGCCCGTACAAGTGAGCAGTGAAGTCACCGTGCTCTGACACCGCTGCGGCTGGCAGAGCAGGCTGATCCCGGTATTACTCATTTAGCCATTGCTGCCCCGCGCCAGGGCCTGGGGAAAGAGCCGCCTCGGGGCTGAGAGGGAGCTTCGGGAAGAGGCCAGGTCCTCGCCAAGGTCGGCAGCCCCACAGCAGCTGTAGCTGCAGGTCGGGGCACCGCGTGGTCAGAGGGTAACGAGCCCGCAGCAAAGTGTGAGCGTGCATCTGCTGCGGCTCGTGGGGCTGACTTCATTTCCTTCCTCCCCGCTCCCTTGTCTTGCTGTGCCAGGCCATCGCGCCCAGAGCTGACCGTTATCCAGTCACTACCTAGTTTCCTTAGGGCAGAGCTACAGATAGCACTGCTTTCCCAAGGTGTGGGATAGCTAGTAATCATTCAGATGAGCCTTCATGGGCTTATTATTTGCTTTCTCAGGAGCTGCCAAATCTCCCTGATGGCATCTGGAGAGCGTCCAGGGCCGATGGAGTAGCAAACAGGCACTTTGCTGTTATACCTGCCTGAACGGGAGACCACAACCAGTAAAACAGAGAGGAACATTTCCATTCACTTGGCCCATGAGGCTCTCTTAAAAGCTGGAGACAGGAAACATTATCTACTAGTGACTGACTGGTATTTGTGCTGCAGCAGCCCTGGAGCCTCCCACTGACATCCTGTCCTGTTGTTCTGGGCAGAGCTGCCGGACAGAAAACAGTTCTTGCTGCAAAGACTTTGCAGTTGAACCTGCAACATAAACAAATAGGGCCTGCCCCATCAGCAGACCCACACCTAGGGGACTTTTCTCTTCCTATTTAGCCAAGGTCAAACGGGCCAGCACACTTTCGATATTGCTGTAGCTGTGCAACCTGAGCAGCCTCGTCAGAGCCTCACGTACCTACCCTGACAGCGGGGGATCCTGCTGAGTCGGTACCTTGAAGGGTGGCTGCAAAGCTGCGGGAAACCCAACCATCTTCAACCCTCCTTTCCCTCCTCATTTGGTTTGTGGTTTTGATGCTTAATTTCCCTGTCTGCACTAATTCTGCTGATTCCAACAATAACAAAGCTAGACAGACACCAGGGCTGGGTGAGAGACTGGAAGAGAGAAGTGATGGTCCCTGACTCAAGGCTTTAAAAAATTCACATTAAATCCAGGCATCACCTCCAATGACTTTCCTGGTAAGATATAAGACAAAGGAAGGTGTTCTGATTTAGGTCCTACCAGATCTTCCTCCTCCTATTTTTACCTTTTGTAGCCTTCAAACCTTGTATACAGGGGTATACATGAAAGAGTTTTCCAGGACATGTTCAGTTACATTTCATCTCTGCATAAAAACCAGCACCTTAAGTTGCTACATCATTTATGACAAAAATGGCAAAAAATGGATGTGCAACGAAGCTTTGGCAGATATCCATCAGTATCCATCAATAACCAATCACACTTTGGTTTAATATCAAAATCATTGGAACGTGGCGAGTGTGAAAACTTGGCTTGGATGATATTAGGCTCGAGTTATACTTAGGAGAAATGGGGGGGGGGGGAGCGGACGGGAGATAAACAGCCTGTTGACTGAATATTTCTGAAATGTTTTCTAGTCATAAACAGGAAATGTTTAAATGAAAGGAAAAATGGTTTGTCACACTAAGCTTCTGGGACTTCCAAACTAGAATAAGAAGCTTCTAAAGTCTGTAAGTCTATCTGTGAATGTAATGTCTCTAGCCGTTGAATGGGAAAGACTGAGTTAATTGCTAGTAAGTGGAAACTGTGCTATAATAACTTGGCTAAAGCATATATGATGAAGAGATGCTTGCTGTGCTAGACTTGCATTGCTAATAAAATACATGTGCCTACTGGGCTGATGCGCCGTTTAGAGGAGGACCTGTGCGGTGTTGGCATGGATCAATCATTAATCCAAACCTGACAGCTGAGCACGGGATGGTGCCGAAGGGAGAGCTCTGTAGAAAAGGCAGAGATGTTCGCAGAGACTCTCCCCCACCTCTCCTGCCTGTGCCAAAGCGCCATGCTCATCCACCCCTGCCGGAAGTATTACTGCGGGCCAGGCCCCGAGCACGCAGGGACGTGGCCAGCTGGATCTGGTGCCTCTCTCTGGCTGAACCAGGACACCAGAGCAGACATGCCTGAACTCTGGATCAGTGAGCACAACAATTAAGTGGCTGAAGCAAAGTACTTAGCACTCTTTCATTACTCAGTATTATTCTCCAATGGCTGCACCTCTTGCAAAACCTGGAGTTAGCAGGGCTTGTTTCTCTCTCCTTCTTAACAGAAGGTGTACATGGGTCAGCACTATTTTGACCAACCCCAGGAAGAGATTAGCTTTTCTGACACAGGAAATCAGTGTTTCAGCCCCACCCAGAAAAAGCAGCAGGACTGAACAAAATCCAGGGTCTGAGGTTTACATGTAGCTCGAGGAACACTGCTGGTGAGCACGGCTTGTATGATTTCAGGGCTTCTGGGAGGAAGTTCAAATGAAAGGTTCATGAAGAACAGACTTCAAACCTCCAAGTTTCCTTATTTGCAATGTGTAACAGAGGAAGCTCAGCTTCACTGAGCTCTCACAGATCCCCCTTGCCTTTCTGCCATTGGCATTGGCACATGAGGACAGCACTACTGGAGGCTGTGGAAAGGGTGGTACTTTCTTCTCTTGGTCCACCACACCATTATTCATTGGCCTTTCAAGTATTTTCCAGGCCATATATGTTTCTCTGTGTGTGTATATATGCAGCCAGACACACTATATGCATACACGCACCTACTTTTTACATATATTCATGCATGCATGCACTTTCATTGTGACCTTGGCCCCTTAGAAAGAAGTGTCCCAGGGTCATTTCCGTCATGCTTATGTATCTCCATCAGCAAATGTGCGACTCCTACCTCTTTTCCCACGAAACTCGCAGGAGCAGTGGCATGGAGCGATAATGCAGAGGGGTGTGATGGTGCTCTGAATACGCCAAGGGAGTGTAACCTCTCGCCGTCTCAGACACCAGTGCCCAGAACACAGAAGCGGGCACAACCAAAGGCAGAAGTTGGCTCATCTTTGACAGCTGTTGTGCAGCCTGTCACCACTGAGTTCCTGTTTGCAGTCTCCACCCAGTAAGGACCACTAAACTCCCACACAACTTTGCAAGAACTTGGCTTTAGGGCCACACTTTCAGACGTGTTGAGGCTTTGTTTTGTGCACTGGAAACCTGGGTGCCCTGAAGCAGCTTTCAATATCCGTCTTCCCAGGGCAAATCCTGGAGGCAGACCAGCCCCGGGAGCTGCTTCGCTTGGCGTCAGCAGTAACGGTCCCTCTGCTCCCTGCATACGCTGTTTCGGTGTTACGCACACATGCCCTCCCTGACTCCTCTGTTCCTTGGAAGACCCTGGGTCCAGGAGCAGGTTCCTGTAATTGTAGATTCACCGGCTGCTGAGGTTGGCTTTTCTTCCCTTTCCTGTCCCTGGGACGGGCCGAGGCATCTGGCTTTCATTAGTTTTCGGTGCTCTACTCTAGGAAGCAAATTCTGGTTTGAGAAGTGCCTTTTGCTTTTCACATCGTGCTTTGAAGAAACTACTGTGTTTAAAAGAAATGTTTTCTCATCCAATGTCATCACTGGTAATAGTGAAAGGCTGCTTTCAGACTGCCGGAAACCGGCCTCAGGGAGACCTGAACACCTGCTAAACTCCTGCCCTAAACTGGGGCCTCTGCAAAAATCCTCCACCGCAGTCCCACTCAGCAAAATTGAGAGCCAGCCCGGTGACTCGGGCAGCGAAGGAGCGAGCCCAGCGCGCTCCCGCTAGGCGCAGAGGGACGCGCACCAGGGCAGCCTTGGGGGAAAAGCGGAGTCTGACAAGACAGTCGGAAATGTTCAGCTGCCAGCGGGCACCATCCGGGACCAGGCTCATGGACCAAACCGAGTCTCCTCAGGAGCGTTTTGCAGCCTGTGCCCCATGGTTTCCCAAGCCCCCAGCCCCACTGCAGGCTGCACCATGCGAGCCTTCAAGCCTGGGTGAAGCTCATAGATATTCCTTGCCTCACAGGAGAACCCCAAACCTGCCCACCCTGGTGAGCTGGACAACACACCTGGGATTTCTAAGCCAAATACGAGGGTTTTTCCACTTTATCAGTAATGCTGGGACATCGTACAGTCAGAGCCAAATCACTGTACTCAGGGCACGTGAACTAAATCCCTCTCAGTGTCCAGAGAGGCATTTTCTCCATCCATTGGGTGGAGACCTCCTCACTCTCTGGAGACCAGCAAGGGCTGGGGAAGGAAGAGGGGAGGGCAAGGAAGAAGGGAGAAATCACAAAAAAAGAAAGTGACGTGATGGTCCCAACAGGAAACCAAGATAAGAAATAGCAAACCACAAAGTCTCCCTAACCATGATTTCCTTTGTGGGAAATCAATCTGCTCTCAGCCTTGCCAACTTGGATGTTTTCTTTAGTACCCGATACGCTAACTTTCTTCCTGCCAGTGCTGGGCATCTCTGCTTAATTTATACACCTGAAGTTTCTGAGCCATCTTTCATTTATTTCTCTGGGACAGAGACTGCCTTTTTTTTCTTTTTTTTTTAATGCATTGCATAATATGATAGCATGAGCAGGGCTCACAGGCTTCAAGGCAATGCAACTAAAGAATAATGAATAAAACTAACACATTATCTATAATCAAAGCAATAGCCTGATCTGAACCAGCTGACAGTGCGTTTTTGCACTGCTTGGCTCATTCTTTACCTTGCTTTCATTCAGCCTCCAGCCAGAGAAGATCGCAGCAGACCCTGAAGAACCTGTGGGGTAAACCTGTTGCAGATTATGCAGAAGACGAATATATATATTTTATGTTTTAACTGTACAGTCAGTAGCACAGAAACAGAGCGCAATGGATCTCCAGCCCGGCACGGGTGGAAGTCCCAGGGGAACCCATCTCTGCATGTAACTGCTGCAGAGGAACAAACAGAGAAAACGCTACTGATAAACACAACCAAAACAACATGATACACGACTGAGAGCAAAGCTCAGAGCTGAAACATGCTGTAACAGTCTGCTCCTGTGGATAAAGCTTTCGGCTACGTTGGCGCAGACCGAGTACAGACCGGGGGGATCACTGAAATGCTGTCACTTAGCAACTGCATTAACAACAGAACCCAAACCGTAATGTTTAGAAGTGATGAATTTCACTACTTTTTGATGCAGCTGTGCTCACGTGCTGGAGCAAAGAACAGTGATTTGAGCCCTGGAGTGCCTATGCCACCTGCTTGTAGCACAGCCAAGAGAAAGACTCTTCATAGTGAACGAGGAAGCAAACACAACACTTCTTTCTTTGAAGACATACGTGAGTCCCACTGAAGCCTAAAACATTTTGCCAGAGAGGAATCAATCTAAGCAAGTGCCCGGGCACTCTGCTGGGGCCCCTGAAGAAGCTGCCTTTATGAAACCTTTAACCTGCTTCCAGTTCAGTGGAATGGGGTTGCTCATGGGGCAAAGAAGCAAGGCAACTTGGATTTTTCCCAGATCCTCTCTAGGGAATAATAGAGGCATGTAAGGTAGGAGGCATGACCCCTAGTCTTCCTCTAGAGTCAATGCACAGGGATAAGTACAGCCAAAGGATGCTTCAGTTCTTCCATAGACTGGGAAGACTCCAGCAACGTGGAATTTAAATACATTTTAACTACAACAGTAATGTGAGGTACAGTAAAGTATGACCTGCCCAGAACAAGAATATTGGGTGAGAATAAGGGAGATAAAGCAAGAGAAAGTGCCAGGAAAGCGCAAACAGAAAGATGAACTGGTAAATGGCTCTAAGCTTGTTTTTACTAAAAATTTTTAACTAAAATCCAAGAACACCGCTTTTGATCCTCTTGGAGGGGTAGTAAATGGCGATCCATCCTTTTACTGTTTTTATAATGCAGCCAGAAAACAGCAAAAATTCATTGTATCAGGTGTTGCTACAACCTCGCTTCAAAGGATGAGTCATGCTGGTGTTAAATACAACATATCACATGTTCTTCTGTACCTTGCAATGCTCAGGCAGAAAAGGGGGATTTAAAAAAAAAAAGATGATCTCCTGTGGGTTGGTTGGATATGTCATACTCCAAGCAAAGTTTTGTCTTCCTGTAGTGCAGGGAAAACATGCAAATCTAATACCAAACATTAGGGGCACTCAGACCTGATTATTATTTAAGAGCAGAGTTTAAGGGATCATTAATTGATAGCTTTGATTCTTCCAGCAACACATTTCCAAGCACAGGCAAGATTGTTGTTTGATTGCTAAGGAAACCTCGTAAAGTGAAAAGAGAGGCTGCTTAAAAGGAGAGAAAAGAACAAACCAACAAAACCCTCCTAGTGAAACAGCCTTGGCTTTTTCTTGAAACAGGACTGATTGGATGAGTTTATTACTGACTTTCCATGGTCATAAATACTGAAGTCACCTGAACAGGGGCTTAAGTAGTGAACATCTCAGAGCCTTGAAAATCAAATTCATTTAGGAGGCACAACTCCCCTGCACACAAACCTTCCACGTGCGTCATATTGGCATCAGCCCATCCATCCCTGAAAGTAGCTCGTAAATAAGAAGACAGGTTGGAAAGCTGAGTCTGGGAGCAGGGAAGAGGTTCATCGTCAAAGAGAAATGAACTTGATCATGTCGCCGCTAGACCCAATCATCAAAATTATTTGGAATTATTTTGTTTTTCCTCATTTCTCTACTTTTTTTTCCCCAAATATCATTTTGGGGGGGGGGAGTTAGGATTTACGCTTACAAACAAAATAGGCTATAACTAATGAGAAGCGACTTGCATAATGGGAGCAGCTCATTATTCCACGGTTGCCTCTTGACATGTTTACACAGCTGGCCAGATACCATTAGAAGATATTTTCTCAGGAGGCAGTGTGGTCTAGTGGAATGAGCATGGGCCTAGGAGTCAGGAACTCCCACGTTGTAATTTTGGGTCACCAGTGATTTGCTTCGGTGCACTGGCCGAGTCATTTAACCCCTGTGTGCGTCAGGCTCTAACTTTCTCCTCTACCTTCTCCTCTCATGGATCTAGGTTCACTGGTCTCTGAATCGGAGATGATACATCTGATGCAACCTTTTGCAAGTCATTCTGCTCCAAATTCAGGTCAGCTGTGTGTTGCAACAGTTTTTCACTTTCCTAGCAGCAAAGGAACACAAGCCTTCTTGGTAAGATCGCCATGGTTTTGCGGATCCTTACTGAGGTGAAAAAGTGAGGAAATACCAGTGCTAACTCAGCCCAGAAACATTTATGATTAAAAAGCATCAATTGCCAAAAGGTTGATCAACATATCAAATATTACACCCAAACAGCAGCTTGCAGGGTGATGGAATTGCAAGTACCATGAAATGACTGGCTCTAATTCTAGCTCAGACAGTTAGAAATCAAATAAAGCCTAAATTTATACTGAACCCGAGCCTACACTGTGACACCATCTGAAATCATAGCCTTCCTTCTTAGCAGCATTGCCCCTACTGTGATAATCTGAACCAGGCATTTAATTGAGGATACTTTTGCTATAGCATTGAGATCACAGAGTAGACTTCACATCTGACCGAGGAACCACGTGCAAACCAACCTATACAGCTGCTGGGTGATGCTGGGGGAACTAATCCTACTGGAAGATATTTTAGCTGGTAGCTAAACTGTGATCTTACCCATTAAACATCCTTGTTGTTTACTTCTCCCACTATTGTTAGGTCTGGTAACTGCTCTGTTTGTGTTTTACTGTGCTGTTAATAAAGGTTTCATTTAATGGAACATTGGAAAACTTCCAGCAAAAAAATGTTCCAAATCAGGCTATAACTAGTTTGTTTCTTCATTCTAGTTTCTTTCTTCCCTCTTTTGGTTTCTCAGTGCCTGTAATAAAAAGGAAAAGCTGCTGGCACAACTCAGGGAATGGCCTAGCTGATAGACTGTATCTCTGGGGTTTTGTCAGCGGCTTGTGGGGATTTTTGTCAGCAGCTTGAGTCTTTTTAAGGAACTGGTCTGCTCTTTGTAAAGCAAATTTCTGCAAAGGAGGACTGCTGTGGGAACAGCTGGGCAACATAAAGTCTGGAGAGCAGCGTTACAAAGCACTTTCTCAGGGCTCCTCCGTGCGCAGGAAGGCTGGACAGGGGACGCATGGAGGCCGCCCGTCCCACCGCCCGCGGGAGCAGGGCTGTCCGGCCCCGGCTGCGGCTGGCCGGGGCTGGAGATGGTGCAGCCCCGCAGCACCCCCTTCCCGTAACTCCGCAAGGGGAAGAGCTTTTCCGAATGGCCAAACCGACCCTCCCCAGCGGCAGTGTGCGGCTGTGGCTGCACAGGCCGGCTGCGATCCTGAATTCAGAAATCAGACCTTCTCCTCAGTTCCTGCACAGCTCTTGAGCGTGGTGAGGAGGAAGAGAGCAAGCGTTTCAGCAGTGTTTCTGGATGCGTTTGCAAAATCTGCAGTTATTTTCATAGGCAATGGGGAATGATTTTCTAAAACTGGACAAGCACAGCATTTGGCACATGTTCACTTCATCAGAAACAACTGCAACAAATGAAAGTCTTTTTTTAAAAGGATTGTTCTCTTCGGGATGGCAGACTAGCAGCAAAGAAATTGGAGCCTTCAGGGTATCTTTAACCCAATTTTAGAACCCCCTGGAAATAGGAGTTATTAGCAGACTTGTTGCTGGAAGCTCAGCTCCAGCATTTTAAATGGCTGTGAAACATACCCCTGATGGGAAAAAGAGCAAGAAAACAAGAGAAAAACAGGAATGTGGTATCTGATATTCCCACCTCTGCTAATAAAGATCTCCTTTCAGTGCTGAAGTCTTCATTGGTTTTAAAACAGTCTTGCAAAATTCTCTTGACATCTTACTAGCACGGATACAAAAAATCTACTCACCCACCCTTTACTGACACGAGGGTACAAGCGGGAAAATAAGGGATTTTACAAACCTGTCAGAGGAAATCTGCTGGCTGTGCTGAGTGGGTGCAGTCTGCTGTGAAGTGTCATGCATATCTATAGCAATCTATAAATACCAAATATTACCATTTACTGAATTTGGGCTTTTGTCTTTTAGTAGCCCTATTTATGTAACTGACACTTGCTTCAGTTGGTTTGCTACAGTATTTCATTACCAGAGGATATATCCAGGTCAACCTTGGTAGGTTAGCGCAGAACCCCACTCCCTCAGCAGGATCTGAAAATTTAGGTCAATTCGCCTAACTTTGATGAATCTTTAGAACTAAAATGATTAAAGCAACAATTTCCACGGACTCCCTGCTGAGGTCTCTGACCTTAAATCATGGAGGTCACAAAAAAATATGTTAAGAATCTAAACAAACTCCAATTCAGAACCCTTTAGATGAAGCATCTACGTGTAACAGGCATCACCATGATTTAAAGGAACTGCACTATTTTGAACACTTTAGTTTCTCAATAATTGAAACATGTTTCATAGGAATTTCACTAATTTCAATGCATACCATTTCTTTTTCAACCCAAACCAATGCATTTTTTTTTAAAGACAATGGAAAATGTAATCGTTAAAGTTAACAAACTATCAGTCCTGCAAATTCTCCATAAAGCTGTAACCTTCTAGTTTTAGGGTTGCATGAAATAAAATCAAGGCACTTTTCACTTAAAAGGGTTTGCTGTTTTTCACACTGTATCAGAATAGATGCAAAACTTTAGTGTTTAAGATTCATTGGGTAAAACAACAAAGATCCTTTCATAGGTCATTGAATAAATCATCGGGTAAGAGCTTTCCCTGACTACACGAGACAACCATGATGACACGTGTGCGTGGTATTAAAGGAAGAGGCTATGATTAGTCGGTGCCTTGTAAAACATATGTCTAAAAACAGATTATCTTTTTTTTTTTTTTTTTTTAACATAGCTTAATTTGTTCCATTATGAGCAGCCTTGCATGGGCAAGAGGGGTCGAGTGGTCACACACCAGCCTGAGCGAACAGGGAGGAGGGAAGTGCACCAAGCTCTGCAAGCTGGTGCCAAAGGGACATTGCAATGGGAGTCAGGAGCTATTTTCCTGGCTGCCTCCTTTACGAAGAAAGGACGCTGCACGGGGGTTCATGTTTCCCACAAGCAGACCTTGCCTGGGAAGGCGGCACACTTGCATCTTTCCCTCATAGGCACAGACCGGTCCAGACCACCTCCAGTGACCCTAAATTTTCACACGCACTACTCTGAGCTCTCTTGGTGGCTGGAGAGGAAGGCAGGTGGTGACACACCCATCAAGAACCCCCTTAAAAAAAAACCCAACACCAGTACTGTACACAGTGTTGCCTCCTGACTTCTTCTGCTCAATTACGTGAACCAGAAACGAAGTCAGGACATTCAGATGAAATGAAGGAATCCCACAGCATTTATGCCTCCTTAGTGAGTCATGCTTTGGTATCCCTTGTTCTGGGCCTCCACTCATGCCACGTCCTCAATTTGGCCCAAGTTGAAATTACGTGGAACAAAGAAATTAAGGAAGAGAGGAGGTCTGCATTTGACATAAATCCCATAATACAAAGTCCTTCTCTAAGTGGAAAGTATTATGATCCAATCTTTGCCTCCCACTACATCTACTGAAGACAGTGTGGGTTGTACATATGTTTGTGAGGATGGGATTTTCTCCTGTATGTTTAGCAAGCTAGAGGTATCAAAACCAAAAGAAAGCAGCAGTCTAGGTCTTCAAAATGTTTGTTCTTCAGTGACAGCGTGCCTGACCGTCTAGCCAGTAATTCCAGCGTTAAGTGGAAAATAACTATACTGTGATTTTATTTTGCAGACCAAAGCTGCCTCCTGTCAGGGCCTCACACAGAACAGTTTTGGCCTTTAAGCAAAGGAGTCATTAGCCACAGCAATGAGGCATGGGCAGAGTCTGAGTATGAAATGCTCATGTGAGCTACCCAAAACATATTTTAGATGATAGGGTGCACCAAAGTAGTTTAACCTTGCAGTGCTTCTACACTTCAATTTTTTAAGTGTTTCAAATATTAAAAAAATCACGTTCTTAGCTAAAAAGAGGAACCTGCTATTTATAAGAGGCAGCAGCACACCCCAAAGCATTGGGTAATTTTAATCTTCTCTAATAGGGCATGTATGCTGGAAGAGATTTCCAAGCTGCAGTTGGGGCTTTTCTCTGTCCCTCAGAATTGTGCCTGCATATTTGTAATTACAGTAATGTGTGCACAGCTGTTATATTTTGTCTGCAACAGCCATGGTAATTGCGCTTAAGCACTGCTGCATGTGCATCTTCCATGTGTTGGCCTTAGGTTGACATTTTTTTCAACTGGGTCCCAAATGACACGTTTTGTATATTAATATTTAGTGCCAGTCTATAATTAGAAGATAATTTTTTCCAGAGCTAATGAAAAGATGCCCTAGCAACCTCTGAATCTGATCCCAAATCCATTAATACAGTTCAAGTGATTCCATTTTATTTTATGTGGGACAGAACAAAAAGTTTGAAGAAAGATGCCGCCAAGTATTTCCAACCAGGAATATGCTGAAAATCTTGGTGAAAAAAGGATGGAAGAATTCATCCTGTATCTGTCCCCGTTACATCCAACTTGGAGAGAGAGTGGGAAAATTAAGTGAGTAATACTTCCTGAACTATGATGGTATATTGATGGAAATATGGCTAAGAATTTGCTCCCATGGAAAAATTAAGAAAAAAAATATTTCTATCATCATAATGAAGACTTAAGCTGTTACTGTGAGTCATTAGTGCCAGTTTATAGAGCCAAAGGTGATAACTGTAGGGATACAGGGAGCCTCAAATGCACTTCTTCCTTGCACGCCAGTCTTTGCGTGTGGATTCCTCCCATAGCGTCTGAGCGTGCCAAGCTATAGTGACTTGTGACTGAACATTTGGTTCCATTTCACATCCAGCATCTGCAAACCCAGATTCCACACCAAAATTAATAGTTCCCAGCACTTCCACACCCAGCTGTCAGTCTGGTGCCCAGAAGCACACTTGATTTAGCACCTAAGAGCACAGGTTAGCAACTACCAATGTGAAAGGAGCACTCGGAGGGATCCCAACCCAGCCCAACCACACCATATTTTGCTTGGTGCCAGCACACCACCCACTCTGTGCACTCCAGTCTGTCTGCATAATGTCCTTCAAAAGCAACTAAGACTCTATGAAAAGAAATAAATAAAAGCACCAAACAGCTCCTGTGGTGTAGGCATGCTGCATTTCCAAACAGGAGCTTAGGGTTTGGGGCATACCCATTTGCGAAGATTGGTATTTCCACAGACGCTTGCAATAAAAGAACATTGCTTTGCTGAAAATCCAATTTTCCTAGCAAAGCAGCGCGAATGAACATTTTTGATCAGTTGTCGCAGCTACCCTGCCTCTCCCTTTGGGACGAGCAGGTCGCAGGCCAGCCTGCAGAGCCGGTGGGGCTGGTCGCGTGTCTGATCAGGAACATTCCTGCTCCCGCTCCGACAGCGGCGTCCTGCCGGGTCCCGGCAGAGCGGATGTCTGCGCTCCATGGGCAGAGCCCTTATGACAGAGCACGGGCTGTGCAAACACCACCTACCCCGCAACAGGAATGCAAGCCCTCCAGCACAGCGTCGTCAGCTCCTGCAGAGGTCCAGTCATCAGCGTTTTGGATTTATTAGCAAGGTAAATTGTGCTCTCAACGTATCAGTAGACAAAGAAATGCAGTATAAATACAATGAAGAACCACTCTGAAAGGCAAACACACTTTACATGAAGTCTGAAAAGGTCACCAGAATATTTGTGGGAAGGATACTTGTATTTTTTCCATTCGTACAATGAGACTAAAAGGTGGACAAAGAAACCACTGCGATGCTGCCCCAAAGAGTGAATAAAAATTGCCACAGACTGTGAACTAATTCTAAACCATTTGTGCGGCAACGAAACACTACACAATAGAGACACCAACTCACACATCTCAGCTTGATCAGCAGAACAGGGTTGTTAATTAATGCTTTTCTGGAACTTCTTTTAGAAGTTGAGGTCTCAAACTAACATCCCTCTCCTTCTGGACAGCCTTCATATCGGAAAAGTAAAACGGGAACTTCAGGTCCACAGCCACACCACACAGCAGGAGGAACTCTCACCCGGAGAGCTCCAAGGCAAAGGTGAGGCAAAGCCTCATCTTCTGATTTTTGGCATGACTTTCATCACTCAGGATTTTCTCCTGCTTGATGTTTCCCGATAGCATATCCCTTTCATTTACAGAAAGACAAGAATTAACAACAGCTCATGACATTTTTATTTTAATGAAATTTAAAAAGGCAGTTATTAGTTATACATACACACAACTGATTCTGTACTTGTTAGTCATAAATATAGAACATTCAGAAGTACAAAATACACTTTATCCACAGCACAATTTCACATCAATATGAAGAGTTTAAACAGATAAGTAACCAAGTGCCTAACAATGACAGAAGCCCATTTTTTGGAGTTGTTTTCTTTTTTTTTTTTTAATTTCTTATTAAAAAAAGACCATTAATCTACACAAAGTAATCAGTGCCCACAGTCATCAATTCYGTGAAATACACTCTGGTTTAGAGTAGGAAAAGACTGACCTTTTAAGACAATTAGATGCCATCACATTTTCTTTTCTCCATTAAAAGGAAAAAAACCCCCAAACCCTCATTCTCCTCTTCTCAAAGCTAACAACCATGAAAAATGGGACTCCAGCAAAAATCACCTGAATCCAAACTTGAGCACTGCCAGGGAAAGTGAAAATATCTGAACTAGAAATTAGTCCACTTGATACCTTGCAAACAAAGAGCAACAGCAGTATGACACTGATAAGGCATTAATGACAAAATGGCTGTATTATTCTCGAAAAAAGAGTACACCTATGTATAAAAATATATGTCATAGCAATTGGGTAAATCCAACACTATTTAACACTGTGCCAAAAGTAATTAAGAGTTAAAAAGGCAGTACTGCAAGAAGTATTTACAGTTTCATACTGTACTTCAAAAAAAAAAAAAAAAAGGCAAAAAAGCTACTAATGGAACTATCTGGTTAAAGCATCACCGTACGTTCTGCCAGTAGCACTTTTAACAAGTAGCGTGATGGAGTCCCTCTTGTTAAACAGGATTTGTAGCTTGAATGAATGAATGTAAATACTTCAGTATCTAAAATGTTCTCAGTCTACATGCCCACTAATTGAAATAACTCACCCAGACCATAAATATTTGCAGTTTCTTGCTCCACCAGTTTAAAAATCAGAAGGTTCAGTTTCAAGAAGCACTGTGCTTGCAACACAGTTTGATCAAAACTCACAGCTTTAATTCCAAGTTAAAAAAGAAAAAAAGCAGCAAGAAATTCACCACCTGTAAAATTCTGCAAGCTGGCAGCCAAAGTGCCAGCAGTTACACTAGCGGCACGTAATAAAAACGTTAGCATTCCAAATGCACTTTATAGCCTCAGCAATAATGCAACTAAGTCGCTTTAGTACCCAAACACGTGACAAAAAGATAGAGCACAGCTTATGCGACGCAGCTTTTTCTGCCACAGCAACTGGGACGAGGCCGATGCGAAGGCGCTAGCCACTGACACGACGGCCGCACACAGCGACGGTACTGCAGCATGCCCAGCAGCACTAGCAAACGCTGAACTTGCCTGCTCGCTTGGTCTGAAGCACAACGGTGCCAAAGGCTTTAAGCGCTCCCTCCTCGCTGGCTCAGAAGTGGCAACCCCGCCTGCCCGTGGGAAAGCGCTGCAGAGGCGCGATGGCTGGGATCTGGAGGGGACGCAGGGAAGCGTGGGGAACCGAGGAGAGAGCGCTGGCTCAGCATGTCAGGATGGAAACGGGGAAGGACAACGGCTCACAACGAGATCCCAGACTTGGCACTAGTCCAGGCTGCCCTTTAATGTAGTAGCCATCCCCTTTCCCAAGCAGAAAGGCAGGAGTGGTCTACAAGATGACAGGCAGTCCATGCTCTGATGCCTCAGGCATACTGCCTTCAAAGCAATAATACCGTATTAAAAAAAAAAAAAAGAAGACGACATTCTTGAATTCCTGCTAACAGTGCACTTCTAACTGCACAATCAAATTCCGTATATGAGAATCCTTCTATGGTAGTACAAAAACATGATACATGGAGGAAAGTATCTGCACTGATATTGGGAGGAAGAAAATACATAAATAAAACCTATTTTTTTAGATTGGATTCAGGATCAAAGGTAAATTATAAATATATTTAGAGCAACATGTCAGGTAAATTGAAGCAGAGGAACACCATTTTTCAATTTTTTTTTGCTTTACAGAGAAATGTTTTTGAAAAATTGTAGAAGAACTGAAATTCATCACGTCAAGTGCCTTCGGTACAGAGATACAAAGTGCTCATTACTGCTCTCTCCCTCATGATTACATGCCACAGACTCTGCTGCTCCTTTTACAAGCGTGCCCGTTGTGCAGATGCCGACTGCCTCCCTTCAGCCTGTAGGCATATAAGCATCTTTTACAGACATCAGCGAATTTCATGCTAAGGAAAGCAGAGCTTTGYTCATCTAATTCAACGAGCAGTCATTTGTCCAAGCGCCACGAGCAGAAAAGGAGAAGGCTCCAAGAGAATGTATTTAAATGATTAACGCATGGTTTTCTCATCTAAGAAGGTACTTTCCCTATCTCTGGAAGAGAAGAGATCCCTATTCTGTTTGCTTTCAGTGTGATTTTGGTGAGGCAACGAGAGCGCAGAGGATTTGAGGCCTCTGCAGTACTGCGCCTGTAGCCCAACAATAGATTTAATTTTCAAAAAAAAAAAAAAAAAAAAAATCTCCAGCCCCACTTGCACGTAGGGTAAGAAACTGGCTCCAGATATAGCAAGAAAAACAGTAGGAAAGACTCCTCCTGGATATTGAAAACTACATGCTGTTCTATGAGAAGGCCAGGAGAGCGAAGTCGGATGGGAAAAGCACCATACGGTTAAAGCAGCGGTTAGGGTTAGGGCAGTGTCTCCTTGGCACGTTAGCTGTGGCCCAGCAGCCTGTGCTGCTTTTCAGCATGGAACCTGTGTGGCCAAAGTGGGCTGCAGGACAGGGGACTGGTGGCTTTTCAAGATATTATCCTGGCAAGACAGGCTGCAATAACATGTGTGGCCCTTCCCATTGGAAGACACCCCAGACTTCAAGAGGAGCTATGAGAAGTCAGACCACAGAGGCTAGGAATCGCTGCAGAAACTGAGATCTTTTAGGTGGGGGGCTAAGCCCTCCTGTTGCTGTTTCAAGGTCTGTGATGCCAGACCTGAATATGCAAAGGCTTAGGGAAGCTGGCCACTTTCCCCCTTCTGCAAAGGCTGGCTACAACTTTTCATACCTCAAAGGTTATTAAAAAAATCCTGGGTTCCTTGTTGTTTATGAGTGACTCCTTCTCCCCCATCCCAAGAGAACCGGTATGGATAAAAACATTGATTTTAGAACCCAACCTCTGTAACTCATCATGCATATGCAATATCAAATAAAAATCTTTCTAACAAATTTGCTTGAATATATATAGTAGATGATTAGCCCAAGAGGAAGGTAATTAGCTTACCTCTGCAGAAAAGCATATAGCATTCAGAATAGTCAGAGCCTCCAAGCACTTGGTAAGCTGAAAATCTCATATAGTAGGTTTAAACAGAAGGGACTGCTTGGGAATCCAAGCAAAAATTCAGGTTATCATCACTGTGTAATCAGAGGACAACAGTATGATTGATATCTACTACCAACTTGCTCTAAAAACATCGTACACTACAAAACCACCTCGCTGCTTGTAGCAAATGAGCTCGGATGATTTTGTTGTAATAGGCCACCACCTTGCACTGTTAAAATGTGAGCTTTCACAGTATAAAAAAGTATTTCACAGAAGGGATATGCAACTAAAACAGAAATGATGATCTGGATGTGTTTATAGTCATTTTTATGAGGCAATCATTTTGGGAAAGCAAGAACAATAAAAATTAAAGCAACCAGTGAGAAATTGATAGAATTATAGGCCTCAGTTCAGTGCAAAAACAGACTAATAGCTTATGTAAGTAAATGTTTGTTCTTAATAGAGAACGACCTGAACTAAAAGTAAGAACTATGTGAAGTGATGGAGAATCCTCCAGCTTCTAAATCCTCCTCATACATTGCCAACCTTTTCAGTATGCTCCAGAATGGACCCTTTTTAAAGGCAAAAGAAACCAGTACAGGAAATCACTTCATACAGCACAAGATATACATAAAGTACCAAAATGTACACACATTCAAGTTTAAGTTAGAAAAGGCGGAGCTGAATCTTCTGGTCAGAGGCCTACGTTATGTTGGTTAATCTCACATTTAAACTGACTTAAAAACTACAAGGATCAAAGAAAACAGCATATTGTGTCTGCTTCCAGAAACTTAAGTTTAAAGCAAGGCATCGAAATTGAACGGTAGGCACTGTAACAAGACATTACCTTACCTTTTCTCTGTTAGTCTTTGTTACTTCTTTATTTATTTAAAAATTACCAAGGGGAATATTAGGTATCATTCACATTCAAATATTTAAGACTCAGAGACTTCTTTTTTTTTTTTTTTAAATCAAGCAAAGTTTTTCATCTCTGAGGTAGATGACAATAAAATAAAAATGAAAAAAAGGAGCTGTCAATGAACACCAACAAGTGCTGGAACTCCTCTGCTGGCACTTACGCACCCCAAGGAGGAGAGAGCAAGCTCTACACCACTATCTGATATATGAGAAATGTGACTTTTGTTTTAGTAGCTTCTACAGAAATGCAACACAGAAAAAGCAGAGCCAAAAATACACTGAAATGGCCTTGGAGAAGAACTTCATTTCTGCTTCACAAGCTACTCAGAAAACGGTGGAAACATGCCCAGATCAGCAAAATCTTCAATGTTGTAATTGCCAGTACCCTGCGTTGGATCCCCCGGCATTGGCAGCATGTCCTGCATGATAAGGAAAATCAAAGTGAAGTGTCACTTTCTAATATGTTATCCAGACACAAACTGTTTCCTGTTCATCTTTTCATTGTAAAACCAGAAAAGACCAAAGGCTACATAAATAAGGCGAAAAACAGACCTGTGCAGGGGGCTGGGTTAAGGTTTATGCACTGCTTATGTCTTGCTTTAGCTTTTCTGAAAGGCACGTGGGATTTCAGTGGTACAGAGGTTTCGGATTGCTCCTCTGAATAAGCCAGATTTCAGCAACCCTATACAATTCTCCCAGGCTGAAGCAATTCCCAAACATAACGGAAGTAGTCTGTGGCAACAGGCTAAGATATGGGAAATCACTGGACTTGATAACTTCAAGGACACTCTGGAGTGACAAGTGCTTAACAGAGGCTGAGGAGCTATGCTACTAATAATTAAACAAACTTCAAAGCCATAGGGATATGGGCAAGGCAGAAGCTGCTTTTACCCTCCCAGTGATTTCTTCAGCATAGGAAATAAAATCTTTTGATGACATGAAGACATTAAACAGATGCTTGATAATTCTGCCTGTGCATCTCACTTATTCTTCAGGGCAAAGTGTTCCAAATCACCTTAGAGTCTTTGTGCAGAAGGTGAACGAGGGGAAGTGTCCTGTGGGATATCCTCTAGGAACACAAAGCAGTTAGTGGGCTTACTAGAAAGGACTTGTTATTCCTCTGTCCCTTTTCCTCATGGGCTCTGAAATCCTTCTGAGAGCTGAAGACAGCCCTCTGATTTCACTGAGGGCAGTGCGATATGGGAAGTACGCAACATCTCATACAAGCAAGCACTAAAAGCAGGTCATTTCCTGAGCCCTACTGCACCCTCCCCTTTTCAATTTGATTCAAGGACCTGGTTTTGGAGAACTACCCAGTGCGCACTGAAAGGAGCTCCCTGATATCAGTGCAGGTTTGTGGAGGGTCTAACCTTCTCACTAGCACTCTGTAAGCAAGCATATTACTGCTCTTTGTCCTCTGAAAAATGCTGAAGATTGGACGTTCCCCCCGGCTAACAAGCTGACCAAGCAGCTCTCACGTGCTTCACAAAGGCAGAGGCAATGGAGGAAACTTCTCAGCAGAAAGGGGATTTCATGGTAATTGCTCCCACGTGTCTTAAGCCAAGTGAGGTCCCTGCAGGAGGCTTCAAAAATACTCAATCTTCCTTCCCAGCCAGAGATTGAAGCCACAGGGAAAAGACATCCCTTGCTGAGAAAACCAGAATTTATGCTTGCTTTTCCTGTCAACCCTTACAATAATAAGCTCTTACTGCAAAGCCAAGTGTTGCCAGGGATGGATCATTATCCTTACAATAAAACAAAACCTAAAGAGCAAATACAAACCTCACAAGATCTGCTCTGTGAAGGAATAAGCAGCAAGAGCAGCTGCGTACCGAAGAGTTACCCCAAAATAAAGAAAACTTGAAATCCATCTGAGGATCCTTAGCACCCCTGTCAATGGTGATAAAAGAGGCAATGGACAGAGCTGGCACAGTTTCTCAGCCGCCAGGATCAATCTGCATTTTCTGACCAAATCTTGCACTTATTGTATGTTTTCCCACATTCCTCATCAGCTAAGGAGAAGCTGTAGCTGCCTCTCCCTGTTTAAATTTCCATATCTTTGAAGGCATTTCTGCTGCTGGGGCCTCTGTGCCAAGGTCTCCCCAGGTAAAGACTCAGCAGGGTGGCTCCCCTTTTGAGTTTTCCTCTTTCCTTATGTCCAGCCAAGCCAGGCCTGGCTTCAGCACAAATAGTCCAAGCAACTTCTTGGAGGCCTTTGAACTGAGCTCATCCAACTTTCTCAGCACATCCAGCTATTAGCTTAATTCCCTCCAAATGCAAATTCACCTCCAAGAACTCTGCAGGTGAAGTCCAATTCTTCCTTTCTTTCCCTTCCACTGATTTCGTAAGACATTCACTGGGCCACAGCATTTGCCTTAAACAAAAGCAAGATATTCCTTGGAGCCCTCTGATTCTATGAACTCTGAACCATGCTGCCACTGATTCCACCGGAATCAACCTGTATATGCTTTTGGGTTAAAGTATGTGCAAAGCGACTACACTTTGCTTATATAGAGAGAAGCAACTTTGATTTATCTTACCTGGGCCATAGGGCAAAAACATGCAGGTAGTTATTCTAGATGTAGTGATCTTATTTGTTCCTGTGCGAAACAATGGTTCACTCAGGAACATTTTCAGGCTAATGCCTATTCTGCTGCATTCCTGACAACTGAGCATGAGCCTGATCTTGCAGGCAAATTTTCTCTTTAAAAAGAGTAAAAGATAATAAGGTGCCCCACTTCTAAACCTTGCTTGGGGCCTGAACTGTGTTTTCTGCATCTATCTGCATCATTTTGTAGCAAAACGTCTTCTTAATCTAAGTGAAAAATGAGCTATACCAGGACAGGGACCTTATTAGTTAACATATAAAGCCCTGCTCCATCTGTAGTGAAGGCTTAAAACTACACTTAACATTAAAAAAGTAGCTGAAGAAGATTATTTGCCAGCTGTATGATATCTGACTGTGTTTAGCATTAAAAAATTAGTGGCCACTATCTTCTATGCAGTATCAGACGCCTTTCCTGCCTGAACTGTCAAAGAGAATTAGACTGATTCCTAATTGGACTCAGTTGGGATTTTAGAGGTCAGCACCAGGATAAGAAAGTAACTGTAGTCAGGACTATTTTATGGCTTCTCTACAAAATGCTGAAGCCTCAAGTAAAGGGAGCAAAAAGAAGGGAACAAAGCAATTTAAACTAGCAATGTTGCCGCGTTTCGGCACAAAACAAAACTGTCTAAGTTCTAGTTAACATCAGTTATTATCAGTGCAAACCCATGGCAGCACACAGCAAAAGGTACTTGTGACGAGCCCTGTTAACGCCCCAGCTCATTGAGGGCCAGTGTTATTCGAATCAGCAGTGAGAGCTTCTTACAGGGACTTTGGGCTCAACGAACTCTCCTCACCTGGAACACTTCAGTCTGACTGGGCTGTGGATGCGAATGCTGGTCGCTGCTTTGCTGGTTATGATGCTGGCTCTGCCACTGGGACCAGACTTCAGAAGGTCTCCCCTGGAACTGGCTGCTGCTCTGACCACCTTCGGCTGGACGGAGGGAAAAGGCAGATGTCAGAGAGCAGCTCCTTCAAAATGCCTGCCTGCCTTTGGGACCTCATTTAACAACACTCGTGTTTGTAAATGAGTTTCAGAGCAAAGACCCTGAGTGACCACCTGCCCCTGGAGGTTGGAAGCCGAAGGAGTTTCAGCACTGGTTGCAGGCTGCAGGGCAGCCCGAGAGCAAAGTTCACTGCCATGGCTGCACAGACACAGCAAGTAAATTGCTAACAGCAACATGTACAGTGACATTGTAAGCAAGGCAATGGAAGACAATTTTCTAGCATCCTCCCACTGTTTTTTAATCACTAAGAGGGAATATTTGTCATTTGACTAAAAGAACCAAACAGAATACAGTGTCTGAATGCTCCTTTTCTTTAAACACTCCTTCTTGCTAGAGCAGTGGGAGCAGTATTACCTACTCACCTAAGCAGCATGCTTTCAGACTTTGTAAAGGGATGTAAAAACAATAATATCAACAGCCTTGCTGTCTTAAATGCAGACATTAACTTGTTTAGAGTGCTGTTTGCAGGGCTATCTTGTCCTTCAATATTAAAGCTGCAAAATGATTTATTTATAACATGCAACTTACAGCTAAATTATTATCCTGTTCATATGCTGATGGTTTCTTAAAAGTGTGATGCCATTTAAAGTTCAGAGCAAGTAATGAGAACAGCAAGATTTTATGGTAGATACACTTAAAACGATCGTTTCAGGGACAGGGATTTCTTTCAAATAGTCTACTGGAAAAAACATGATGCCACGCACATTACTTCAGTCACCTATTGCACACACACTTTTTATGAGTACAGTCACCACTCACATTTAACTGGATTCTGTGTGATTTTACCCTGTACTTCTACAGACTGGCTCCAAATGTATAAAACATTTAGGTAGTTCTCTTTCTATTTTAGTTACCTGCAGTGTCGTCTTCTAAGAGTTAGCATTTTAGAAAACTTGCTGCTAGGCAAGCATGCAAGCAAGCAAGCTTGCCTTCCCTCCAAACATTTTCTCTTCTCCCCCTTCCCTTCTCCCCCCTTTTTAAAAATAATAACTCCTATTATTTTTGCCTATTTCCCTCCCTGCAAAGAACCAAGGCTGGTTGATCTGGTTCTCCCAGATTATTGGCACCCTCCACCAAGAGCTGAGATCTCTGTAAGAGTGACTCGACAGAGATGCTTCCATGTGCCATGTTATGTCAGGTCTCTGGTAACCAGAATCTACAGTTTTCACAAAGAATGATAGAAAGAATGGAAAAATCAGTCACCACTCCATAGTCATTGCTACAGAAAACATAAGAACTCGTCTTTAACCCAATCTTTTTTGACTACCAGCTAAAGCAAAACAGATAAAGTAAACATTTTCCATGAAAATAAACAGGCTGTAGTGGCTTATTTCTAACACACCTGAGGCAGATAATTACATCTCTTCCCTTACTGACCCTACCACAACAAATAATTCAGTTGACTCAGAAATCCTGTAGCCATTTTGCTGGTCAAAATAAAATTCACCTAAGTTATCCTTTAAAAGAAAGCTGCAACTTTTTTTTTTTTTCTTTTTCCCTGGAACAACATATTGAAATTAACTCAATGAGGCAAATGATGCTTCTTTTCAGCAAAATGGTTATTGCCAGCTGGAGGTTCAAGACATTTGTCTTTGTAAAGGCTGTGTTATTAATAGAATCCAAAGTGATGTAGGTCAGGAAATGTTTCTCATTAGGTGAAAGGGTTCTTGCCAAGTAGTTTAGGCCTGAAATGCAGGCTGTCTCATAAACAAATGTACAAAGCCTAGTGGAAATGGAGTCATGAATAAGCTCTGTGGGAAGCGTTCCATTTCAATACACTTAGTCCCGGCAGTGCAGCACAGGTCTACACTCTTGAGTGAGGCTAATCTGCAAGAGAACTTCAATTTTATTCTCAATAGACAAGGGAGAAACTACATAAATAAGCACAATGCTACCTAAGCTTCTTGAAATTGCAGATTATCAACTAGCAACATTTTTCATGGACTCCACGTGTGTTTATCACTAACTGGTCTATAAATTTTTACTCTTGAATATGGTTTTGCAGGTGGAGTGCAGAAAACCTAACAAGCCTTTCTGGTTCACTCATTGAGTCATAGTCTGAAAGCCACTAAATTAGTATATAACAGGAAAATAAAACCATTTTAAAACGTGCCACCTTCTCTGGTTAGGTTAGTAGATGGGGTACAGTGAGGCTACAGAAAATCCTGTGTCCTGCTAAGCTCCAGTAAGTCATCTCTGGACAAAAGGACAACACCGTGCAGACAGGAATTTGAAAAATAAATAAATAAAAAAATTGGCCTGTGCCATTTAAGTGTTCTCCTGAGAAGYGGAAAGGGACCAAACCTTCTAGTCACAGCCTGGGAGGACATGTACTAGGGGAGTAAGCAACCTTTGAATCTTTCATGATGTTATTTAAAGAAAAAAAAGAAGTACTATGGTATCACAAAACATCACAACATTCTGAAGTCTGTTGGATGTGGTAGAGATGTAGTATGGAGAAAACAGGTCATCCCAGACCACTGTGCTCAACAGGAGAAAGCAAAACCCTTTTTACACTCAGGGTTTCCCAACAACAAATCCACCAGAACAAGCCTGATGATTTCAAATGAAGTTAATACTGGAGTTTAATTTTTAAGTGCATTTGTGTGCTGTGTCATTTAGAACTTACCAAACCCTGCGCTTCGGTTTGCTAAGCTAGAGTAGGCATTCCCACTTGGAGAAGAGGTGGCGGGGCTGGAAAGAGGGCTGTATGATGATGGATCAGCTGGATAAGTGTGACTTGTTCCAATCCCAAAGGGTGACGACTGAGCCTTGCCAGACTGGGATGGAATTTGCTGAGGAAAAAGGGGTGAAATAAAGGAATGAGTTTTACTGTTGAGGAGCAGCACAGCAGACTCAAGGTTTAACAACATAAAGCAAAGGCTAAATAAACTCTGCAGATGCGAGCAGGCACATTATCCCTGTTTCAGCAATATGTAACTTCTGTCAAAACCAACTTATTGCTGCATGAGGAAAACAGCTGATTATAAACCAGCACTTACAGCTCTCCCACTGGTCAACTCACATGCACTCAGTATCAGAGCTGTTTGCAACAACCTGACTTCCTTCACCTCTATTCTAAGAATTAAGCCCAAACTGAACAGCTGTAAAGAATTTATCTCTATTTGCCAGATTTTTGCAGTGCCACAGTAAAATCCCAGTTACCCAAATTCCCAGAGAATAGGTGCAGTTTTCAGATGATCAGTCTGCAGTGCTTGGAAATGGCCAAAGAAGTTACAAAGTTAATGAGTTGCTTTTTCTCCCCACTTAAGAAGTACAGGGAGCAAAGTTATCTTGCCTTGTAAAAGGCTTGGGAAGGACTGTGAATCACCAACCCTGGGAGGAGGGAGGAAACAGTCTAACTTTACTTTAAGTGGGCATCTGAGTTAATTCAAGGGCATTAAAAAACATCTTGCTGTCACTTTCATCTATATAACAGCTTTGTCACAGGATCTCCAAGAATGTTACACAAATGATGAAACACTACAAAACTGCTTTGAAAGAGGTACATGGAGACTAAGAGAGGTGAAATGTCTCACCCAAAACCATGTACTACAATAATACACAATGCTACAGATAGAATCTGCTTGTAAATTATTCCCCAATTCTCCCCTTATGAACAAATCATGCAGTTTCAAGAAAAACTCACTGCCTAATCAGCTCCACAAATAGAAATTAAAAGTGGTTACATCTCTGGGTACTTTTAATGATGTGCACTGTTATTGGCAATCAGTGCACTCAAGCAGAGCTATTTGCTTGGACAAACCCAGAGGAGTTGCAGGGGGGCGAGGGAACAGATCCCAACAGACATATAATGCGATGAAGATGCTTATTAAGTCTTCAGCTCTATTCCTAGCTAAGCCATCATGCTTTTCTAAAGGTTCCCACAATGACAATGGGTGCACGACATGTCACCTCTGCAAGGCTTAACTCTTGCTTTATTTTATTTAGGATGGATGAAGGAATTCCAAATTCCCTACATTCACACACAAATTCTGTTGACTAGGACAGCACCTGGACAATCAGAGGGATGAGTAATTTTTTCAAGTCATTATTAGCAATTTTTCCATATTTTTCAAAAATGAAAAATGTGTCAATGTTTCAGTTGAATTTCTTTAAACAGGTGTGGTGGAACAACTACGGCACAGTGAGGGCTGGGCAGCAGCAATGTAATTAACATGCAAATAATTCAATTGCTGAAAATTATTTAGTGCCTGCCATTATTCGTGTGCCATTCTAGCCTACAGACCAATGGAAAGCCAACAGTGATTATGAACAGCATTAATGCTAGATCAAATGTGGTTATTTTATGTTCTCTGTCTTTAAAAGAGTTTCAGAACAGGGTGTTTCCCATTACCCAGAACTAGCGGGGATTTCAGGGCTCGCAGCCCTGTGCTGTTGAGCAGACGGTGCCTCACTCTGCGGCACACGACGCTGCGTGAGCTGCACTGGGCAGTGCTCATGAAAGGGCAACGGGCTGTGGATTCATGCTGCCTGGATTTGTATGCTCCACTTTCTGGTGACACTGCTAACAGTGGTAACATTGCCAGGTGTTAGGCCGTGGTCCAAGAAAGATTTAATGCACAGGCTTAATATTAAAGCCTAACAGCTGTCCTGCTTATTTCACTTCAGTGCACACACAAAAATAAGTGCAAGACTGAGACCTTCTATTGGGATTTATGACAGCATAGCAAGTGCCACTATTACAAAGACTATTACAAACTAAATGCAGTTATGCACGGGGCAGCCATCTTAAGCTTTATAACCTGTCAAGGAACAGAAGTGAGGGAACCGATTTCTCTCCAGGCACAAATGATAATGCCAAAGTATATTTAATCACATTATAAATGGGATGTATGAATTCTTTTATAAAAAGTACACATTGCAAACCTTCAATGACCATGAAAATAAAAAGACCTTTAATCAATACCTGTCCTGGAAAAGGTGGACGATTTCCTGTCCAGGCAACCTGACTCTGATTTAACTGGCGAGATATCTGGGTCAGATTCTGGCCTGTTGATGAAGACGACTGGATGTCGTTCACACCAGGCACGTGTACCACGGATGAACTAAGGAAGCAAAAACAGAGCCTACTGTATTCCAGATACTGAAATTTTGATAATCATCACATCAGTATGTTCAATTTGTCTTAATTAAAAATTACTTAAGACCATCAAAAAACTACCAAACATTTTGGCATGCTAAAATGTTTATTCAAATAGACACAGAGGGCAAAATTATTTTGAATTAGACTTCTATAATCTCTTTGAAAGGACCTGCAAGAATAAAATCAGTCTAACACATGGTGCATAAACACTTAGTTACATATTAATTTATTTTCTAATACATTAAAGAAACTGTGCAGAGAGTATTCAAGCTGGTATTTCATTTTAAACTTGTGCTTACAGTCAACAGTATTTAAGCATTTGCTTAAATACCATTCCCCCATTAAGATGCACAAGAAGATATGCATAAATACTTCTTTATTTGTTTCTTGCTAGGGGAATGAAGAAAAGTGTGTTATATATTAAAAATGCAGTGTTTTAATTCCTATTTTCACCACCTGATGCTAAGAAACAGCATAAAATTATATATCCAGGCAAAAGAATAAAAAAGAATAAAAATAAACTAGGGTTAAAAGCTTTGGAATTAAAAAGAAAAATAATTCCAAAGGAATTTGTCTATGTGTTAGCTGTTCCCTAATTACGGAGTTTTACTACAGAGAAATTCCCCTGAAATTCCTCATTAGAGGGAAAATTATCCAAGGGACTGCTTCACTTTACCATTTGCTTCTCATGGAAGTCTTCTGTCCTACTGAATATATGCAAACACACATTGTGAATGTGCATATATACATATATAAAAATACAACCTGTACAAATGCATTTGCATATCAATTAAAATAGCTCGCCCTTCCTCCAATCCCATCCCAACTGTCTATTTTCACAATCATTTTAAAGAGAAAGAGGAGACCCGATTGGGAAAAAGAGTAAACAAAGTTGAGCAGAGAGGAAACAGGAATCCTGAATCCTCTAAGGAGACTGACAGAATCCCCCCAGAGCAGTAAGCAAAATGTGGCAGGCACTGAAGATTTGCTATTTTGTGTTTCTCTAGCTGCCCCAAAGCGAAATGTCTGTTTAGAAATTCTTTGCAGAGTCTGTATTATTATTGTTGTTTCTACTACCACAGAGTGTCCAAAAAGGGAAATTTGGATCGGAAAGTCCATCTAACTGTGGCTGAACTCTGGAGGCACACAAGAGCTGATGGGAAGCGCTGGCCCTGCTGCCAGCACCTTCCCAACCAGGCTGGTGAGTGCCTTGCCTAACGGGCTTGCACTGCACCTGGAATATACACCTGCAGACCGGGAGTTTGCAAGATGGTGCCTAAAGTCTGCCCAGGCTCAGTAACCTAACACTCCCGCCTGCAAAACATTAACGGAGGACAGTTTATCGAGGGCAGTAATGCTGGCAGATGTGTCACTGCTTGATGTAATAGAGATGTAGTATAAAAAAAGCTACAGTTAAACATGAGGAAAATTAACAAAGGAAATGAATAAACCATAAGCCAAACCCCAAGGCAGCAAGTCAACCGTCCAGTAATGTATAATATCCAATTAAAAGACATTTTAATTTACTGTTATATTGCCCCCCAAAGTTATTCTTGGTTTTCACTTGGACAAAACATGAACACAGAAGTTTTATTTCTCCCCACTGAGATTATTAGCAATTACAACTTTAAGAACACATTGATTAAACAAAATTACAGTTTGAAGATGATTTCTAATGCCTGGAACTGACAATGCTAGCCTCTGAATGGCTTTTTCTTCACTTTCAAAACCTTGGCTTCATCTAAAACAGGAGAATAAACTTCAGTATTACTGTCTTAGAACTGGAATACTAAGAATAGTGATACTGAGGTAAATATAATAGCTGTTACCACATTCTCAAAAAAGTCACTGGAAGTGCATGCAAATTCTTAAATTTCAGATTAGCCAAATCCGTACTGCCAGCTGGTAGGGAGCAACATCCACTCTGAATAACTCAAAGATGCTTCAGAAAATATCAGAATGCCACCTTATATGTATTCTGAATTTGCCTTGGAAAACTGTTCCTGCCTGCATCCAGGCCTCATCAGAGACTACGGATGAAGCGTCCCTTGTTCCCACTACTAGTGGTTTCCCTGCTGGTTTGGATCACTGACAGATGGTGTCCTCCAAGGCAGCTTGCAGACTGAAGAACTACTGAGAACTTGAAGTGCAAAACAACTAGTTCGGTTGAATGTTCCTCAGTCAGATCTGTGGGCTTGGCCCCAATCACCTTTAAAACTTCCCCTCATGATTTTGTTGCTGCTTCTTAGCTTTTTCCAATTATATCACAGCAACAAGTATCTATTTACCATTCACTATTTCTAACAGAGAGATCCTAATCTTCTCAACTTTTAAGCCTAGTCCAAGTGCTGAAATGTCATGTAAGAGTTAAGTATGCACAAAGAAAAAAAATCATTCATGTTGTAAAGAAAGCCCTATAACCTTAGGTTTGTTTTGTTTCTACCAAATCAAAGTGGAACTGTCCCCACTTTCGGAAGCTGATACTTTCAGGATCTGGACTACAGTACCTGAAAGTCTTTCCTGAATGTCCTGGCTGAAACGGGCTTCCTTGGGAATAAAGTTGCTGGTTTCCTGCTGTGGATGCTGAGGCCATCATTTTTTTATCTGCTATAAAAGAAAAACAAATCACAAAAAGAAAAAATTTAGGGGTGATAAAATGAAGGCATAATTATTTAATGGAAATCACAATGTATATACACAGCAGAGATTGTTGTTCTCTTCTTAAACATTTATGAAAAAGCCCTATGGAATACACAAAAGGGCTATATGACATTTCAGTATGTTAACTGGAGTCACAGCTGTTTTGTGTCTTTTTCACACCCCCTTCCCAGAATGTACTTAATTAATGCTATTGTTTGCATGGAAAATAATACTGGTATGTGTCCTCTGGGCCACTCAATCCAGACACTAACAACAAAGCTACATCAAAGGATTAAATGCCACCTTGAAACAGTTTGCTTTTGTGTCCCCACTGGAAGCTGCTCCAGATCATGTAGGCAGGAGGGGGAACGGGACAGAAAGAGTATCTCTGGATGACAGGAGAAGTGATGGGTGCACAAGTCCCAGGAGTAGACTGGAAAGGGGAATGCAGCTTTTCTGGAATAAAGATGGAAGAGTCTGCCAGGGGAAATGGAATAAGGCCATATGAAATGAGCCTGGCCTGAAGAAGGTCTGTGTGGGCCTGCGTGGCCTACTTGAGAACAGCCTCAGGGAAGGGTACATTGCTGGCACCAGGAGAAGCACTCCAGTGCTGCTGCTGTTATTGTAGCCTGTTTGTACTGAGGTAGCAGCTAAGAGCCCACACCCAGTTGGATTAAGCACTCCACAAGAACGGTATCAAAGAGCCCCTGTCATAACTTGCTGACAGTCTCCTCCTCTCTAGGACGGCAGGAGCAGAGTACCTGATTCTCCTGGGCAGTCTGGTGGCATGCCTGCAAATCAGGGTGACCACCTGCAAACCTGGACAATCCTGCAGCCTCTGACTGCATTGCTATCTCACAGGAGGCTGGAGGCACTTTTCTTCCAGGGTGTTTGCAAGACTTGTTTATGTACATGATCTGCAGCAAAGCAAAACACTGGTCTCTTACAGTCTTTGGTGTCCTATAAAATCTAATGCTTGAGGGAGCCATGAAATAGGATTCATGCATCCCAGTGGGGTGGAAGACAGTCTAACATAGTGAATAACACACATACGGAGATGCCATTAACTTTTATGACCTAGCCTTACACGGCAACAAAAACACTGGAGATCAATCTCTAATTGAATGAAACGAGTCTGGGTGAAAAATGCCATTCAGTCCTTTAATTTAATATTCTGACACTGGATTACTCTGAAGTCCAGGGAAACCCTCACTGCTATTACTTTTTTCCTTAGAATAATTTAAAGGTTTTGCTCCACCATTCCTCCATCGCTTTCCGCATCTTCCCTTACTACATCCGTCAAGTACAAAACTCCCCGCAACTTGCTGATCACTTCATAACCATCTGTTATCAAACCTGCCTCATTTTTCCCTTTGCTCTTTTCAATTTCCCCTCCCTTTTCATAAGATGTTCTCCTGGATGCAAGGCCCACTCAACTTGCAAGTAATGCAAGACTCTGCTTGAGGTCCTGAGCTTTTAAGACCTGGTGAGCCTGGCCCCGCAAAGGCCTCCAACACACACCAACTCTTCTCTGTTAGCTGTCTCTAAGTTCTTATTACGTTATGTTCTTAGTGAGAATCCAAGCTCTCCTTCCCAAAGGAAAAAAGTCATCTCAAATTACTTCACAAGAGCCTCAGAGAAGAAGTGTATATGCCACTGATGCAAGCTGTCATTGCTTTTCCTCTGTAATACAGACATTCAATTCCTCACTGGCTACATATTGCCCAGCACAGAGATCAAGTCTGGGCTGCGAACCTATACTGTCATGTAAAAAGAAGGGAAAGAAATAGAGATAAGAGCTAGGAGAAGGCTGTGGATATGGTAGGAAGAGTTGAGAATGGGTTAGGATAAGGATGTCTTCAAGAGGAAGGATAAGTGATTTTGATTTTTTTGCAATAATGTCTTTCTTGCATGAGGTCTTCCCCTTTCTAGGGCCATCCTTTACTGGGATGCCAAGCTCTCAGGGTTGGAAGAGAGCCAAAATCCTGCAGGTGCTTTAGATATTTGAGAATGACTTACTAGCAAAATTGAGAATGCCCTAAATGAACTGGAATTCCTCAAGTGGATCAGAGTTGCCATGGCAGTTACTGGGGTCTGTACTCCAAGATGAGGCTAAGAGAAATGGCACAGCTCACCAGCAGATAAATCACCTTTAAAACCTCTTGCTTGAGTTGCATCAAATGCTCCTTAGTCACATCTCTGAATCTGGCCCACATCTCTCCCAGATGTATTCCCACTCGGGATTATACACTCTATCTCTTTACTGTCACCTTTGCTACAGCACTGAAAATCTATTTTGTTTTGGTGTTTTACTGGGATTCTCAGTCCTTTTTCTCTCTAAACCCCTTCCCTGTACTGCAGCCCCTTTACTGGTCAGTCATGTACTCTTCTCCTAGTAGGACCAGTGTTTCTACCTGTAGAATGAATATGTCCTTAGCAACTGCATCATCCTGTGCCTCAAGGCATTTGCATGAATGGGTGAAGCCAGACTTTCTCTCCCCTCTTTCTTTGCTTAATTACGTGTGGCCACTGCATGCGATTATGGCGTCAATCTCCCTGTGTCAAACCTGTATTTATCAGTTCCTTGAAGAAAAAAAAAAAAAAAAAAAGGCAAAACATAGCCAGGAATCGGATCTGGTATCAGCATAATGCAAATGTCTTGCAGGCAGCATGCAGGTTTGTCAATATTGGTTTTGGACAGTTTATCTCCCCTCTAACTGAGAACCATCCCTTTTTATCATTCAGAGAAGACCTTGATCACAGCTCCCATGAGAAATTCTGGCAGGGTGAATGTCCCAAAAAAAGCATAGCCTGTAAATTGGTAAGACTGAAAAGAGTAATGGTATTTCCAAGAACATAACCTCACAGCTTGATAGACCCTTAACCCTAACCCGTCCCTACAAACAGTTGAGAACTGCCTGAAAATGAGCCAATAAGGCAGCCAAAAAGCAAGATGTTCTTGCTTGGAAAAACATATTCTGGTGTTCAGGATTGGAGTCTTGCTACCTTCTAATGGACCCCTTTTATGGCCTCAGCTGTTGACTTCACTGTTAGAGTAGACAGACAACAATGAACAGGAATAACAAAGGTCCCAGCAACAGGAGGACAGAATATCAAGTCTCTCTTGCAGCTACACTGCCTTCTCCATTTGAAAAGGTCAAGTCAAACATAAGAAACCAATGCAGTGAGGTCATCTCCCAACACCCCTGGACTTAAACCCTGTGGGTTGTTTCCCTCATGCACTGTGTGACACTTGAACATTGATTTATTTAAAACAAATGTAAAAACTTTTCTTTTTCAGTGAGGAAAGTTAAGAACAATAAACAATTAACAAGTTCTTCCATGAGCCTGGTTTCCTACAGATATATTTTGGATGACCCATTCAGCTGCCAGTTTTCTGAATGATTCCTGTCTCTTCAGGCAACAGGCAGCTAAGCTGGGGCTACTTTGAGGCTACATCTATACGACTGACAAGTTTACTGCTACTTCTTGGAACAGGGCTGAGAAATCCTTCGGTGAGGGCACTCAGCGAGGACTCTCTATCCTCGCAGTAATTTCCATGAAATGTATAAGAACTTACTATTTCTGAGACTCCTATCATTCTTATAAATACTTGCCAACAGGTTAAAAATTTGTGGGGAAAAGAATATGGGACTCACAGAGAGATGGACAGATAGAATGACTGGAGATGCCTCATCTCCCTAGGAAACAAGGATATTATTACACTTGAAAGCAGCATATGCATCTGAAAACTTCAAAGCAAAAGCAAGTGATTTAAGAAAAAAATGCAGGCCCATCTTAAGACTTCTTAGCAGCTTTCTTAATCCATGTCTACTTATTGAGATGAACTGACATCTGCTGTTTAAGAAAATACATATTTAGAAGCTGGAAGTTCTGCCCAGTAGGTTTACTATCTATGAGCTGCACTGCTTAAGCTGCTCTTGTGAAATGAAAAGAGAACCAAACTCAAGCAACTCCAGTGACAGTACAGCAGTTCCTTCACTCCTGGAATTTTGCTCCTCATTGTCTTTGAGGGAAATACCAACTAAAGACAAATTCTAGGAAACAGTCTTGAAAGACTGACTTTACCTGGAAATTTCTCTGCCACATAGTACCTTCTCTTCATTCTCTTCAAAAGCTGTGTTCCACATCATGTAACCATGCTTAGCATAATATTAAAAATTAAATAGCAGAGACATTCACTTACAAGCAGCTATTCCAGCAAACATCTCAGCAAACCTAGGATCTCTCTCTTGGGAGAAGATAGCATCTGGCTTTTCGACAGACTTTCCACCCTCATGAACATTAGCTGGTATACTTGGAACAGGCACCTGTTGAGATATGCAGAGGAAGGTAATACCCTCCATCATATTTGACAAAAAGGAATTCAAGAATAATCACAATGTATTTTTAATTCTGCTGAGATCTGCCATTGCTTTGCATTTTAAAAGATCAGAGGCACAAAAATAAAGAACTATTGAGAAATTTCACCTGAGATAAGTCATAGGATGACAGCCCATCTCTTTGATGTACTTCAAGCTCTGCCTGTTGCTGCTGAAGTTGTCTGCAAAAGAGAGAAAATTACTTCAGTTACAAAAAAAAGTTAAGATACAAAAAGGAACAGCCATGGTCTTCTCTTTTATACTCAGACTGAAATGCCTGTCAGATGATTTAGTAAGTCTTTTCTTGTGAGATTCATCTGTTTTTAAAGATTTCTAACTGAGAACGCTTACACCACAGGAATGTAACAGGGACCATGAAAAGTTTTTCTGTAATAGCTCAGAAATGCAGGTGGGTAAGGAATGGAGGATGGAATACAACATCCTCATAAAGAATTTTAGGATTCGCTGTTAAGATGCCGACATCTTCTGCACATTAAAGATGAATACGTCAGGCACTTTCTCTGATCCTGCTGAAGTAAATAGGAAAACTCCCAGTAATATTAATGCAGAATCATGTTAATCAACAAGAAAAACTGATCACAGTTCTGTGTGAAGCATGCCAGACTAAGTGCAACAACCTGTTGAGCTAGAAGGCAATAGGAGAAGAAAAGGAGAAAGCACTGCATTAAGTCCTTCGTAATAACATGATTTGGCTCACTCTCCTCAGGATCAGAGTCCAGATTCTATTCAATTTTTGAAAGCTTTTAAGGCAGCAAATCTCAAGAAATAAATTGCTCGTACCATTACATAAAATCAAGACATTACATAGAATCAATTTGTGTTGACAAATGCTACAGAAAACACAAGTCTCCTTTTCATGTTGATAAGATATGAAAAAAAAATTAGTTCTTTAAATGAGATAAGAATCACTGGAAGTAACAGCCTTAATTCAATTATAAGAACTTAGAAAAATACTTCAAAGGAAACTGAAAGAGGCAATAAACTTTAGGGGAAGCATGCCAGAATGAAGAAGTTCAGTGTTGAAAACTCTGAGGATCCTTGAAACAGACTTGATTTGTGTTTAGTGTCAGGCACTGTTACTTTACTACAACAACTAGCCAAATACCAACAGATAAAGTCATTGGAAGTTGTGAGAAATAACTTGCAGGCGACATTTCTTATGGATAAAGACTTGCAGGGACAACATGCAAGTGGTGCTAAGCTAGGCATATTGACTTTCTACATTTACAGATATTGACTGTGTTTATCAAAATGCACAGATATTTTATACAGTTGTAACATATCTAGCACAGTGATTTTCTGCATCAGTTTTTTCACTTGCCTTTTTTTCTTCCCAAACTCAAAGCTCCTAAACTAGTATTTATTTTATTTTTTTTTAAAACAGAGACAGTTATAGTAATGAATGCTATTGGAAATTTTGAAGTCGCTGTAACTAAACAACTTCAACACAAAATGCCACTGCATAATAAAGTTTATCAGGACTAAAACCCAACCCTTTTGAAATGAAAAGCAAAACTGCTAACTCTGCATTAAGACCAGAATTTGCCCCGTAAAATATGAACCTATGCTTTGTTGTTTGGACTTGCACCATCCACAAGTTGGGTCATTAGGAACCCCACTTGTCTGAGCATATGTCTACATGATCTTCTGCAGACAGATGAACCCTAGTCTGAGCTGCGACAGCAGAGTGCGAGAGCTGCACCATCCTGTTAGCCCAGCGCTGGGTTCAAGTTGCGCCCAGGCTCCAGCCTGATCAAGTAAGAGGCTGGAGTTGCTGGGGCACAGCAGCCCCCTAACCTCACAGCTTTGCACTGGAAGCACCTTGCCGCCAGCAGGTCTGCATACACAGGTGCAACAAGCTGGTGTCTCCCTGTAAAAAGGAAAGGCTCCTCCATGGCCTTCGTGTGAAGAAGCATCACTGCCACGGAGCAGCAGAGGCTGATACCATGAAGGGCACTGAACCAGTCTCTACGATGAAACACAGGGAAGAGCACGGCTGCCAAGCAGATGGACTCCTCCATCTGACACTTCTTGGAGCTGCTCTGAAATTGAGCAACCTCATTTCAAACAATGAGGGCAAAATTAAAATATACAGATCATCAAGACATCAACTGGGTGTGCAGTATTTTGGGTGCTACTTGCTGTTAGAAAGAGATGGATTTTGTTTTTTTGAGCTAGTTGGGCACCTGTTGGCATTGCAGAGTCTCAAGAAGGCCAGGCTGTGCAATAACAAAAAAACCTGAGCAGCTTCTATCCTGAGTCGAAGGCAGAGGGGCCAGTGGAGGGACGCCACTGGAGGAGGTTGTTAATCATCTAATTACTGGCCACAGGGAAGACCAGTAGAGACTCCTGTTTATAAAAAGAAAAAGGAAATTGAGCACGCTGCTATCATCCAAGCCCATTCCCAGCAGCTCACCTAAATGCTCTCTATAAATGTTAAATAATACAGAAGAGAAGGCTGACTTTTGGGCACACCTCTGACTCTGAAAGTGCAGGAACAGTCATTCAAAAAAGCTGTTTGGGTTTGACCTGAGGCAGAAGACCTGAGTCACTGCACAGCATTTCAGTTTAAGCTTTTAGCTTCACAGAAGTGGAACAGGAATATTTTGTGACCAAATATTTTGTCTCAAGTGCTGCAGATAACACCTTACTTCTGCTTCTACAGAGAAATTATCAAAATGTTTTGCATCTTCCACTAACTGCTGCTTTCTGTCACCTGGTCAATATTAGCATGATGACTTTTGGCCTGAGGATGTGCAGGCAACAGGCTATCTGTATGATGCTCTCTGCTCGGTTACCAAAGAAGATACATAAAACTGTTGTCCTGACAAGAAAGTAAACTGTCTGTAAATAAGATTTGACAGTTGTCACAGTGTCTGTATGCCTCTGGCCTCTTTCTGAAGGAGAAAGCTAACAGACAGGAATTACTCACCACATGGGTTTTTTCCGGAAAGAGATATTACGGTATGATAGGCGGTAATAGTAGAAGAGATGATCCAAAATAACCAACATTGTGGATTTCAAAACTCTGGATAATCAAACTGGTGTGAAGGTGAGGGGCCACTAGAACAAGCTACTAAAGTAGTTAATAGTTTTTTCCATCCCTTGATGCCTTTCAACCAAGACTCGGTGCTTTTCTAGAAGACGCTTTACTCAGGCACTTGTTACCAGGCTCCATGGCAAGCTGGACAAAATTCTGTGACTGGCAACACACACACAGGATCAGAGTAGACCGCCAAAGACCTTCTGCAAGCCTTAGTATGTAAGGATACATAATACAAAGAATCACTGTTGTATCGTGAGTAAAACACAAAAAAGTTGATCCTCCATGTTATCAAAGAGCCATGAATTTTCCATATTATTTTAACCAGTAGAAAAAATACCTAAAAATCACCTCTGGAATGCAAAGAAGTTCTTTGTTCTGCAAGCATAAAATGCTTACTTTTTCAACAGAACTATGGGAGGTAATTTAATCACAGCAAATCTAGGGGGAAGTTTTCCTAAATACCACCCTGTGGACGATAAACACCCATTAAATCCTGTTGTTAATGTGAAAGCTAATTACACTGTTTCATTTGTTTTTATTACCAGTGACTCGGTGCGTGTGTCAATAAACAGCACATTAGGTCTCTTCTGTTCCGTATAAAGTATGTTTTCTTGATTCAGCCATATACATACAAATGAGCCAAACAAAACAGCATACTTATCAGTTATTTGTTTTGTAGGCACTTCTCTAACTCAGTGCTCCTTCGCTCTTCTCTATCATCTGTAATACTCGTTAAGCTACAGTACAATATAAATATCACATTGTGTCAACAGCACTGAACTTACGGAGCAACCTACCAAATCCGCTCCTTATGAAAACCAAATACTTAAGCATATCTTCACTGAATTGTAAGCTATGCTGCACTTGATTCTGATTGAAATGCAAAACCAGGTTTGCATTTTCTGCTCTTGATTGCTGCTACTGTATAAATGGTCCAAATGATGCTTTAGCCACGCAACAATTCAGGGTAGAGCTGACCAGGGAGAGCTGAACCCTGCTGCTGCAGTCACTTCCGACACTGCCATCTAATCAGCCCTTCTGATAGAACAATACACGCAAATCCCTTCAATCATTCAATTTCTAGATCATTTTCGTAAAAATGGTACAGAACAAATTTGGACAAAACTCAGACTGCCTTCTGACTTTCAGATCAAAACCCAAATCATCCCTGGTTTTGATTTCTATTTTGTGGCTTAAAGGAATAAAAGAAAGAAAAATTTCCAGGCTCTACACGATACCCAACCCAGCAAATAAAGTATTGCCTGGGTCGGCACAGGATTCTGCACGCTCTGCAGGAATGCCTGGCTCACTCGGGGGTTCAGTAGGAAACCAGGAAACCCCTTGGCTTGAACACGGAATGCTCACTGAAGTGGAAGGTTTCAATAGTTAATTCAAATTTATTTAAGTAAATGTATTTGGAGGAGAAGGGAAGATACTGCAAAAGTTCTTTTTGACTCTGGAGAGTATTTAGCTGAATTCTCTCTCTCTGCCTGAACACTGAAGTCACCTGTTCCTTTTCCAGGCATCAAAGTAATCAAAAAGGATCTGAACTTTTAACAGACTCTTTGGTGGGAAAGAAACAATACTGCATCCTTACCAAGCCTTTTTTATTTAACACTGGCACACATACTTTTTGTATCTATTTTGGACAAAAAGGGATGAATACAATGGCTGCAACAAGGCTTTTAAAGTTCTCTTTCAGTTACTCTTAAAATTTCTCTCTTTTAGATTGCAGTTTCAAAGTCACCACTACGAAATGGCCTGCCTTACATGGGCCTTGAGAGGTCAGATTGCCCACAGATGGCAGAGGGATCATGAGAAAGTAACTCCACTACCACAGACTGGAATTTTATCAGAATAGCTGATCACTGGTATTTTGGCCCTTGAGAATCAGAAACAGAAAGTATCTCTGCCACAAGTGCAGGCTGATTCATCCGGCTTTCTGCCCCCAGGAGCGACCTATGCCAGCTTACTTGGGGATGAAAATCTTGAGACCCAGCACAACTGCAGAATTCATAAACGGATGCAGTGGAATATAGGACTTTGGGGCTTATAAAAACGAAGACATCAAAGTTTCTATGAGGTCAGAAAAAGATCTTTCTTCTATGTATATAAAGTCTTTAAGACATCATTCATTCGTCACCATGATGGATGATTTTATTCAAATGTTGCTTTTTGTGTTTCTTATATAAATGTTAATCATAATTATTATTTCTTTTTGGAACTCAAACAGCCCCAATTGAACAGGAAGATGTGGTCTAACTGGGACTCTTCTTTTCAGTAGAACACAGCACAAATGCTAAACATTAAATGCTTCATTTCTCCAGGAAGTTTCTCTTGGATGACTGCACCCAAGAGAAACTGAGAGAAGTTTTCTTTTTTTTTTTCTTTTTTTTTTTTTTTTGCAAGGAACTAAGTGAACATTTGAACCTAATGTTTCATTATCCTTCCACACCAAAGGCAAATTTGGAAAGCTTACTGTTTGAAGCTCCAAAGGAATATCCTTAAAAATAAAAAAAGAAGAAAAAAGGCCAAAACAAAACAAACAACAAAAATTAATTAACCCCCCCCCCCAACTGGAACCACCACTGCCCTCTACAGTCTTTTTGAAAAACATTCTTCCCCGATCAACGCAAAATTTGAGAACTTTCCCCTTAACAGGCAGACACACAGATGTGCACACTGGGGGTTTAAACTATTCTAAGTTAAAAACACATTTAAGCATAGATTTATCAGGTGCCTTGTCTTTAAAATTCATGCTGAATTTTAACTGCCTTAAAACTGTATTTTATGGGGCTGGATACATACTCAAAATTATAGGCAAATCAGTATTTGCCTCTATGCAAAACTGCCTACAAAGGCACAACAGAAGACACCCTTGCCTGGTCCCCAGGGCAAGCACTTTGCTGGATCCATGGCACCTGACACCCACCGACACGTAAAGATGGCCCCGTGCACTGGGGTCCGTGCAGAATAACCAGTCCCAGCCAGAGCTGAACGAGGAGGCAGAAATCAACAGTTACCAGCATACACACCTCCCCAAGGCATCTAGGAAACGTGAATTTAGAAACCGACCCCAAAAAATCCAGAAACAGACAGGAACAGCCCTGCATTACAGTAAGTCCTCTTTGGACATCTGTTTGAGAAGCGGGAGAGAACGGGGGGAAAAAAGAGAAAAAAGTCTGAATAATGCATTCTTTCTGCTATTTAAAAACAAACATATAACGGTTTGTATCTTGCCATAAGGCTAGAACATTTTGAACACGACAGAAAGGAAGGAACATCCTCCGTCAAAGTAGCAGCAGGCAACTTCCATATTAGGTCAACATTTCTGGGTTGTTATTCAAACCTACCAAGACAGATATAATAAGAGTCAGAAGTTGGCACAATCTTATTTATTACAGTAAATGCTGCGATGCCAAGCTGAACAGTATAGTCAAGTCTTGGAAGAAAAAAACATTCCCAGAGTCAACACAGCGGAGTCTATAGGTCACACTTTCTGACCTCTGGACTCCTGGGAATCAAGTACAATTAAACCAGTGTGGGACAGATTTCAGCAGTTGTCTCTTATCTTGCAGACCTGTTTTCACATTAACAGAATATTATGAAAAGAAAAATGGGACAGCAGAAATGTAGAAATATCTCTTTTGACAGGGAGATAATCAGCTGTCTGAGTTGAAGACACATTTACTTGTTTCAAGGAACTGAACTATTCAGTTAAGCCCAGTTGTTAGAGTACGCAGGGAAAAATGAGCAAACTGAGTGTTATGCTGGGTTTCAAGTGACTAAAAGCAGGGTGCTTCTAGCCCAGGTATCCATCACACCCAAACAGCTTTACTGTTCCTTAGCTTGCTCCTTAAGAGAGACACTTACTAGCTTTCTAGGTTCAAATGCCAAAGCCCCAGGGGTTTGGTTTTGCAAGTGTGCATCTCCACTAGTAGACTGCTCATTCAGCATTTCCATTATACACTCTAACAGGTTGAGACCTTAAATCCAATAATTTCCTCTGGGTTAAAAACCTGGCAAAAGAACCTCTGGTCAGACCAGAAGCAGATTTTGTTTTAGAAATAGATTTAAGTTTATATTGGAAAGAAGAAATATTAAAAAAATAATAATAATCTGTAAAGCAATGGTTTTTATCAAATCCAGATTAGCTTCTGCAGTTGCTAGCTCAGAATTCAGAAGGCATCAGAAGCTTCTCTACTCCGTTACACAGTGACAAAGGTCCATTATACTGCTAGGGTGACTTTTATTTTAGAAGCAGCTCCATGAGTTGCAGAACTGAACACGCACTATTTAAACCTCCTTTTAACAGGTTTAATGACTTTTTTTTTTAAAGTACTATTCAAAGACAAGATGATTTCATTCCCCTCTTAATATGAGGCTGGATCTGTCCCCAGACTTGAGGACAGTCCACCAGATCTTAACCGAGTATTAAGAGTCCTTCCCCCTCAAGCTCGCTAGGAAATCACTTTTGCCTGCTTTTATATGCTGTAAGAGTAGACTTAACTCAAGGAGAAGATGACCAGGACTATGACACACTATGACCACAGTCCACAAGAAGCAGGAGTCTTGCCTACAGGTGATACTTGTAAACACGGACCTGCAATTTTCCGTCTGGCTTAGGAACCAGGCTAACCTTTCTCCAATATCATGAGAGCTGCTCTGCTGCTGGAAGCCCTGTGCTAGCTAACGCAGCTTGGACTGAGATCARTGGGCTTGTCTAGAGACATAACAGATAACTGACGTTTATCTCTGGTGCAGCCAGGCCCTGGAAGCACCACAAGATAATGACAGAGAAACAGCTGTAGCTGCAAGTACTTCTGATGCAGAAAACCTCTGTTACAGACTGTACCGTTATAGAGGAAACAAATGCAACTGGAAACGGGCTACCACAGGCTACCACAAAAATCTGAATGTGCATTTACACTGCTTACAACAAAAAGCAATGTTTATATTCTTTCAACACCATGTACGTGAGCATCTGGAAAGGCACATACTTTACGTTAGTGTTGGTGCAGATGATGTATTCAATCTCATCGGAATAAGGATTTTGAAATGTGAAGCTGCTGGTTCTGATCAACATCCATTCCCGGTTTTTGGTACGAAAACGATACATCACAGACAGGACTTGACCTTTCAGTTTCACAACCTGCAAAATCATTTGGAAAGGTTACTAACAGCAGACTGCTACCTGCTGCGCAAATGAATAGTAAACAACATAACTGGTGTGTTTTAGACTTATATTATAGAAAGATATGGAAACAGTAGGGATATTCTTAATATAATGAGGATAAACAAAATTCATTTTATTTTAGCAGTTATCTCCTTCAGAATGAAACCTTCATGCTTTGTTGTACATAATGTCCTCTTCCAATTTGCATATAAGAAGAATACAGACTCAGGAAACAACAGGTTGTGGTGTTATCCCAACAGGGAAGCTTTAAGAAGGTTTTAGTGCGGAATGTTTATCAAGAGAGATTGACAGAAACCAAACTGAGGCATCTTTTAAATATTTATATGTAAATCATAAACCAAATTTTGCAGCACCTGAAACAAAAGCCTACAACAAAAAACATTTTATGAGGTCACCTATCTCCTTTTCTTCTTGGATACTTAGCTATCCAATTCACATATGTGACATCCCAAATCATACATTAGAATCAAAGTTTAGGATGATATTTAAGCAAGATGGTTTTTTAGAAACCATATCTGGCTGTTTTTTTGCCCCAAAGATGCTAGAAGTCCGACAGTCTTTAATGCTAGTGCCAAAATCTGTCTTCAGATGACTGATATCTGGTTCCTGAAACATTCTGAACATTGCCTATCAAGTGCCTAGAGGTGCTCGTTCCACATCCTTGCAGTTAAAGCCTGCCTGCATCCTCGGGGATTCTGATTTATATGTCCCTGCTGCATTTATCTCTGTCACTTCTTCTCTCCACAGGGTGTGACAGCCCTTCCAGGCAAATCCAACAGAAGTGCTCAGTCACCACAGTTTTTAGACCAGCTTATTAACATGACTAGAAAATGATGGTGGGCTCTGGATGTTAACTTGGTGGTAGCTGAGAAGGAGATACTTCTGCCAGCTCAGCCCTTTTGTTCACAGGGCAGTAAGGTTTGTCAGAGGGCTGGGGAAGACAGCTTGGGGGCCCTTCAACTCTCCCAGCATGATTTGGAAGAACTCACGAGACATCTCTGTTGAACGCTGCTTAAAGACAGAATCGCTCCAAGATGAAAGACCTCAAAGCACTGCTCAGGATGGCTGTGCTTTCTGTTGCCACAACAGCCATGATGTATCAGCCCATCTTCTGAACTGCACGTCTCTTCTGCCGTCATATTAAGAGGTAGCAGTTGGACCCTGGTGAGCTGATGTCGCATCCTGACACAGTTTCTCTTCTCAAGCACCACCACACTAACTCAGAGTTACTCAAAAATGCACTCTTTCAAAAAGTGTCTGCTCACATCTCCACTTGGGAAGACATTATAACCTATGTCCTTGAAGAATAAGAAAAGATGAATTATGGAAACTTCAGGGGACACAGCTCACGGGCTATTTTTAAGGAAGACTATCCAATAAAGCCATTTCCAGAAGTCCCTGCTCAGTGCCTTGGTCTCATACCTAGCTAGAGCTCTGCTGAGCATCTGCTCCATTGTAACTGTCCTTCACCGGCTCTCTCTAATGAGACCAAATGCTTTAAAACATCACCCTTGTGCACCTGTTCCCTTAAAACAATCTTCCCTGTCTAAAGGCAGACAAGTCCTCTTATACCTTATTTTTGCCAACAAATGAACAGGTAGCACTCAGTATAACCAGCTGTATTATACTGCCATATAACATTACACTGCCCCAAGAACAGTTTAGAGCTCTGAGCGAACACCAAGAGAGGGAACTCAAACACTGGTGTCATGAACAAGCTCAAAGAGAAAAATATTTATCATACACAATATATATTTATACAATGATGTGATATGGAGGCCCCCTCAGCCCCCTGCAAGCAATGATGCAATTAACTAGGGGTGGGAGGAGAGGAGCAAAACAATGCAAAACTCAGACATAGAAACCAAAAGCAGTGTTTAAACTGCCCAAGATACCATAAACAGATGGGAGAAGGGATAAAGAAGAACCTCACTACATTTCTTCAAGAAAATATTTGAGTGAGAAACCAGAAGAAAAAAGGATCAGAGAAGGGAAACCATTAATAATTAAAGGGATGAAAGAAGAAGAATAAAGATATAAGTAAAAATGGGAAAGATCAATTAATTAGACCACAATTAATGGGAAAGACAAACAGCAGAAAAAGAAATAGCCCCATGGTCTGTCTCTGATGTGTAGATGAGTTTTTCACTGTTGCATAAACCCAGAAAGATCTGGCATGAATGAAGTAGATCATGGAGTTTGAACTCACAAAGAATATGCAAAAGCCGGTAATTATGTTGGATGGAAACAAGATACATAAAGAGATAATTGTAGATGAGAAAAAGTCACAAGTGCTTTGTCTCAGATTCAGCAAAATGCTTAGCAGTATGCTAAGCTTTCAATCTAATGGGAATTAAGCATGTGCTTAAATTAAACAGCTCTTAAGGGCATAATTGAATATAAATGAACCTACCACATGCTTATGGTTAGGTACATGCTGCAGTGCTTTGCTGAAATGAGCCTTGAAAATTATGAGTGTGATACCTGCCAAAGTTAAAACACCCCATTCCAAAGAGCTAAGTTGAAGCTGGTAAATAAATAAGAATATCGACTTAAAAACAGTTTCAGCAATTTTACAAAGCTAGGCAGAGCTTATGCATCACAATCAAAGACAGTTATTGAGGAAACCTAGCATCTTTGCATTAAAAATAGACAGATGACACAATAAATCAGGTGAAAGAATATCTGTGAGCCTACCCAAAAAAAGCCAGAATGGCAGAGTGCTGACAAAAAATGCTTCTAACTTTCGTAAGAGAAAGAATGAGCCACCATGTGAATGGAGACAGCACCAATAAGCTAATGCCTATTTTTACAGTGTTAATCAAAATGGAGTGAGAATTCTTCACTTGGATGGCCTATTTGTTTAGAGCTAAATCAAAATTCAGATGTCTGGTAATACCCAGTTCAAATTCTGTCCTTGATTGCCAAAGTTTCATTGAAGACAACGGTTGGGTAAAAAGTGAGGGATTTTACCACCAGACTGTAACTACCATGGGCAAAACCAAGGCTTTGATGGCAAAGAAGATGATGTAACCATGGGGTGTCTCAAACTGAACAAACAGGTCCTGGGCCCCATGAACTCTGGAAATACATGGCCTACTCCAGACTTTGAGATCTGGATCTATCCCCTCTATGCAACAAGCATGGATGAATTTAAGAAACAGCCAGCCAAAGAAGTATGCTCAAATAAATACTTCCACACTGGCACTGCAACTGCATTGCATATGTTATCAAAGAATCTTAGTTTAGGTCAGGAGAAGACTTATAAGGTTTAAAGTCATTCAGCTGGCACTTACCTGGGCTATTTGTATTCATTTTTTTATTGCTTTTTCACCAAGCTATCTCAGGGGTGCCTCAGGGAAGCAAGGGGAAGGTCTACTGCAAATAAATGCCACATCTCATTGTGGAGTCTTAATCTTTAACCACTGGAATTTATTTTTTATTAGCTATCTACAGCCTTTTTTCCCTAAAAGTAGTTACTTTAGCAGAAAGCCAGTATTTACCCTGTGTCTTTATTAACAAGTAATTGGGTTTGGAGATATGCTCCAATTCTTCCCCCTACCCCCACCCCCCTTCCCCAAAGGCCTGTATTTCAGATTGATCAGCTGGATACAGGATTGAATGGAAAGAATGCAAAGAGGAGAGAAAATCTTCAGTAATGCCCAGAAAAGTTCAAAATAATACTGAGGTAAATGTTTTTTTCTAAATAAATGCTTTTGTAGTTTGAGTTCAGTGAGCCACATTCTATTATCAGCAATTTTCTACCACCACACCCAGAGAAAAGAATACAGAACTTGTGTGGAAGTGTCCAATCTGAACAGCATCCACTGGATATCAGATAGCTGTTTTCTGGAACCTTTGATACTAAACTTTATTTGTTGATCTTGGCCTTGAGAATATCTCATTCTGGCTTGATTTTCCCACCCTGCCTGATGAATGAATTTATCTTCCCAAGGAAGTAAAAGCTTTGAGATGGATGCTGGCAATTGACCAAAAACTGCAAAACCCTCCCTCCCTCTTACTGTTATACACCAACCCGGTTCTGATACTGTCAGCAAAATAGAAATGTCAAGTTTTCAGAGGGTTTGAGAAAAAAAGTTTACTGGAAATCACAGTTACCTTTCTAATGAAAAGATTTCTAAAGCCAAACTAATGATAATAAAACAAATTGCAATAATCTATTGTCCTGAATTACGAATTAAACAAACACTAATTCTGTAATAATATATAAAGCACAGATATGTCTGGTGGGAAAATCCTGAACTGTCTTAAACCAGTGCACACAAACAGGATAATACAAAAAAGATTTCAAAGCTAATGTTTAGCTTCTACTTTTTTACATTCTTCGGGAATAAAAACCACCTGGTGCATAGCTAAACCACTTACTTCAGTCTTTTATTTCATGATCAAAATAACAGCCCTGATCATATTGCTACTGTACTGAACAAAAATATACAAAGAAGGAATTGCCTACTAAAGAAATAGCACTGTATTTTCATATTGAACTCAGGTCCAGGGAACAGGAACTCTTCACTTCTAATCTGTGCTTTTCCCACTGTCTTGTTATGTGACCTTGAGCAAATCATGTAGGTCTCTGATCCAGCAAATCGTTTATGCGTATGCCTAATATCAAGTAGTTACAGGGAAGTCCCCAGCAATTGACTTCAGGGATACAACAGCAGCCTCTTACGGCCTGATCTCGCTCTCACTGAACACAGTGAGGATCAAGTCATTAACCTGAATGTTAGTTAGTCAGCCCTTCTGAGCCTCCGGCTGTGTTAAGACAATCACTTCAGAGATGGATATTTGACAAGTTATTATCCAGCAGCTCTCTGTCATTGTCTCTCAGATAAATTAGTGGAACCAATCACTTGGGCATTAGTGAAAAAACAGCATATGTGTTCTCACTGCACTTCTCGCACCACTGGTGTGGTCAGGCACCAGTTCAGGGAGCTGAACCATCTGAAAACTAGCCCCATATAAAAGTGATTAGTCCCTTAGCTAGCTCACCCGGCAAGTCCATCTGTGCTAGTGTCAGGACAGCAGGAAGGGTGGGGAGGAGGTCAGGGATGAGAGAGAAAAGGGAGCAGGACCTCCCTCTTGGTGGCAGCTAACCATCAGGTAGGTGTAGCTGTAGCATCACATCCCCAACAAGGTGGGGCAGGAAAAACGACGGGGTGCCATAACCTATTTCAGGCATCCAGCATTCATCTGTCCCTGCCTGTGAATCAACATCTTAAATTTAAAAGTTCTTCAGCTGCTGTTTGAACACAGTCCACTGATGTGACGCTGACACAGACACAGCGTGGTCACAAAGCAGTGATATCTTACACTGTCCCAAACAATTCTGTAGAGACCATAACCTCAATTTCTCACAACTTATTCTATGAACACAGAATGCATTTATTATTTTCCCCAGAGAGGTTTTTGCAGCTTCACTTTTGCACGCTATACTTGAATAAATAATTGGCTATACAAATCATTTTAAAACTCACTTCATATCCATGCTTTACAGCTGAAAATCTCAACATCCAACACATGATAGATCAACAAAACTTGCTTAATCTAAAGGTTGTTGTTAGAAAATCTGAACTTCAGTAATTGCTTAAACATGATACACAACGCTTTCTAGTGCAGAATGGAAGGCACTGAGAAGACCAATAATAAAGAGAATTCTTGGGGAAAGCACTCCTACCGTACATCCCAGATCAATCTGAAACAATAAGCTCTACAACACACCAAACTCCTTTGATATACTTGAGGTAACAGTGGTCCATTGCAAAAATGAATGCAGAGCAGTAACTTTCCATATGTTCTTACCTTTCGGTTGTTACATCTGTCTGCATTTCAATTCCCCAGTAGGGAAAAGGGCCAAATTCTCTGTTGATGTGAAGTGGTGCAAATCCACCAAAGTTTAGGGAACATGTCGTTGTCTACGCTAGCAGAGAATTTAGGTCACAGACTATATTACAGGTATAATTTGAAACTCACTGAGTTTCAGTTAACCCTGTTCTCACTGAAGTCCCTTGTAAAATTCTCAGCGACCTCAGAAAGAACACAGTAAGATCCAGTGTTAAGCAAATTTGAGAATGCCAGACTCTGCATATACAGATATTCCCCTCTTAAAACATCCCATATTACAGAGTAGTGTAGCTATTTTCAAATCAACAGCCCATCTTGTTGAAGGTAAATACTTTTGGTTCCCACTAACCCCAGTGGGATCTATACAGGCATCTCTGAAACAAAAAAACAGCTTAACTCAGTAGTGAACACTCATTTAATTTTTAGTAAAATAAAATAAAATGTGTAACTGACATATTTCTGAAAATACAGCCAACAGGTGCTGTAGTTTAAACTACCATTTATGCAGTTTAACTGATCATTAATTTATTAGCAGAAATTGATTCATACCTTGCTACTCCTCCTCCTGCATAACAGAACAAATACCTTGAAATGAAAAATAAGAGCTACTTCCCTGGACAAAAAAGTAACAAAGAAATAAATAAATGGTGGGAGAAAGGGACCAGGCTGAAGCACCTGTTGGAAACTCTCTCTCAAATGGCTTTGATCTTCAGGATGGCAGAATTCTAAAATGTCTTTCCCCAAAAGATCCTAGAAAAATGAAACATAAAGCTGTGTAAAAAACCCAAATCACAGTACAAATCCATGTGCATATCTGCAAGCAATCCTTGCAAACACCAGATCTATCACCCTCAGTGGGACTACTCACTTAACCAGGGACAAATCCTACAAACAAGGTTTGTAGGTATCATGGCCCACATTGTATTTATACTATTGCACAGACATATGTATTCACAAATAGATTTTAATTGAAGTTGTAATATCTGAAAAATGGTGTCTTGAAGAGTCTGACATCTTCTATTAAAGCTCATTTTACAGCACTACTTTTTGTAAAAATAGCTGTTATAAAGCTACCTAAAATCAATATAAATGTGAAGAACAAATGAGCTAGAAACAAAATGATTTTTGCCTGTAAACTGCAACTTTTGAGACCAGAAAACAGTAATCATTGGGATTAAAAGGTAAAATGTAGTTATCAGAGAAAGTTGCGGTAATTAGGAGTTCATTTACTATTCTACTCAGTTCTATGACTAGCCTTTATTCAAAGGAGCAGATGTAAGCCTAAAGGAAAACAGGTGCTATAAATGATGTTTGCTTACTGTTCAATAAATTGTTAGAAGCTAAGATCTACAGGCCTAAGATCCTCTCCAAGCACTGCTAACTTTCTGTCACAGAAATGTCTTCACTGGGAAGCTGTGTAAGTTTTACAGCAACTTGCTGTTAGAATTCAAATTGGACTTAAAAGGGATAAAGTGATTTCCCACATGACAAAGGGAAAATTAAATTTTACAGAGACATGAATAGCAAAGAAAAGTAAATAGCATTTAGCACATGGCATATGAATAATCAGCTAGAAATATTTCATGCTTTGCTGCTTTTGTTCTTAATGTGCAAACAGAATTTTTTTCATTAGTTCTAACCAGTCTCTGCATTTACTGACCTGGGGCTGGTAGCCAATGACGCTGATGCATCTGGGGTCAACGAAGGTGATGACTCCATCAGAATTGTGCCTAGACAGGAACTCGGTTGGGACCGACATGCCATTCATGTCCATGCACACCGGAGAGCTGGTTACCTAAGACCAAACAACCAAGTCCACAGAATTTAGTTCACAGAACAGTCATCGTAAGTCAAATTTTCTTATTCAGCTAAAGAAGAAAATCTGTTGGCAGACTGCTAACTACCGGAGGAAGTCATAAATAAAAAACAGCACATATATATGACATAGAAGTGGCTTCAGTCTAGTTTGCAGTTCAAATATGTCCCCTCACGGCACTTACCTAGTCTTAACAGCACAGCAGAAAAACAAACATGAGAAATTTCCAACAAGGAAGGATATAGCAGAGATATAAGTAAGGCTGGGTTCACCTCACACAGTGGAAGCAGCTTAAAGCTAGGCATCTTGATGGCCACCTTTCTCAACCAAGAGTGACAGATTTCCAGAGAACAAGTCAACCAACCTATTTTAGGATGTGTAGGCTACTCTGGAAAAGGCAGGCTCATTATCTTATCTATCTATCTGGAGAAGGCCAGCTCATTACCTCATTACCAGCTCTATCTATTATTTTTATCTATCATTATCTAATGCTCCTCAAAGCTCATCAGAAAGAATGAAGCATTTCCAGCTATCCACCCGAAACCTGTGCAATCGGGGAGACTTCATCTCCTTTCCTAGAGGGGCTACAAATGAGACTATCCTTTTTCTTATAACCTGCAGGGCAATCTCTCTTAACAAGGCACAAATGCAAAAAGAACAAATTCTCTTTTTTGGTCTTTGCCTTGAAGCGTAATAGCTTGTACGCAGAATTTCAATTTGCTGTTACAGAGCACAGTTTTTAATTTGTGCACCTTGACTCCTTTGTGATTAAACCCATCCCCAGAGCCTCCTCTTGCCCTCCCTCACATAGCGCCTGCTGGCTTCTCTTATGTAACAGATGTTTTGACACTCCACATGTTACTAATGTGATTTTCTGGGAAACTATCTTTTTTGGCAGCTGTAACATCTGAAACCCCGTAACTTCCTTCTTTCCATTAGTGGAATATTTTATTCTTGATTATAAAAGTATGATTAAGTTAAAAAACATCATGCAATATTCCTGTAGCTCTGCCACAACGGAGACAAACCCTGCAGAAGTGCCGGCACTTTCAGTAACGTGCAGGCCGTTCACCTCAAACAAAACTGGTTTGGCACCTGGGCTCCAATGAAAGGGTCATTTTACCTTGTAGGAAGGATTGATGCCATCCTAACAGATGGCAATGAGTGCAGGCCAACAAGAGATCCTGCAGTAGGCTCAAAGATTTTCACTAATGGCTGAATTCCCAGGCCAGGAAGATAAAAATTAGCTTGTGCACTGCTGTGATAAAAGAGATTCACCTCAACTGCTCTAGCTCCAGCTCAGACCTCTTATCAGCAATGGAAAAGGAAGAAGATATATCACTTGCAATAATCATGACAAAAAGGAGGTAAAATTTTATTCCCACAGTTCCCTCCACTGACATCACATCTGAATGCGCAATACATTACATATCGAGAATAAAGCTATGATTTGGGAAGTGCCTCTTGACTGTCTTATCTTTATTAGTTTCAAAATAACCTCTGCAATCATAGTTTTCAAAGTAGTCGATTAATGAGAGAAAGAGAGTGAGTGTGCGAGAGAGAGAACAGTGGGGAGCATATCACTGTCTTTGGGAGCCACTTTAACCTACAGTCTACAGCACCTGTATCCCTAGGTTTCTCACTATCTAGAACATCTCAGCCCTGCACTACCTTAGAGAATGGCATGTGTGCACGTGTTCATGTGCCAGGAGCATCTTCACTACTGTTGTTGGGTTGAATAGAAATTCAGGCCAAAATAACATTTTCATTTTGCTTTACCGGCAGGTTCTAAAAAAAGTCACTGGCTGTACACAGACATCAGGGCCCTTCATTTTGGAGACATGTTAAAAAACACAAATCTCTGCACAAATCCTTTACAGCTAAACCTACAGCACTGATGATGCTTTCAACAGTAGCTCATATAAGTGAACACTTCCATTACCTGAAGCCTTCCTATTGCCACGAGGCAATATTTACTACCTTGCCCCACATCAGCATCTTCTTCTGGTATAGTCATTCCTAAAGAAAACAATAACAAACACTGTTACAGTTAGGAAATTAGAATGAATAGAGATGCTGCTGGCTTGGTTTGATATAATTCCAGGTATTCTGAATCATACAAAATAACCATATCATTTTCTCTAGGATTCAGATGTTATCTCTGGGTTCAGATCAGATAAACTTTCTCAGTTATATTCTGTCCTACACACCTCACAGGCATCTTCAGCAGCTTTGGCTGCTGTATTAAAAGTAGATATGCCAATTCCATTACACCGGACAATGGACAGTAACATCCCCATGACTACTGCTCTACAGCATGTTACTGGAACCATGTTGTCACTTAATGTGTTACGTCAATACACACTGTGTTCAGTTTTCTTTTGCAAATAATATATTAAAATTATCCTTAAAAACCAGGCACAGCCTAGATTATTCATTAACTTTGTGCCCACACTTAACAGCCGGTTTTACTTTTTTTCTATAATGGACTAAATCTGGGTCATTAAGTTGAAAGATTGAAAAAATGTGGATGCTCTCCTGAGTTTTCATTTCAGTTGTGTAAGAGGAGTAACTGTTACAAACAAATGAATAATTTCAAAACATACATGTGGACTGTTTTCCATCCCAGTGTTTCACAAATAGGAGCATTCAGGAGATTAGCTCTGTTTACTTGTTAGTCAGCTAAGTCTTTAGTAAGGCTATTTCCCAACTAAAGCTTTAAGATAGCCATTTCCTATGAGACATTTCAAAAATCATCTTCCAATAGTAACACTGCTGACTTATTTTAAGGGATTTGCAAACTCTTTTACGAGGCTTTTCAAGGAATTCAGTCACAACAGGCACTGAATCATTTAAAATGTACTTTAAGGCATTAATAAATTTAATTGCAAAGCAGCTACCAATTATGAAACAAAAGCAACTTTTTCCCCACAAAATTTATAATTGCCAGTACAAGTCAATCTTTGGACCATGCAGAGGATGACAGCATACAACTTTTTTGAATGATGCCTCTGAAAAATGACTATAAATGCTGGTAAATGAACTGAAGTAGTCTCTTAATGAACTATTTTGTATCAAAAGAATTCAATCTTATCTGATGATCAGTTTCTCAATATCACTCTACAGGCATTTTCCAGTTCTCACCAAGCTATGTAATGAAGCAAAATGTACAAAGGCATGAAAGAAAAAAAACATACTTTGCACAACATACTTATTACCTCAAACTTTATTTTCAATGGAATTCACAATTTTTGGGGCCTGACCTCATTCACAGCCAGTGACAGGTAACCAGGCTTTTATCAGGGGATCTTAAGAGCTTTATAAAGGAGGAACATTACTGTCCCTTACAAGTGGGAAACTGAGGCGAGTAAGAATTTCAATGTCACATGCAGTAACAGAGCTGGGAACAGAACTGTTGTTTTTTACGCTAGAACCTTGCTATCCAGAGATACAAATTTGGCCCTAGATAACTCCTTAACTTCTAAATCTTTGTGATATCCCTCATTAAAAGCCAGGATACTTCATCTGAAATGCTTTCATAGAAGTTCTATGAAAAGATCAAGGTAGCACTGTATGACCTTGGGAGCACACGTTAAGAAATCACTCATTAAACACGGAAGTTAAAAATAACACTGGGCTGAATCAACGCATGTTATTTTTCAGTTGAACTTTTCCTTTTGTGTTTCTGATAAATACCCCTCCCTGAGTTACTAGGGACCAAAGCTTTTACTCAAGAGCCTTCACCTGATTTGGACTATGCAAGACATCCCCCAAAACGAACACAGGTTGCAGGTACACTTCCCGCGGGACTGTTTTGCACTGCCTGCAGTTGATAAGGAGGAGGTCCTTCAGGCAGTTAAACTACAAAGCAGAGTTTTGATGTTTCGCACACCGCTATTCCAGTTTCTTTTCCGTTATGTACTAGACAAACTACAAAATAGACTCCAAACACAAATAAGCCTTATGCTCTGAGACACCAGCGTACCACTGAGTATGAAACACCGACATTAAACTAGAGTTAAGAGATGCATTTTACAGAAGTATTTTTACTTTCCTTGCTGTGTTTACACGCACAGTTATTTCTTCAGTACAAGACTTAATAATCAGCTAACGACAGCTACAATATGCAAAGAAAGAGAATCTGGCTGCCTCTTGACAAGAGAGGGAGAGAGAGAGAATCACCCTGGAAAAGAAGCAGCAAACATATCTACTGAAAACTCTCCACATAAGGCAAAAATCTGGCAGACGTGTGGCTATCTGCCTACATGTGTGTGTGTGGGGGGGTGAGCTCCAGAAACTAAGCAATGAGCACATGAGCAATTTTCATCTCAAAGAGATAGAAAATGGTTAACTGAGAATTACATGCAGTTTTCAAGGGATGTTTAATGGAATCCAACGCTGTTTCACCTTACAAAGCTGTGAGCAGAAGCATGAACTAAGAGTAGGACAAATTAAATGATGTGGCAGTTTCGAGAGGAGGACTGAATCTGATGCGAGAGAAATGCAGCAGTGGACAAAAAAAACAAAGGAGGAAAGAAAGAACTGGAGCAATGGAAGATTTGACTGTAACATTTTGGCTGGAAGATGGCTGTAGGAACTACATCCCTTAGGGAGACATCTGTCACTCCTCCAGGCTTGAACCCTGCACCAGAGCAAACTTGCAAGTTTAACCATTAGCCAAAAGAACAAGCATTTTAAAAGCTGGTGCCTGAAGTAATCACATTTACATTCAGACAGCTCAGTACAGTAGTGTGGTTTGAAAGACGGTGAGTGATGCTAGTTCCTGACAACTTGAGAAGTTCTTCTGAGCGGATGGCTGGTACTGAAGATTAGGCTACTTAAACACAGAGGCCCAAGCATGGCTTTAAGAAAATAGTTTTAGGCACTCCATTGCCTAAAATTATTTTCTTTAAACTAGGCATTCTAGTTGGATAATGTTAACCAAAAGTTCCCTTTTTAAATGGGAATTTTCTATCTGAAAGGGACAATTTTAAAGTATTTTCCCTTCATTTCAATAGCTTTTTCAGTCATTTCCTTAGTGGCACAGTATATTGCAAAGGACAGCACAGATACTCAGCTGGATGGCTTCCACTTTGCATAATCTTTTTGCTGCAGCTTTCAACAACACTTTCCTTTTTAGGAACTTGGTTCAGGCTTGCTACTGCCCAAATAAACTCAAAGCAACATAAACAATCTCCAAAATTAAACCTAGCTCAGAAACGCCATTCCTGATGGAACTCAATGTTGGCAAGGGAAGCTGTTGTTCTAAATTTCACTTTTTTTTTTTCCTTCTCCAAGAAGGATTACATTAAGTCTGTATAACGCACTGGAAAATTTATTAGTTGCGTTATCCCTCAAGGCACACTATGAATAAAAAACAATCTGCCTGGAATTAATCAATACATGACCCAGTGAATTGCTAACCCTTCCCTAAGTGCCTAGAGCAAAAAGATGCCAAAACAATTGCCCGCTCACCTGCAATTTAGGTGCTATTATTGACAGTATACCATGGATGGAAATTATTTTCTTTACTCTCTTGCTGATAGCTACAAAGATTCTACTGTGCATGTGCTTATATACGAGGATGCAGTTGTAGGAGAGATTTACTTTTGCTTTAATATACTTCCTATTGAACATACTCCAGTAAGGACAGGTAAATAAAGATATGTGCGCTGCACCTAATGCAGGTTTGTCCAGCTCTTGACAGAACGTAATATTGCCCCGTAAGTTCATCGAGACATCAGTATTTCCAAAAAAAAGTTCATCCAGGAGCAAGGCCATGAAACTGACCTTTTAGAAAGCATAAGCAAAATAAACACGAGTTACTCGCATTCTTCACATGCTACCCTGAGAGAGGCTTTATTTCTCAACCCCAAATATATGCTCCTCTTGGATAACAAATATAGTGCTATGCTTGTTCAGGTTAATATCAAGAATTTGCAAAGCTAAGCCTGCAACTGAACATCATAAATAAAACGCTGTGCAGCTAGACGTTATATTTAATTTCCTAGTGTCCCTGGACGCCAGCTAACAGTATCCCACAGGGCAATGGCATGCGTTTGGGTGGACATAAGGAAATTATTATTGTTACTTTTTAGTTTTCTCCACTGAGCTTCCGGTCGGCCCTACCAACAAAACAGCTCCATCTTCTGCCTTCCACCTCCACCCTTCTGCTCTGTATTTTCAGTGAGACACAGAACAGTGTTAGTGGGTTTGTGGTTTCACTTCACTACACTGAAAAATAAATGATTTATGAGTGTTTACAAAGGCAGAATTAAATCCACAATGGTCACTAGCAATCCCCTGAAACTGCCCATCTCCTTCAGAACTACTGATAAAGCAGAACCGCATGATGCTACCTCCTGAAGAAGCCTCTCCTACACGACAGTGAAAAAGGGCTTTCATAAAAAGTTCTGTGGATATTTACAGCAGACCAAGGAGCAAATCTCATGAAAAAAATCCCAGTAAAAAAAGAGGTTCTTTTTTTAAAATAAAGCTTTAAAGATGACAGCTCTGCAACAAATATTCAAGCAACTATTTTGTTTTGTATTGGAAATGGGAGTACTCTGCACAAACGTCCAGATTCTGGCCAAAACTTTAAAATAATCTAACAACTTTGGCATGTTGTGGTTAAGACGTTACCGTAAGTCTGACTTGGAAAACTAATATGTTTCTTTTTTTAAGATTAAAAAAAGCTAAGGAGGAAAAAAAAAAATTCAACATTATTTGAATTCACCATTATTCTGTTTTTTTTTTTATTTGAAGTTTTCAAAATAAGTATCCATTTAAGCCTCTTCTTCAGAATGTTTTTTTTCTGCAGGTCCTGGCACTGATTTATAAAAAACTAGCAACATCCTGACAGACCGTAGCTTCTCCCTCAACCAAATATTTTCCATCAATTGTTATGGCATGAAGCAAGCTATTAGGAAAATATCATATGGACCACATAAGATTCATTTCCTTCCAGGAATAAGATTCTCTGAGGGGGAAAAAAAAAGAAAAGTAAATGCTTGCTTAAGTTTAAAACTAAACGATCAGGAAAAGGTTAGCATTTCTAAGTTCTGGGACTGGTTATGAGTTCGAAGCATTCTCTAGGCTCAGTATCACAAGGTCTTTTAGCTGTTCTGCTTCATGGAAAACAGAGGAAGAAAGGCTGGGATTGGCACCTGGCCAGTTTCAAACAAGGGGTATTTTTACCTCCTTCAGAACAATCCAACGCTGCTCTGTCACTGTTTATTCTCACGCACCCTCCACATAAGAAACGAACACTGTAACTGGCTGGCAAGCCGAGCTGCCGTATCTGACCTCTGCTTCATCCGTCTCCCCACAAAGTTTACCCCAACGCAGAGAGTCCCCAGGACGCCAATAGATAATTCACAAGGGTGCAGGTGTGCCTGTATCATATGCTGGGCTTTTGTACGGAGCTTAATTTGACCCTTCTGTTGCAGGCACAATGAAGGAAAATGAACGGACCATCAACAAACTCAGCCGGAACAGATCCGCTCCTCAAAGTGCCTCTGTCTTCTCTCTGTCGCTCCCTCGGCCAGCGGCAAACGCAACGCGCCAAGGGAAGAGCCAGCCGGCTCCTTCGCCAGGGCAACGCGCAGGATGCGCAGGCTGCAGCGCTCCTTGGCACTGCTTTGCTAGGAAACACGAGTGAGGCAGGTGCTGCCCGTGGGCCCTACTCGCTCTGTGTTCATTTCTGCGCAGAGGACGAGGCATGACACTTCCTGCGCTTCCTCGCCCGTTTCTCTTGCAGTGAAAAAGGGCTAAAGGCAGGCTGTCGAATGAGTAAGTGAGCCTTGCTGCTCCGTAAAGGGAAGGGGTAGCCAGATGCGCAAAAGCGATTTCATGCTGACACTGTTCTTAAATTCCCTTAGGGATTGTGCTGGGAGCAAACAGTGCCACCAGACCTCAGCCATGATATCATTCTCTTTCTACTTCAGGCCATTGAACCAAAAAACCCCAGTCCTTAAAATACAATGCCGCACTGATGCCAGCTGGTCTGGTTGATTTGTTTTCACCTGTTTTAAATATTCAGACTAATCAGAGATTTAGCATGGACTACAGACAGCAGCAACATCTCCAAATCTTGGTCTATCATATTAGATATTCAAATCAGCTGATCTATCATATTAATATTGATCACAGAGCAGTTCTTGTCTTGATACTTCTGTACCACTATTGATTGTGTTATACTTGCTGTAGGACTAAACAAAAATGTAACCCATTGGCCACAGACAATACAACGTAACCCAGAAAGAGAAAACAGAAAGTGCTAAACAAATGCAGATTGAGTGCATTTGCTAAATACGTGTTCCTTTTTTAAGAAAGTATGTATTACTCTATTAAGTGTTGTATATTAGCTGCATAACTCAAGTGCCACACTGCATGCTTTGCAAGAAAAGGATATGGAGCATATATTAGAGTGTCCACTTGGCAATGGAGAAATAAATGACAATGAACCTTTCCCTGGCTGATTTTTAAAACATACGTGATTTGGCATAAACCCATTTGTTTCCAAAGACCCAGAGACTATGAAAAGCCCAGGGGTTTGCTACTCTCTACCTGATTTGAACAAAAGTAATTTTATTAGAGGGTAGAATAGCTTTAGCAAATTCAATTACTCCCACAGTTATTTCATTTGCTTTGCACATTATGGTTGAATTACCATTGGAAATAAGAACAAATGCAGTGATGTTGCCACTGATTTACTCAAATGTATTGGGGACCAATTCAGCCCTTAGATATCCGCATTCAACTCCCCAAGTTAAGGGATACATGACAAACACCAGCACAAAGTGGGGAAGAATGGGAAGGGAAATGAACACTCATGAAAGATGCCTTGATTCTGTACTATGTACCCTGAAAAAGGCACCCAAGCACGACTGTGATGAGTAACAGTCTGGACGATAACATAAAAGACCACTGAAATTCCACACAAGAGTGTCAAAAATTATGACATCCCTTAGGAGTGTGATATAGTTTGGAGGCATTAACATTCTGGAGGAGCACTGGGATATCATAAGGGGAGCATCATGTGATCTTGAGGAGTAGAGTAATAGAAAAGGAATGAAATTCAACATTACTAAATGCACAAGCAGGCACTCGGGGACTAACAATTGCCATAACCTCAGCAATAGAAATGGGATGAAAGTGTATATTACTAAACAGAAGATCACATAATTGAAAATGATTTTTGCTATGAACTGGAAGATTTGTGTTGAGAACAACTGAGAAGAAGGTAGCCTTGCATGCATAGTAGGTGATTCAGGATGAAGCAGGATGAGCCATATAAAAGAGAAACACGCAATATCCTATACTGACAGGAAAGATAGGAAATTCCGTTGTCATTATATGCCACTACAAACTCATCTGGAACAGAGTGTACAGTATAGTTTTGGTCATCCACATTTTGAGAAGTTAAATTAAAACAGGGATAAGTGCAGAGAAAAGACACGAGGATAAAGAGAAGAAAAGAGAATGCATCACAATAGGGGAGATTAGTAGAAGCAGGTTTGTTTAACTGAGCAAAGTCAAGGCTGACAGGATGTAACTCCTACCTGGAAATACACCAGAACATTTGAGAGAGATAGAGAAACAAGGCAGGAAAATTCCTGTTTGACCTTAAGGGAAATATTAGCCCAAGAATACAGTGGTATAAACTGCTCATAAATGAATGAAGACCGGAAATTAGAGAGAGGTTTCTAATCGTGACAGAGTAGTGAGGTTTTGAAAGAGCTGGAGCAGGGGAAAACACCTCACTTATTTAAACTGGCGCTTACAGTGTGATACCCAACCACAGGGCACTCGAAGATCCAGAAGATCCTTTTCAACCTGTGCTCCTTTACTGCAGTTACCCACTCCCCTATAAAAACGACGACCATAGGYTGTACTGCTGACACGTTACCTAGCTCTGTCACGAGTTCATCTGTTTGCAGCTCTGTATCAGAAGAATACATACGTAATCACATGCAGCAGCTTTTCCATTTTAGCTGAGCAAGGAGCTGCAAGAATCTTATTTGACTTGCATCTTTCTGAAGAGACATTCCGTGAATCATGGCTGAATTCACTTACATTTGAACATACTAGTAGAAAAATTAATCTATTGGTGAAAGATACAAAATGTTTTGTTTCATTTTGACAGAGCAATTTACACATACCGTTCTGTTCATTCATCTGAAATTGAAATGAAATTGAAACATTTTGACTTCTATAGCACACTGAAGTATATTAAATTTATTAGCAAGAGGAAGGAAGGTTTTTGCTGTCTGCAATGTGGTTCTGAACCACAGATCATGTGTGATATAAACTACCCTTATTCTGCTTGGCTGCACGAATTATAGAAACATTCATAAGCTTCAGTTTTGTCTGTATTATATGTGTATACATGTGTGCGTACACGTGTGCTCGTGTGTGAGGTGAGAAACACTGGTAATAAACTATTATTTAACATGTGAAACTGCAATTTGGCAGGAAATCAACAAGAAGTTTACATCTGTATGCTGAAATCCGCACAATGCTGTATACATTCAGTACAAGCCAACTTTTAGCATTCCTAATCTCTGCATAAATGTGATTTATGTTTGTGGTATATGACCACAAAAGAATAGGAGAACTCATGGTTTGATTCATGCCAGGAGGCACAGTCATATTAAAAACAACTTATTCAACTACTGCAAATGCCAAGGTCAGCCAACCCAGTTCAGGATAATGCCTGGATGAACTCCACTGTCTCCCCTTGTTCTATGAATTTTCCAAATGGAAATATTCCCATCTGTAATACTGAGTAACAGTAGGTAAATGCTTTTCTTCTGTAGTTCAAAGCAACAGGCCAAGACTTGTTTCCCAGAAAAACAGCCTCAAAACAGAACTTACCACAAAGGCTGAGCATTCCCCATTAACACCACCACTTTGAAGTGAAGACACATGCACCTAAATTGAAACTAAACGTTTTCATACATCAGCGCTTGCAACTCAATACTTAAATACAAAACCACTAGTTGCTTTTGTTTAGAGGTACAAGAGCTCTGTGTTTACCTTCTTAAAATCAGGCCATTTTTATGTAGGCTATCAGATTGAAAATCTTTGACCTCAGTTGCTGTAATCCCACATTACTCAAGACAACTCCTATAGCTCTCTGGGCCAATGAAATTGAGAACAGTTTCATACGGAAAGCCTGGGAGACCATGAGTGTGCAACAGCAGCTGATTTTTGATATCAAAAGCTTCTCAAGATGAGACAGATGCGGTTACCCCACAGAAATTCAGCCTGGTTCTGTATTAGCAAATGGATCCTTATCCAGGTTTTCTCCCATCTTGTAGAGAGTACAGCACACACTTCCTTAAATGAGATACACACCTGCTGGTGGCCAAGCCTTGATATAGCCAGTGCAATGGACGACAGCATACTGTGCTTCGCCTTCTTTTACCGGGCCAAGGCCATTCCTAAATGAAAAAGAAACAAAACAAAAAAAAAGTTGATTGACCCACAAAAGAGCTTTATGTTTTTAAACGTCTACTAATGATTTACAGACATTTGTAAGTTACATTAGAAACAACCAACCCTCAACCTAGAGTTCTGTAGTCAGCTCCATTATAGCGCTAGTCAAGCCTTATCTGTCTTCCACAGCACCTCTGGGAGGAAGATAATTAGTTTTATTTCACCGATGGAGATGGTTAAGACGTAGAAGTTGAATGACTTTCTCAAGGCCTGCACCAGGATCCAGTGACATTGCCACAGCTGAATTCAGTGGCAAGTTCTCTCCTGTGACCAAGTGCTATTTGTATGCTTTATGCTCATACAAATGTTCGTCCAGCTAGTACTACTCAATTAAGCACTAGCCCAGGGGAAAATGAGCATGCTTATGGCAACTAAGTGTAGTGGTAAATTAAGTAATAGTACCTGTATCTTTTTCTCATGGTGGTTATTCTGTTCAGAGGTAAGTGATCCAGAGGAGCATTTCCACACCTAGAAATAAATTCACACTTGAAAGGGCTCAAAAATGAATATAAACGCCTTGGATGAAAATGCATTTTAACATCTTTATTAGTGCATACAAGCACACAGCAATAGATATTTATTTCTGACAGGAAGTCCCAGACACACATTTCCTTAGAACTTGCTGTTTCCACAGTCTGAGTTTTTTGTGTGTAACACAAATATTTTCATGATTTTAGAAAGAAAAATAGAAAAAGTTTTTATAAAGAATCCCCCCCAAACTTAAAGACAGCTTGAAACAGAAAATTCCAAGACTGTTTAAGAATAGATACACTGTAAGACACCTCAAAATATTATAAAACAAGAGTGAAAACTAGAGAAGAATACATAGCAGGCCCCCAAATAAAATATCCACACAAAACAATGTCAGTGTACCGATAACTGCCCTAGACAGAGAAATTATGCATGTCATACACCAGCTATGACATATTAGACACTAATCTAATCTTTGCAAGAATGGACTATTTATAATGTTAAGTAACTTTAACACTTCTTCCTGTATATTTTGTGATATTTCTAACTGTGCTCAACTGCATAATTATAACAACCCATTTGAAGCTAAGTAAATAGTTCAAAGTAAGAAAACAGAGCTCATTCTCAATGGAAAAAGAAGAACAATAACAATGAAAAGTAATCACAAAGAAAGTTCACATTATTTGCACATTATTTGAGGATCATTTTTCCCACAAGGATTTTTTTTTTTTTTAAACCAGTCACTGCCAAGGAGAAGGAATGAACAACTACAATAAGATTTAGAATTAGAAAAACAATGGGGCTACTGGCATGTATAAAATTACTCTCATGCACTGGAGTTTACAGAATCAGAGCGTTAGGAAATAACTGTGATTTGATTTGTTGTTTTAAAAGCTGGAGAACCTCTGTAAACAGGACATTAAACCTGGTTTTCTTTGCACAAAGAAGTCCCCCTCCCATGATCACTATGTGCAGCTTAGAGGAAGAGTAAGCAGTGTTCCAAGTGTTTCTCTGCTGGCTGTATTTCTTATTCCCTGAAATTAGTAGTTAAGGGTAGTAACACTACAGGAGTCGGGCACTTCTGTCTTTCAAAGAGACAAATTGCTGCCAGTCAGTAGCATCTTGCCTGTTCTGGCCACTCACTGAGAGCTGCTACCCCTAAAAATGCATCTCAAGACATGTTCTAGCTCCTGGCCCTGTATCAACCTTGCTAAGTGACGTCCAAAAATCGAACTCCATGCCATCTTTGGCACTGGCTGTGGGTTGTTGAGCTCTTGTTAGAGAAGAAAAGATGCCTGCTGATAGGCAAATATCAGACGTGATCTTTCTAAAGAAATCTTTGTCTGAATATCCCATTTTATTGACTAATAAACTACAACAGAGAAAAACATTTTTAATATTACTTGAGAGGATGTGTGTTTTATACTGGATTCATAATTTCAACAGACAAATTTAGTTTCCATTCCTGCAGACTGTAATCTCACTCACTGTGGAGCATTGAGAAAAGGGGCTGGTTTGAAAACAGGCCATCTTTTCTTAAAAAAAAGCCTGCTACAACTGAAGGAACAAAAAAAATCTGAATACTGTGTAGTGCTCTAGCCCTTTGCTGCCATTTTGACATGTTCTCCTTGTCTGATGAACACTACCCACAGAGACAGAGCGTTCCTACTGCACCCTTCTACACTGATAATTTGGTTAAATTATGGCCATTCTCCTGCATATATCTCCATAAAACAGAGCGAAGACTAGAGCACATGGCTTCTTTGCATGGACCAAGAATGGCTAGGCATAATAGGATCTATAGCTTTGAAGCCTGATCTTGCATGCATGGTAAACTATATAAACCCCTTAACAAAGGCACCCACGAGCCATACATTCAGCCTCCTCCTGTGCCTGGAAGAGCATCCACCACATAAACAGAAGTATGGGCATCTGTTGTAATGCATGAAATATTTTGGTTTGTGTGTTTTGCTCCATAACAAATTGTGCATCATCTGTTCTTAGCATATGCACTGGATACAGAATGCAGATGCAATTACGTACTTTCCCCATTAACCAGACAGAGAGCAACTTATTGCAATAACAACAGACATTTTTATCTAGTTAGCACTATAACAACACAAGTACCCACAAGTCCTAGTCAGAAGCACTAGGCAGACACATCTCTTTAAGAAGTCCAAGCAATACAGGAGAAGTTGGAAAACTGCAAAATAAAACCTTTAACAATTACTCATTTATCTAGAATTGACCAGCTGACATCTGGTTAATTCAGAGCAGGCTTAGGTTAATTTCTTACATTGCTGGCAAGTTTGCAGCTGAATTCCTATTTGTCTGCAAGATTCTTTTAATATTATTGGTTTGCTGAAAAAATACACAGAGTTGGGCTTTCATTACACTTGCGAAAGCTGTTCCCAAAGTATTGATTCGAATAATCTGACTCAAAGAGACAATAATTTGCATTCCAGGGGTAAAGTTGTCATGAAATTCTCTGGGGAAAGTATACAACACACCACACTGATAAAAATAACTGCTACACATATAGGGGGTGCTGACTTAGTCATTAATCACAAGGAAAGACAGGTTTCAGCTATACTCCAGTTACAAAAGCAAGCATTCTGGAAATGCTTAATGGGAGTATGTCATTACAGTTTCGGTTTTTAAACAGTCAAATTAGTCAACAAAATGTCTGATGTTTATAATCTGAGAAGGATCTGGAAACATTGCAGGAACACAGAGTAAATGCATACCTCATTCTGCAAATGAAAGAGCGTCTTGATCCCATGCACATTCTCATTGAGGACTGCTGACCCTCCTTCTTTACTGTTCCAGTCTTCAAGTCCAGTATTCGTCCTAGACAAGCCAAAGAGAGTGACTGTGTAGCACATACATTTAATCCCATTTACTACAAGATGTAGTAGATATAAGACGACAATATGTTCATAAACTAAATTTAATCGGCCCGTTTAGGGGGGGAAAAAAAGAAAAAAAGATTGATCTTGCTCTTCTGAAATAAGTTACGTGCTGGTTTAAATAATAATTTCAGTGAATCACAATACTGACTGCACTTTTCTAATTTATGCTGGTCCAAGGCCAATTTCCAAGGCAGGGTCAAAATGCCTGAAGGCAGAGGAGACACTGCCAGCAAGGATAGCTTTTTGACTTGTCTGCTTTCTCCATTCCTTACCAGAAATGTGAATAAAGAATCATTTCCTTGAGAGCTGTTTTTCTTTTGCTGTTCTCTCAGGTCTATCCAGAATGCCCTCACTATAAGAGCACCTCATATATGCAGGGCTGCAGCGACGGTCAGGAATACATCAGACCAAGCTTTTCTTCTTGCCAATTAGATACAGAATGTGTCACAGCAGCACCTGTGGYGAGGCCCTTTCAGAGCTGATCAGACTGAAACCTGACACACCAGCATTTTTTAAAGATTAATTTTCAGCCGGATCAGTGAGATGATCTGACTCACCCCACGGCAACACTGAAGCCTACGCAAGGTCAGTGGTGGAACCCTGCAGATCAGCATAAGCTGACCATGGACCTCTGAACCTCACCCCAAAGACACAGAGTTGAAGAGAGATGACAGTGACTATGTCAGGGCATCTCAAGAGAGGACAGGATGGAGGGTGCTGACACTTCTACAGTAGAGCGGGGGGAGCTCCAAAACAAACAAACAAACAAAAACACCGAAAAAGGTAGCAAAGCAGTAGCACAGATTAATCTCTCCATACTCCTGAGAGAAAACAGAAGGCAGTGCTACAGAAAACTTCAGATCAGGGTAGAGGTATCACCTAGAATCCTATTGCTTACCGGCAAAGAACGGACAGAACTGACTTCTGCATCTACAACTCAATTGCCAACAGATGAATATAAAATCTTGCACGTTAGTAACCTGGAGTAGAAATGAATCACTGACCYAGATATACTATGCTTCAGGGCTGGATACAGCCACAAAAGTGACGGGGGCAAGAGGAATGCAGTAGGACAACAGTTATAGAAACAAAGGACAGCCACCAGCGCTGATGGGACACGGGGCCTCCAGTCTTCTTAGACTCCATCACCCAGCCATGTAAGCCCAGCCATGAGCAAGACCTACATGTTTAGGATGGGAACAGTATCTTTCAATAACTGAAGCTATACAAACCTATGACATTAAAGCCTTTACTGTGATATAACAATAACCAAATTTGCAGCAATATAAGATACCACACCCTGTTTGTAGGAAACAGAAGAAATAATCTAGAATATATTTAAAGCCTTTCTCATCAGATTTAATCAAAAGTCTCTGACCAAAAATTAAGTTCTGAAATAATTCTACTGCCAAACATTTTCATTTCAGAATTATTTTAACTGAAAATATTTACCTCCATCCATGAATGGGAGTAAAATCACTACAAAACACTTTAAAGATTAAAATTTTAAATAAAGAACTTGGCAGCAGTATTTTATTCTTAAGGTTTATTAAAGATAACTACTTCTGGAGAAAAGCTATCCTCTTTGACATAAGGTTAGACTGTGTCAGTTGGTATATCTCAGAAATGTAACTCAGATTCTTAAAAAACTGGCCAGCCTGGGAACAATTCCTAAAGATGCTTCAATTCAGAGCACTCCTCTGAAGAAGGATTCCCTTCTTGAGCTATATATTAATGTAGATGTATATATAATGCATGTATTAATGCATGATTCAGATGTGAGCTGGAAGAAAATCACAATACCATATTTCCCAGCTCGGTTACACTGGCTCTGTGATGTAGGATGGAGTCAAGGTTCAAAACCACTCCTTACCTGCATGAGAGAAAGCCTTGCACAGAGGCAGCATCCTATTTCCTGCATTCCAAGCCACAGACTATTTTCCCATCCGCTCAACTAATAGCCACAATTCGGAGAAATAGAAGGTCACTAGGCAAGAGGCAAGCTGACTCATAGATAAAGGTAATATATGACAGTGCAAATAAAGTCACAATATCCGTGCAGGACCCAATGGCTGTCCACAGGAGCGAGCAAGCCAAATCAAACCATTGAAAGCATTTTCCTCTTTGCACACAATAACATTGTCATATATATGAGTTGTTTTCTATGCACTTTTTTCATACCAATAGAAATTCCTAGCGTGACACTACTGATCAAAAAGCAGTGACAAAAGCGTAATTCAAACAGCTAACAGAAATGTCTCAACTTTTATCATCAAGGACTATCTATAAATATAAGTACATTTCAGAACTACATGGCTGCCAAGCTTAAAATTGCTGACACACGTTCCTTCAGCAAGCTTGGAACCCTCCCCCCAACAACAAAAGTCACTTTTTTTAAAGTTAGCTTTTTGTTTGGCAATGTCTTAAACAGATGCACCAGATAACAAAATTAGTGGTCTAAATTTTGCCCTGACTTACAGAATCACTTGCGGGGGGTGGGAAATGAGGCAGAGAACAGTTTGGAACATAGATGTTATGACAAAGCTCTCAGCAGCTTYTTTCAGGAGTCCACCATGTGTGTGCTTTAACCTTGCAGAGCTCTAACAGTACGCTGCAGCTTTTCATACAGAACAAGCAATTGTGACTTGTTTATTATTAGAAGTTCATGATCACGTTATAGTAAAGAGGGGAAGAATTACAGTTGAATAAATTAAGGACAGAGCTTTCAATTTAGCTCAAACCAGCCTGCCAGTGCACTCTCTGGGATCTCCTAAGACATGGCATAACAACTCTGTTGGAGCTTTTAAATTAGTAATATTGATGACATCAGGTATGTAGACAGTATCTGTGAAAGTAAACCAAGAAGCAAGCCAGCTATGAGATCTGTAYGCAACTAATGTTGCTGAGCACACCTGCCATGATGCAGGACCCACAGGCAAATGCTAGCTGTGGAAAGAGCAACCACATAACTCTTGGAAGTCCTTGCACCCTGTGTCTATCCACAGTATTGCATATAAACTAACTACAGTTAGAGCTTTCTCTGTTCAGCTGTTTAATGAAGGCAATCTGGATACAGTGTCTTTCCCCCCAACACCCCTGGTTTATTTTCATATGAATGTCTCCCAAAAAACAAACAAACAAACAAACACCCCCCCCCCTTCATTTCTGCACCTAGATTTACAGCACTTAGCTTTTACCAGATTGTTCTACTGAAATGCAGACAGACGCAAAAAAGGGAAGTCGCAACAAGCTGGAGTTGTATCACAACATTTGTCATGACTTCTTATTGCTGTGAAAATCCACAACTGCAGCAATAATACAATGTCATCTGGTATCAAGACAAAAATCACAGTCTTAACTTCTCCCTGGACTACTAACCACTCTGTGCCTGACTGGGGAATGGATTGGCCCATACTGCTCCACCTTGAGAAATCATCTCCTGCTGTCCTGGATTGTAACGTGTGACCTGTGGCACGTTGCCCGGCAAGCACCGACCAGGCAGCACAGGCAGGGCCCCGGCCACCGCTGTTTCTTTGGTTCTTCCCAGGAAGTCACTGACTGGGAGCCCTCAGCAAGCTGCACATAGGACTCCTAAGATCTCCTTCCGACCCAGGTTTTGTGAGTGCCAAATCAGTGGCAGAGATCATCAGCTGCTTTAATATCATCGAGCTACAGTTCACTGCACCCAAGTGGATCCCATATCGACAGTCATGCAGACTGAAACAAATCTCAACTCCATGTCATATGCGCAGCCGAATACAAGGAGATGGTATATTACGATGACAGCTCTGTAACAGAGCCATAAAATATTCATATCTCTGTGGGTTCCTGCATCTTTTACACTAATGCTGCTTCCTCGTTGATAAATGGACATTGAGGTTTCTCCACAGGAAACATGCACAAAATACCTTTGATGTTAATATTAGCAATTATATTCTGATTAATAAGAAATATTTTAGGGCACTATGACAACTTCCTATAACTGAATAATGCACTTGTGCATTTTTTCTTTCTTCTTCTGGTTTCTTTAGCAGAACCGTTTTMAAAGGGAAACACAACCCAGTGACACCACCAGCTGGATCCCTTATGAGATTTCACATAAATCGATAATTGCACGTAGTTCATTTTTATGTTAAATTTCTCCCCTCTCCAGCTCCAAATACAACCCTTAGATACAGCAAACACAGAATGCGTCTCTCAGTCATGGCCCTACTGTGACTGACATTGCTGTCTTATTATTATTTACAGCAGCTGCACAATTCAGAGGAAACCGCAGTTTAATCTGCTGCAAATGAGTAAACAAATAAATGAGCAGAATGCTTATTAAAACCAAYGCATAAATCACTCTGGTCTGGATATAATTGATAATGTATTGAAATTTATCCATTACAGTCCAAATGCAGAAGGCAGTTTCACTCAAACCTGTAATAAACCAGCTGACCTCTGAGCAGTGATCCACCAGGCGACCCAGGAACCTGATGTCAGCTGTTGTTACAGGAAAGGGCTGTCAAAGTGGCCCACAGAGGTGAGGAGGCTGTGCAAGAGATTAATTATCTGGGTAAAATTACAGGAGCCATATAAAGCTCTTGCCACTAATGAGACTAGGTAGTCACCAATTCAAGGACTGAGGATACATGCCAGAAACGTTGCCAGGGAACATTTTCAAAGACGCTCTAAAAATGTTCTTATAATCATTAAGGGGACAAATCTTCATACTGGCGCTAACGTGCCCCTTGTGTGTGCAACACAGAAACAATTTACGAATTATGCATGTACCTTCCCCTTTTGGGCATGCAACTGCTACTGTGAATATTCAAATATTTTTCTACGTCTGCAATGTTTGAGATGAACCTAAGCCAAGGATCAGCCTGGACCTACTGAAGTTCATGGGGTTTCAAATATGGGAGTTTGGCTCAAACCCATCTTTACACAATAGCACCAGCATGTTAGAAAATTTGGTCCTCTGTGTTTAAGCACCGCATGCTAAGGTTTACAGCCTGATAATCAAGCACAGCCTGTTCTTTGTTACTTTCTTCAGTTCATTTTTTGGTGGATTCAAAACTCTGCAGGCTGCTAAACCTAATTCTATCACAAATGCTTTCTCTGATTCCTAATTCTTATGAATCCTACAGTCTGTAATTAATACCCTTGCTACACGAGGGTGGTGTTCTGCAAAAATTTCAGTGTATCTTTCTTTTTAAATGTCTATCTCTTGAAAACAATCAGACAATATCCAGATCGAGGACTGGAGTTTGCGGCTTGGAAATACCCCTCTTTTGCAACATAAGTCTACTACCTGTTTTCAAAGATCAAGAGACTTATTTTGGTCTCATGCACACTGAAATACTGTCGGCAAAGTACACAATAAAATTTTCCATTCCCTTTAACTCATCAGTAGACTGACTGCTGTCTTGCACAGACTCTTGGACTTGATGAGAACAGTCTGAACTCATGAAGAGTCTCACCATGCCTTCAATACTATAACCTCTAGCAACTCGTCAAGCTTTATGCTGTACATGATAGTGTCTTGTCTTACAAAGCACAAGTTAGATATTTTATAATTATTCTCAGCCACTGGACTGTCTACATATTTCTTTCCAGGCAAAATAAAATAAAGGATAAACTAAAAGTTTGGTTTGGACAAGATAACAAAAGATGACTTTGTGCTCATCAAAAATACTCCACAGGCTACTCAGGCAAGACAAACAGAACACAGGAATACCGCAACAAAAATTCTTATGAAAACCAAAAACATCTTTATCTTAGTATAAAAAAGGAAAAAAGAAAGACAGGGATGCAGAAAAACAAGAGGAAATAATTAAAAATAAAGCAAAGTGATGGTCAGGGTACTGATGCYTCTTGATATAGTTCCAAATGTAAGCTGATCCTCAAACTGAAGGGTCAGTGAACAAAGAACTTATTCTGTGGTGATGCTCTTTATTAGTATGTTAAGACTTTAGAAAGTAGCAGCAGAGATCATCTTTAGGATGTATGTTCTCAACTAAAATTTCTAGGTGCCAGCCCATCACACAAAAGCATCTTCATCAATCATGAGAGCAGTATCAAAAAAGGTTTTCTACTACTGTACCTTGGTATATAAAATGCGTGTGTGAACACAGCATTAGTGGTTGGAGCACTGACACTCCCCAGCAGTGCCAAATGATACCAGCTTTTAGCCACTGCTTTGGCATAAACAATGAAGCTGCAGACAACTAAGTGAAACTTKTTTTTTTTGCTTATTTTTCATTTATCAGTTTATGCATATGCACTGCCTATTACTGAACATTCAACTTTACACTGACTGGGGTACTCAACTGGCAGAGTTCCTCTTGAAAGCAATGGATACACTATGAATACATAAAATGTCTTCAGTAAGAAGATTAAATAGTCCAAATTTGATCAATTTAGATTAAATTACTCTTGCTAACAGATAATAAGCTCATGCAAAAGCAAAGCAATTATTATGTATTAATTCAACAATAAAAAGAAAAAAAACATTTAAAACAGAGTTAGACCCTTACAATTGTAAGGGAAGACTATCTCACATTTAATGCAGCTCAGCAAGTGCTTTAAGCTCTATTAAGTTTAATAAATATACACTCTCCCCACRGATCCAAAAATAAAAATTTTTCCAGATGATCTAAGAATACGTTAAAAATCAAAACTGAAATGCAAACACAGTATTTGAGGGTTCTCCTTCCTGGAACTCAAGTTTATAAAAACAAGAAATGGGTCACAATATATAAATAAAGCCATATACACATAAAAACAAAATTACAGTCCCACAGCTCCACTCTTAGCATTCTGAGTTCTATTATTTACATGAATTTAAAGCTCATAGAAGGACAGATACTACCTACCATGCACATATACACATTGGAGCACACAGTCCCTGTCCTGAAAGTCCAAGTCCCCAACAGTCCCCTACAAATGACAGGATATTTATTGTAGGGTTGGTGCGATTAAGGGAAACTGCCATAGCACAGAAATGTGCTGCTAGCCATCCAATTACTTTCCAGAATGTTTCTTCACTTTCCAGAGTGTTCCTTCAGTATCTCAACACCAAAGATTGGAAATATGTGGAGTAAACAGATGGAACAATACAATCCTAATAAAAATGTACCCATGAAAAATGTATGCATGAAAAATGCATCTCCTGGGCCCCTCATTGAGAGGAAAGCTAACACATGAGTAATAAGAACAGCCTGGACACTCAAAATACGGGCGAGCTTAAGACCATTCTAATTTTAAATTACAAACTGTCCAAGGACATAATCACATAATTGGCACCAGTTACGCTGTGCACCCAAATACCAACACTGTTTTTACAGCATTCCTCTCGCACACAGGTCAGAGGTTACAGTGCGGCTCTCACAGGCAATGCCTGCTAATCAGCTGTTTATTTTAATATCACTGCTTTATATTCCCCAAGTAGTTAATGATCTTTTAAAACTATGACAAAAAAGATAACAATTCTTGATAGCATTTAAAATATGTGAAGAGGCCATGAAAAATGCAGAGTTATAGAAAGTAAGAGCAGTTACCAAAAAAAAAAAAAAAAAAAAAAGCTAACTTGTGATGCTTAACTCATTCACCAAAACCCCCTGCCACAAACAACCCCCGTGTGAAGGCAATGGCATTCCTGAACACACTCACTTTCTATCCGATCAGATGCAGCAGTGCCATGCGGGACTGCTGCCAGGACTCCTCGCAACTCATAGTGATGCAGAACAGATGGGCTCATAACAGGCAGGAGGCTTTTTTCTTTCACACTTCAGATTTATGCAAAATAAGTATTGTAGCTGCACTGTGAACAGCGTACACATATTTTTAATTCAAATGTGGAAATAGTTGAGGGTCTGGGTGGTGCTGGAGGCTGTTCTYCAGGCTTTCCCTCCCAGGAGCCCTTGGGTTCTGCCTGGAAGGTGTCTAGGACAGATCGTCCCTTACTGGTATCACAGCCTTTACGAACCATAATCACAATTTCAACTCCTGCTTATGGGAAACTCAGGGCATGGTGGGGGAGAATTTGCTCTTGATCATGTGGGGATGGCTGATACCATTTGAATTTTTCCTGAGATTAAAATCAAAACCCTATTAAATCTTTCAAGGAGCAGGTCAGCAGGACTTTGAGGGAGGCAGGGCTGCCAGTGGGAACAAGGTCTCTCCAAACACACTGCTCACCCTTGCTTCCCAGCTAGCCTGACTGTACAGAGAGGATGGGACCTGCCCATGGAGACTTCACCCTACCAGGAAGGCTGTAGAGTAGTGCTGCATTCACAGCCCTTTCCTCTGCTGTACAGGATTTCCTGCCCCGGCACAACCTTCTCCTGGGACCTCCAGATCTCCAATGAAGGCAACACACAGCAGCTTCAAACCTCAGACTTTCCAGAAAACAGGAGAAGTGATACCAGCAGGAGGGCAGGAGGAGGAGGGCAGAGAAAATACATGTTGCTTCCAGTCTCTCCCTGTCCCTACCAGCTGGACTGGGCAGGACTGGAGGTGGCACCTCAGATGCCCAGGTGAAGGGCACATGGCTAGGGCAGAGCAGGATTGGAAGCACAAAGTGGGACTGTGTTGGGCCATAACAAGCAAAGCCGAATGGGGCACAAATGCCACAAACACAGCAGTGCTTCCAGCGTTCAATGATTTTGGTTGCATGTACATGAGGAAGGTGCATGCAGAATCTCACAGCAGGGCACCTAGAGGAACAAGTTGTAGCTCCTTCCTGCTGTGCCCACTTCTCATTCTACAAAGAAAACTCAGTGTACTGGGAGATTATGTGTAGTCAGGTCTCTTCCAACATCAAGCTAGGATGTGGCTAGAGTGCGTACCAGCACTGCGTGGGCACACCTGCCCAGCAGTATAACCACAGACATCCAGAAGAATGAAGCCACCAGGACAGTGACATAGCAATATCCCACAAGAATACAGTACAACTGCGAAATCTGTCAGCCTTATGCAGCTTGGAACAAAATCAGRGACTGCACAGGACTTGCCAGCTGTCGTCATRCRGCRCACACATCAACCAAGAAGCTCCGCACCCTCCACACAAATGTTATGAGACTGCTTGAGCTCTCACTGGCATAGGGCTCCACTGCTCTTGAGCGCTTGCTTCATGGTGCAGCAGTAAGCAGCACCATATACACCGCCTACTCTACATATTGCTACATTACAAAGCATCACTAATATATCAATAAACAATAGTTGGCTCCAGGCATGGACTTCCTGTCAGCAAAGCAACTTTCAAAGGAAATCTATACCTTTATTCCTATTTTAAAAATGAGGAAACTGAAGCATAAAGGAGCGATTTGACTTGCCTGTGGTTAGCCAGCAGGTGGAAGGTGCAGTTAGGACAGAGCCCAATCTCATGTAAGCAATATGAGTTCTCAGCATACTGTAGCTGTAGATAATAATTCTCAGTAACACAACCTACAGTAATTCTCAAAGTCTGTAACATCTCACAATGAACTATATGCTTATCAGGACATTATGAGCATAAATGAGAAATATGCATGATTACACTTCAAACAGAAAGCATACAGCCTGGACTGCTGATTTATCTTTCTTTATAACCAGTGATAACCTCTTGTATGAGTGTCGAACCTATAATGAATTAACTGAAACAAGGAGATTTCACTTGAGTCAAACACCCACACTTCCACAATGCTACTCAGAACCAGCACATGCTCACATAGCTCATTTTTTCTCAGCACTCATGAAAAAATTTCTGAACTACCTACCCCTTAATGATGGATGATGTTCCACTTACAAATATAAACCACCAAAGCTCGTTCCCCTAACTGGCTTGCCTTCTCAGGGGAACTATTTTAACCTCTCTAGTGGTGTCAAGGTTTACATCATCTAATTGCAAAAGGCGTTGTATAAGCATTAGCAWCAAGTTATGACATTCTTACAATAGAATGAAGAGCCAATCCAATCAACAGCAATCAAAGTCATAAAAAGTAATGCAATTGAAATGTAGCTATTTTTAAAAATCTGTCTGTCCCCTACTTACCAACCGGAGACACTGACCAGCAAGGAGGGAACTGAAAAGCTTTCTTCCCCTCCTTGTTTTTTAATAGGAAGTAAACCCCCACATTACACAGCTGTTTGCTTAATACAAATTGTTCATATAAAAGCTCATAAGGGCAAAAGGTCTCTGTTGTGTCTGCCTTCATGTTTGACTAACCAGTCTGCATCATGTAATTCTCTGCAGTGCTGGGCAAATATGCATCATTTTAATTAAATTAAAAAGGAAACTATGTAGGCTTTTGAGCCTTGCTATTCAGTTAATTTTAAGGGACTATCTGAAGGGATAGTGTTACAGATCACATGCAAGTTTCTCTCCTGATGGACCTGGAAAAACTGGACAAAATAAAGAAGCAAATAATTCAAAGCACATGTTTAAAGTTAAGTTATAACATAAAAAAGCAAAAATATTCTAAGGACTAAATGCATTCAGAACTCTCTACAATGGTCATCTTACATATGGGAAAAATTCAGTATAATAAATAAAACAGCTTTGACAAGAGCACACAGATGTGTAAGCGCTCTCTAGACACAAATACAACAGCATTATACTTATATTCCAGTTCCTCATCTGTAAAGTGGGAAACGATCCTCTCTTTTTTCATCCTTGCATTGTCCCTCTACCCTTTTGGCAGCAGCAGCTTTATCTTGCTATAGGTCTGTATAAGGCATAACACAGCAGCATAACACATTGTGATCTCTGCAGGCACTTTTAGGTTCAGTCACTAATAAATAAACATCACCAAGTCCATGATTTCACATAATGGGCAGTTAGTTGTAACAGACTGATACCCTATCGGATGCATTTGAAGGAAAACCTGAACTGGAAAAGATTATACTACTCAGGCCTGTCAATGATCCAAGATATGAATAGCTCCTAAAAAAAGAGAGAGCAGAGATTCTTTAGCTAAAAAAAGGATCTAAAACCCCAGAAACAGTTACTCCAAAGTACCCTCTACAGAGACTCCTACGACAGGATCGCCATCCAAACTAACTCTATAATGATATAATTCAATCTTTTACCATTCACAGCTGCATAACAAATAAATACATAAAGGCTGTAAGTAGCTTTTAAATTAAACTATTTGTTTCACTTGAATGCTCAGCAGGAAGCTTTACTGAAAAACACTTCTGCCAAAAAAGCTTCAGCTCCTTGCATTTTGAATTACTTGTGCTTCATTATATTCCAGTAACAGGTAACCCTCATGGTTATATGCTTTATTAGCAAGTAAATACAAGTATCACCCGGTTCCAAAATTTTGCTGTGGTCTGCTCCATGTGAGCCAGTGACACACCATGAAACAGCCCATTAGAAAACATGGTAGTAGCCGCAGATGATTTTGTGAGATATTTTGCTGTGGGAAGAAGTTGTAACACAAGAAGAAGGAGGGAGGGGGGGAAGACAGAGAGAAAGAGGGGGGGAGAGAGAAGAACAAAAGGTCCATGGAAGCTGTCTGGTTGTTTTAACAGACTACTGCTTTAGCTCAATTAAAATAAGGTGTATGRGGCAGAACATCATTATACGTTTCAATGCTCTTTTTGAAGACTCAAGACATGTGAATTATATGCAAAAGTCTCCATACTATGAAAATAGAAAAAAGCAAATGTCCACTGATGTAAGTTCAGATCTAACAGTGCCTTAAATCCTCAGGTGATGTTAAACTATAGCCTGAGACAACACTGTAAAGTTCTACTGTATAGTGACATTTGTTTTCCCCCTCAAAATTCAGAACCAGTATATCTCTGCAGGCTAGTTAAAAATAGTCCTTTAATGGATTTTACATTTACTTCTGTTTTTTTTTTTTTAACAAGCCTTTTATAAAATCAATGTATCAAAAAGCCTTTTGCTTTATATTTTGACAGGATTATGGTAAAGTAGCCACATTGAAGTAATACATATTTTCTGCCAAAAAAACCATGAAGACAGTCAAACCACTGAACTGGTGAAAGATCACAAATCAGCACATGGACCCAGAACTCGAYACAGGTCTAAACCAAGTCTTGAAAATATCTGACATTTTCACAGGAATAAAGACAATTTCTTATTCACTTTCTTTTTTCAACTAGTTCAGTTCGATGATGGGTTTGTTCAACCAGCTGGGAATAGAAAAAAATAAGGATATACTTGTTTTCCTCTTCTTGTTTGCTAATGGTAAGGAGAGCTATTGGTTCTAAAATACARCTATACCTGGCTGCCAGAAACAGTCCACTCATTAAGCTGAAGGATTATCACCTGCAATTGGTGAATGAATCAAATTCAAATGCAAAGCATGTTCTGACTGTATTCAACAATACAAAACTAGTTAAAATCATAGCTTTATCCACTTCTGATATGTGCCCAAAGGCATTAATGTATTTCATGAATTTGAGACAAAGCAACCTTCACCATTTTCGGTTTTGTCTCTCATTGATAAGCATCAAAGAAAGCGAGAAATTAATATGTCTGCCTTTCTCTGTGCAGTCACTTATCAGGTCTCTCAACTGTACCTAGCTACAAATGTCACGAAACTTGCAGGAATGTGGTATCTCCGAGCCCTCTGCACCTTCAGCTGAAATGCGGCAATACTTTATAATAATATTTTATAATATTTTATAATAGTTTTTACAAATGTAAAGCAAAATTAAAATAGATGATCAAGACTCCATATTTTTTGCTGATTTAAAGCAGGATTTAAATCACATTTATACCATCTATGGTGCCACACTGTACAAGCTGAGAAGAGACTCTCCTGTGACTGTTCTGTATTCCTTGAGCCCTGCTTTTTGCCAATTAGTAAGTCAAACAGTAGCAGTGGGGAGCAATTCCCACCAGTAGGTACCCAGTCACCTGGGCTTTTCATTTCCCTCTGAAATGTACCCRAAGCTGTAAAGATACAAAAGTATCAGACCAGCGTTTATTTTTTTTAAATAATGCGATTTCTATTGATTTTTAACTAATGTAAATGTTAATTTATCCTTGCTATTAACCATCTTCTCAAAATTCTAATACTTGACTAAATTGTTTGCCTACTCACCTAAATGYAGAATTATATATAGTAGTTAGGAACATGACGTGTGTATAGGCTAACTATATTTTGTTGAGGAAAAGTCTCTGATGAGTTTAATGTGACAAAGACACACTTTGGTCTTGATTCTATCTGCAGTGTATGTCTACCTAGCTTAATACACAATTAGAAAAAACGAGGTTACAGTCATTTTTGCTTTGATGAAGTAGGATAGCATAAAATGGGAGAGATGAAGAGCTCAGTCTCCCATCTCCTTCACCTTACAGAATATTCCAGAAGTTGGTATTTAGGGTCCTGTCTGGGAAGCTGGAGAACGTTTTCAAGTCCCCTCAGGCAAAAGAGGAAACTGAACCTGATCACACACATCCTCAGGGAGTGTTAAATAAAGGTTGAAAAATTCACAGTGTGGTGCTGCCACTTCTTATTGAGGCCTAAGCATTAGAGCCGAACTCACAGTTAGCCCTGGAATAACTTCAACTACATCTGGACAGGAATCAGTACCCTTGGAGACAACCGCACACCAGCTCTATCCTGAGCTTGTGTTTACCTGCATGTACTCCCATTCCAGCTCCTCACTGAAAGCTAAATGGGCAGAAGCTGTCTCATGCATTAAGCTTTCTTTGAGATCATCTCTTTTAACTAAAGCCTGCTTCTTAGGTTTTTTGCTTGTTTGTTGTTTATATCTGCCATCAGCCTGTTAATACACTTGACTAAATATAACTGGAATGAAGGAAAACAGAACAAATCACAGAAAACTGACAATGGGCCATACAACAACCCTGGTGATGTGCTTATGCATGGCAGGCATTTCCTTCCATGTGACTCTGTGCAGGATACCAGGTAGGAGCAAGTGGGTGCCATGGTCCCAGGAAGCTGCTGGGCATCTAGGGAAGGAACAAAGAATGGGGGAAGTCCTGCCTCTGCTGTCCCAATAATAAGAAATAGGAGAGCTTGAGCTAAGGACAGAAGGAAGGCAGACACCAGTATGGGATACTGCTCAATGATTCTCCTTTTGGAACAAGTGATACTGGGGGTGGAACACTGTCACTCCAAGGCACCTTCCTTGTGCCTCCCTAGTTTGATGCTGCAACTCATCACACATATAACAACATACATTAGTGCATTATATGAGCTTAACTGAGACAGTGTAACATTCAAATTAGGCTGAAGAGAAAGCTGTTTCTCCACAGGACAGATGTTAAGGCCAATACTGCACCCTACCAGCATCCGTGGAACTCCCATTGCAAGCAGTGAAGCACGAGAGATTTATAGAAGGCTGCAAGCAGACCCAGCACCATGAGGCTTTTAGAGGCACATGGTGAGTGCTTTATTGGAAATATGTTAACCAAAGAGCTTGAATATTTTTGTTAGGCATTTGTGGAACACTAGAATTTTTTTTAAAGGGGGGAAAAAAATTGCTGAACTCATATATTTCATCATGCATGAATACAGGATAACAAAACAGAGCAGGTTGAATAAATATTGAACATTACAAAAAATACCCCCAAAACTCCCTTAAACCCAGCAACTGAAACTGATCCAGTCAAACATCTGTGATAACAGACTTCAGTACACGACAATTTCCAAGTGAGAAACGCACAGTGAAGACTAAAGGGAAATAACCGCACAACTCGCTTGCACATGCATGCCCGCACACCTGAAAAGCCACCCTAAAAACATTCCCTAATGCTATTCAGGTGCAGTAGGTCTAAGCTATAGCTGCTTCCTTATTTTGGTAAAAACATGTACTAACCTCTTTAAACAACCGTGACAATTAGCAAAGTCATTTACAAATTCAATTTATTATCACTGGTTTTCCTGCCAGGACTACCCACCCAAACAGAGTGCCTCAGCAGCAGGGAGACCACTGGATCACTGTGTGTGTGTAGGAGTTGCTTTATGAACTGTTTTATACATAGCTGGCTTCTCTCAACATTTGGGATTTTTTTTTCCTCCCTGGAAAAAGCCCTGGAGACTGAAGCAAAACAAAATTCTCTTGGAATAAATTAAAGAGATTAAATGTACCATACATTTAAAATATGATCATTTGAAAGTACCTATTTTTTGACAGCARACTAGGTTTTTCTCATTGCTGTAGTAACATTCAGTGTCTCATAGGGTAGGAATGGCATTAGAAATTTGGCCCCTCTAAAGCTGAAAGTCCTCTTTCTCACACAACCAACACAAAAAGCCAAATTCCACCCTCTGTTTTCACCCCTGCAAGATTACTGGACCCCTGCCACTGGTCACATAGCCACAACCAAAGGAAGAATTTGTTTCATACACTTCAAGTGAAAAACAGGGCAATTCACTTGTAAAGGAAACATTTAATCCAGTATATGTAATTTAATACACAGCATATTTAAAACTTTCCTTGTCTTCCTCCTGGACCTCAGCACATTCGGACTCAGACAGCCCGCTCATCCACTAAGCTTTTCTATTTTGTTGTGCGGAGTTGTCAAACTGTAGTGGACCGAATCAAACAATGTCAAAAGAGAACCTGAAAACACCCAGGCTCTAGGCACCACTTCCAAGCAAATCCTAGGGGGATGCCCAAGACGTACATGCCAAACAGGCACAGCTTTCTTCTCTGCTCCTGAGTATTTACCGTACTAATTCATTTGCTTGAGAACAGAATGGGGCTGGGGGAAAGAAAACACTCATTTTCTCCAACCTACACTTAAAAACCTCATCTGCTGAACAAAAGGAAGCTGAAAAATCACTAATTCCTATGTTCGGCACTGCCTAAGTTCAAAGGCTATCTCGGGCTGGCACCGCAACCTTCCTGCTACAAGAACAAACAGTCCACAAAGCCGCAGGCAGATATTTTTCTTTGGAACAATGGCACGGCAACAGGCTGGTGTGTATGGAAACCGTTGCATCTTCCTTCTCAGCAAAGCCAGTGGGACTGCATAACTTCACTGAAAAACAGGTATCACATGGTGATTTGGTAGTTGCCAGCAGTGAGCCAAATCTCTCCCAAGATTTCACACTTAAAATAGGAAAAGATGTCTTGCCAGAATTGGCTTTTTCTACAGCAAAACCAGGTTGAAATCTAAACTACTCGGTTCACATGAATCACTTTTATACATCTTATAAAAGAACACGGCAACAATATGTTCCAAGAATTCATGTCCTGATCGAGACGGGACAAACTCAGTGTGAGAGCTTCTGTTTTCAAAAATCTCTCTGTTCCCTTCCATTGCAGGTGCAATAATCCTGGCACAGCAGACTCGGGCCTCCACCCTTCCAAGGAATGAAGTGGTCTGCGTGTGGAGGGGGGAAAAAATAAAATAAAAATCACATGACATTTTAAGAGCCAAGGTTCAGAAACCCTACAGAGACATAAAAGATCTCAGGACATCTCACATAATGTATACGGAAACTTACTCTCCTCATCATCCACCTGCCTGCTATGCTCCATATTATTTACTAGATGTCTGCTTCTTTTCACAGTATAGGTTCTTTCATTTTATGGACGCTCAATGAAAACAGCTACTGCTGAACCACTGTTTTACCTCGCGATAAAAGGCACATGTAGCCATTAACTCTCTGTCTATAACAAAAAAAATATTACAGCTCCTTCCCTACCTGTCCAGAGGTTAACAGTCATACTAGGTCAGGTCAGACAGTCTGTGCTAAGATGTTAAAATGCAAAATACTGAGATCTGGTTTTAATTCTCTGTACTCTGACTTCCTAAGCTGCTGGGCTGGGCACATTTCAGAGGCAGATGGTTCTTTAGGGTTCACGTACTTAAAAGAATTCACAGAAGAAAAAACAAGAAAGAAAGAAAATGCTGTCACTTGAAGCAGCCCTCCACACGTGGAGTACCTTTCTGACACACAAACCTCTGACAAATGTGCTCTTCAGTACCAAAGAGCTGGAGAACAGAAACCCAAAGGAGCTTTACTACAGCTCTTAGTTCTGTCAACTGTCTCAACAAGAACACGCTTATCTGAACAACAGGGAACCTTCCTTTTTCAAGGAGTCTTAACAGCTCTGGATAGGAAAGCATCCACTTTTGGAAAGTATCTTAATTTCAACAAAACACACAAAGAAAGGGCATCTGACAGATTATACTTTTTGGCATAAAATTATGTACCAATAATAATAATTATACACCAATACTTATAGCAGATTTTTCTTTTATAAATAGTGTCAGTGAAGTTGACCCAATTTTCAGCTGTCACTGGATTTGAAGAAGCTCCCTGATTTGCCAATATATTGCAGAAATCATCTCATTAATGAAATGTCTTCATAATGCATTACTTTGTCATTAATCATGAGTTTTTACTATTACTGATGATGACAACGTCTAAGGTATAATTTACCAGAGCTGAATTTTGGGGCAGCCTCAAGTTAGTCTCTGAATACTCTCTACAGATAATTTTGCATATGCAGCCAAATAAGAGTTTCATTCAACTCTTCCTTCATATCAGTTGGGGTCTCTTCTGAATCATTAGTTCAAGTCAGTTAACAGTAATTATGAATAACAGTCACATTCACATTCACAGACTGGTTGTGTGCATAAAAGAAAACCTTTTTTTTAAAAAGATCATGCAGAAACCACAGTTGGAAAGTTGACATGGAGGTGTAAGACAACTTACAGCATAGAAAAATTCTGCTTTGATTTTCAGAAAGAAAAGTTATTCTTAAGTTTCCCTCTCACATGGCTATTTATTATTTTTTGAGCACTCCCCACCTGTTCAGTGCTGTTGAAAGCTCTTCTTTACTTCTCCACTGGTCTCTGACATAGTTCTCTTTTGAGTTTAACACTACTTTTCTCATTTTTACAGACAATCTGACTCTAGCTACAGCATTTGGATTTTGTAGCTGCGTGTACGAACTCTGCCTGGTAACAGAAAGCTTTGCAGTTGGACACTGCAGTTGGAAACTGCATGTGAAAGCAGATACTGAAACCATCATCACAGGACAATACATTATTTGAATGTTCTGCGAGACAGGTTTCACAGCCCAAATCTCTGCTTGTATAACATGAAGTGACGTTTCCATAATGCTCATGAACCACAGTAAGTTGTCACACAATGGCCTTTTTTTCTAGAAAGGTACCTATCAGCTCAACTCTTGCTGTGGTCAGTCACCATTTCCATCGTAAAGTTCTACTTTTTTGTACTTATAAAATCTGGCAATAAAACACTGTGCCAAGATTAAACTTGGCATACAAGTTCTGTCCAGAAGTAACCTCAATTCATCTTTTCAGTTAGCAAACTAACTTGACTTAGTTATATTTAAATAAGGCGTTCTGGTTTTCATCACTTTCTTGCAGTCACAGGTTCAGAGTTTCAGCCCCCCCTTAACTATTTTGTTAAAACAGTTTGCAAGGATTCCTTCTGAACATGAGGGTCCCGATAGGCTCAGTGCCACAAACAGGATCCTGTATGCTGCTCCCTGACTTGTCTCAGCTATAGGGAGCAAGGCTGAAGGAAGACAGTATAGCTGGGTTATTATGAGCCACGCTGACTGGAGCTCAGTGCTGAATTTAAACTTCAATGTTTCTCATTTACACCACTGGAGACGCTGGCCTCACAGCCTTGAATTAGATACATCATGGAACCATACAGAGGTACCTATATTCCTCATTCTACTCCCTCATGAACTGTTTATGGATAATTAGATTGGCAGAAATCAATCTGGCAAAGCATTCTGGATTGTTATATTTTAACTAAAGGAGAGTTTACAACAATACTTACTCAGTCATTTTTTGGAGAGTAATTGTAACTGAGGTCTTCTTCAGAAGTTGTGGGGGGTTTTTTGTGCTTAATTCTTTCTTAGCACTGTCTATCCTTTTCCCCTTTGAGGTTTGTTGCTTGCAGTTGTTTAGAGTTCTCACTTGCACTAGGATTCCACTGTGTGTTGTTATTCAGCCACTCCACAACTTCCACCCCTGAACCTACATCAAAAACCCCAAATCCACCAAGTTTCATCAGTGCATCCTAAGAGCAAAGAGGTCTTTGCTAATGGATCCTACTGTGGGATCTGATCTTCATCCATATTTAAAGTGATTTGTTTTTTCCTTCTGGAGATTTCCAAGAACAAAGAAGGAAAATAATTTATTACTCTGAATATGTGCCCCATTCTGATTAATCATGCCCATGACGCACATAAAGTCTTCTTGGGAACACCATTTGTTGCTATCATCAAAGTCTCAGCTGCTTTCTTTTCTAGAGCATTTTGAGTCATACATATACTTCACAGTTCAGCTTTCCTGTTGTTACAATGTGTTAGCAATTACATACAATAAACAAGTAGACAATTTTACCATATCCAGGGAATAAAATCTCCAAGGATATAAAACGAATTAGAAACCAACCATTCTTCCCCATAACCAGAGAATTAAAAATAGAGCATGCAATTAACTCCCAAAACACACCATGTATTTTAAGCCATAGTTAAACAATCACTCCAATTTGGCATACACTTTTACTGCTCTTGAAGTCCCATCCTCTCCTTACCCTTGACTATTCACTTCCCCCTCCTCTCTTGTGCTAGCACAAGAGTTCATGCAACCCTACAAATAAAGCAGGCCAGGAAGCTGCCTCTACTAAAAACCAAGCTTTTTTTTTGCTTAGGTTAGCTTTCAGCTAGGTCAGCCCTCTTCACGTGACTCACTGTAGTACCACGCCAATGCCAAAGGAAGAGAGGGTAAAATGAGGTGAGGATTGCATAAGCTGGTGTGACTGCCAAAGAAACACTCATGCAACCACAGCCCAGTCTTATTCCTAGGGGCAGAAATGCAAGAGGAAGCCTGCTTTCTCCACTAGCTTGCTCTCTGTTGGTTCCCTCTGGCAATGGCAGCCTCACAAGACCTCAGGATCTGGAGCAGCTTCTCTGTGCAGCAGGACTGCTCAGGGGTGCTGGGGAAATCCCAGTAAAGTAGTGATAACGATCAGCGTTCATAACAGGGCAACACAAATATAGTCAAAGGCCACTGCTCTGATCTGATACAAGGCGGGTGACATTTCTTCTCTGTCAAGATGCTGTCATTGCTTCCCTAATTCAAGATTACAGGGTTGAGAAAATGGGTCCTGAGAAGGTGGGGAGGAGAAGAAAACTAAAAGTTGTAATATTCATTGCACTTTCACCTCAAAGTCCCTCTTTCTCCCTAAGCAGCCCCTGTGCTTAACAGCTGGAGGTCACTAAGAGATGAAGGTTTTCCTGCTGCCTGTGGTGAACTTCACTTTGAGTAGAGGGGAAAACAAACAAACAAACAAAAAACCCCCAACACACAGCTGGCTGCCTTGCAGTTTGCATCTCTTTCAAGCTCTGCATTGCCCTTTGTTCTGCATGAAACGTAACCCTGGAAAGCAAGAGAGATTTGGGGACTGCCCAACTGATTTGATAAACAGAGACTTAAAGAAGTACATCTGCCTACTTAACTTGTTTTAAAATGTCACTAAGTCACTTATTATTTCTATTCAGTACACTATTTCATTTTAATCATACTTGTCACAATCTGCTGCTACTTTGAGTGTGGCTTGTGCTACAGAAAGGGAAATGTAACTGGTTGAACAGACTCCAGAATCACATTGTCTACAGAAAGGTACCTCAAGGAATGAGCAAGAGTGATGCTCCTGAAGTCCCATTGCACACGGCTTATAAGTGAATTGATACTGAACCAACAGTCCTTAAAGAAGAGAGCTCCTTATATTTAATAGTACATTACAGAATCAAAAAATTTCAAGTTTAAAACCAAAACTAGAGAGCTTTCCATTTATTTCTATGCTTCACAGACTTTAACAAAACTACTGTTAATTAAACATACTTCATCAGTTGCATCTTTACATCAAAACAACTCAAAAAGTAGGATTATGTTAAGATGTTACTTACTTTACATTAATTTTACTAAAAAAAGCTAGAAAAATCCAGTAAAAAAAAAAATCTGAAAAATCTGTTCTTTCTATGATGATCTTATGAGAGATGATGTTCGTACAACTACATGCTTATGTTTGATTCAGAGGCAGACTGATGATCATGCTTATGGCTAGTGAGATGTTCTGCTGACCAAAAAATCGCACCGTACATGTAACCGTGAAAACTTTGCAACTTGCACAATGTACCCACTACAGTTAGGGGTGATTACGAACCTTTTTGTATTTGTACTTGCTTGAAATGGTTGTAGTTCCACATGCTCTCCAGCCCTTCAAAAGCATCTTTCTACATCTGGCCTGCCTGTGCACCATAAGGAGCACAGTTAAGCAAGCAACCCTGGCTCTACACAGGCTGATGCTTTCCTCACACTGGGAAAATTTTCAGCGGTCCATATATGGCAGATTAAAAGCCTTCTGTGTCAGTCTGGCAACTCCAAAAGACTCAAGCAGGAGAAAGATTTAGCCCTACCAATATTATTATTTGAACTTCTTTTTCCATTGACTAAAGACAAATTCAGTGTAAAAGAAAAGCACATAGTTCAAACTGAAATACAGGAAGAGCTGGATTTTAGAAGTGCTCTGCATTTGTCTAGTCTTGCTCTTGTTTGAGCAGGTTAAGCTTACTAACTGAGCAATAAATATGGTTCACTGAGGCTCTGGAGCAACGACTTCTTACAGGAAGATGGTACATACATTAGAATGCTATATAATAAAGTACACAGTCACTGTTTTTATTAAGTTTGACACATACATTTTGAAGTGGTATGAAAGTCAGCTGTTTTGTTCTGCACAGGTTCCCCTAACTGTTCACTTGGTTTTGATTCATCTGGATTTTCACCACAGAATTTTGCTTTGAGTGTCCAATTTGAACAAAGGAAAGCTCTGCCAAAACCACATCACATCCAAACCACAGGAAACCATGAATTTGGCACTGTTTTGATATGGAAGCTGTAAACAGCATGCAGGTTCACTCAGAACTGCACTACTATCCTTTCAGTTAAGAAACACAACAAAACTTCCATCAAACCAGGTCAAGATTCTGAATTACTAAAGCAAGAGAAATTATGTAACTTTGCATGGTAGARGATTTTGTTATATGTATTTTCCTCTATTTTTTTTTTCCTTTACCTATAAACACACTGTGGAAGAATAAAAAGAGAAGTTGAGTTTTCTCCTTTCCAAGTTTGAGTTAAAATATACATATTCTATTAAAGACAAGGTGGTTTCCCATTGGCAGTCTTGAGCTTGGATAACTGTAAAAACCACAGTTACAATATGAAGATATAAATGCATTTTAGTTTTATGGTTCAAATGAAACATAAAGCAATTGCAAAGAACTTACACCACTGCTCAGGAGCAAACCTCCTGTTTAAAATCCACACAAAGTTTTCAGCTGCCAAACACTTGATTTTTTTTTCCAGGATTCCCGTTAACAAACCGCAAGGAACTTTTACAAAAATGGAAAAGCCTAAAATATGATTGCTGCCTTCAAAACAAACACTGTCATAAAGAAAGGCATATTTGTAAAGAAGTCGCAAGTTCGCTGAAGAYGAAAAGAAAACAATCCATTTTTCTAGACCAAGCCTGAAAATAATCCAGATTCCAAACCTAGCCAAGTCAGAAGTCTGAAGGCAGAGCTACGCGAGGGTGGCTTACACACTGACTGCAGTTGTAGTAGTAGCTGACAGAACGCAGTTATGCAAAAGGGGACCTATATTATTGCACTGCCTGCAAGAAAAAGACAGTCTAATCTTGCTGAACTTTATTTTTACCAGATTTTTAAAACAGACATTTTGGATATCAGATGAACTCTGGAGGGGTCCATAATACAAAGAACCACTGGTACACCATCAGATATCTGACCTGTCATAGAGTTTTCAGATGTGCATAGTTGCTCCCGCAGCTTCTCCACATCGTCTGGATGAACCTGCTCATAGAGAGTGCTGCCAAACCATTCAGACTGTGGCTGGTTCAGCACAGGAGTCACAGAATCTGATACATAGATTACTCTTCCGGTTTCAGCTGCAACTACAAACAGGAACCCATCTGCAGCTTCCAGGATAAGATGTTTCAGTTCCTTCCAAAGAAAGGATTTGATTAGAATGCCAGCAAGAAAAGGAAATCAAATAACACATCTGCCACCCCCACACAGTAGCATTTTCTTGTGATTTTAGTAGCTGATCACAATGTAGGCAGACATTTTCCACGTAGTATTGATGCAACTACACATCCAATCTTGCAGCAAGACATAAATTGCTGATCCCAATAACAAACACCACTTTGTTTTCCTTTATTATCTTTCATCTGGTGATCTCAATGCACTTTAGGAAAATTAAGTAACTAAAACTTATGGCATATTGTGTGATGGGTATCTAATATTAAAAAAAAAAAAGTAATCTAAGAGTACAAACAAAGGAAATGAAGAGCCAAAAATCCCATCCCTTAATTAAATGTTCTGGATAATTTAATTGGAAAGAAACCAACTGGCCTTTCCCTTAACCCCCAGCCCTGGACTAGCTCTGTTTGTAGATCAAACAGGCACTGGGTAAAAGAAAGAACTGTAATGGGAATGAGGACAGGAATCCCCAGCTTCCTCTCCCATTAGAGGACCCAAGCCACTAAACAAGAAAGTTGTATCATTTCTGGCTTACCTTTTCCAACCTCTGAATATGAAGCTTCAGAGACACAGAGTTTGGAGTGCCCTTGTCTTTAGCATTTCTTTACTGGCTGTTCTCTCCACTGAGTACACTGCTGTTATATGGTCCCCCACTCAGGGTCACAGGCACTTCTGTTCTGACATACTCACGCACCCTCCTGAGACACAGCACCCAGAGACCTGATTCCACCTCAGACTGGAAGGGGGATAGTAGGTGTTGAAAATCAAAGTGTTTCTGTGCCTCACTTTCAGACACTAGATCTGGACATCCAATACCTTGAACTGCATATGCAAACAGCTGTTTGCATGTATCATAAAAATGCTACCTATGGTTAACAGAGCTTGAAAACCTTAGTGCTCTCTCATGTCCAAGAAAGACAACTTTCACCTCATTCACAAAAAACAAGCTTGCACAGCCTTAGCTTGGTGGCTCCATTGACTACCAGAACTTGTTACAGTATACCAGCAAGTTACTACATCTGAAACTTAGACAAGGAGTTTTGGACAATCCAAGCCCTGCTGCAGGTTAGAGAGCACAATATGCTGGTGTGAAAGTGGCAGATACTAGCTGATAAGGTGAGGATCATAAATGGATAAATATTTCTAAGGCCCAAGAGAAATGCATAACTCATCTTGAGAAACACTTTAAATAGACCGTCTGCTTCTATTGACTTCTATTTCTTCATTGTAGAGAAAGCATATATATTCTGAAACACTTACTTAAAAACAAACAAACAAACAAATAAACACTCAGTGCACAGCTAGCTGCACTATACAAAGGATAATGAGACCTGTTTTAATAATAATATTAACAAAGGTGAAGATAAAAAAACACTTCCATTCTTCAAGGTTCAAAAAGCAAGATGCAATGAGAAGTGTCTAGGTTGCCCTACAGAAAACTGGTTGAATGACACCATGCCTCCAGAAGCACACTCCAGGAAAGCCAGAATAAGGGAGATGTGAACAGAGAGGTCAGCAGCAGCTGCTGTTTGTCTATCAGAAAGAAGCACTGCCTCTAGCCATAACCTACATGTGTAAGTACTTAAATTGTTCCAGCCACAAAAATGCACATTACACCCCTAGGACTTCAAAAACAATGAAGGTGGTATGAATTTCCAGTGTGCTCAGYTGAACTCAGTCTTCCTTTGAGTACTGGGTGCATCTTTCTCCTTCCATCAAAAATGTTGAGAGAGAAGTATCTCAGCCAGTGCAGATGCAATTCATCTCATCTCAGTTCAGCTGTCTAGAACTTAGGCATTGAGAATAAACATGTTTTTTATTCTTCCTCTAAATTCAGGAGGAAGATACGAGTCTTTACAGATTCGTTTTGCCTATTTTAGAGAATCTATGTTAGGACGGGAAGAACCGTTTTCTGGGGGTGATTATCCCTCTTCACGACAAGAGACAGCAAGTGACTTCTTTTCAGATGGACAGATTTCAGTGATAAGAACCCTCTGCTGTGATCAGGACTAAAGTGCCCAGTTTGCTGCTTCAGAGAGAGGAATTTGTCATATGATCAAGATCAGTTCCAAACAGTCACAAAAAAAACTGTCTGCATTCATATCTTGGAGATTTTAGTTCACACCAGTTACAACACAAAGCGATAAAAACAGTGAAGGATCAGACTATTCCTCTCAGCACTTGCTCACATCATTCAGGTCCACAAACCAGAGAAAACAGACATTTGTGAAAAATCTACCTGTTCTGTAAGAAACGAAGGCTTATAAGCTCCATCAGTAGATTTGTTTCCAGTACCCCTCATTGATTTCATGTGTGAAACTGCCATCCGGAGAATTGTCAGCTTGTCAGGTTTACGAGCCAACGCGCTGCAAGTGGGTACCATATCAGACAGCTCGGTGATGTACTGCGTCATCTTATTTCTCCTGCGTCTTTCAATTTCACTATGATTCTCCCTAAACATTTAAAGAAATACCAAACCAACAGAAAAGCAAATGTGATCAGTATAAGAATTTCCATCGGATGTAATAAGTCATAATACTTCACGCTTATTTTGTATTTTTCACCCCAGGAGAGCAAAGTATTTACAGAGATAAGCACTATTATTATCATCCCTCACTTTGTAGGCAAAGAATCCAGGACACAGAAGGAAAAATACGATTTACCCATAACTGTGAAAAGAACCCATATTTCTAGTCTATTGTTTCTGGCCTTAATCTCTTAACCAGTGAAGACTCCTTTGGTTTAGGTCAGAAAATGGAAGAAGAGAGACGCGAGGTGCTGACACCTGCCAACTCCAGCCCAAGCCCCAAATTTGCAAAAGGTGTGACACATCTCACAGCTTCCAGTCCTTGCTCAAGGTGTTGGCCCTGCTTATAAAGTCTCTTCTAGAAGAAAGCTCTCTGTTTTTGCTAACAGCTGGATCAGGTCAGCAGTAAGTGTCAGTTCTGATTGACAGTAAAAAAACAAAACAAAACAAAAACAAGAAAACCCATGTAATTAGTATATAGATCTCCAGTCCTGTAACATTGTCTGGCAAGTCCTCCATCCCTGTGCAGCACTACATGCCTGCAGGGAGACACTACATGCCTACAGGATCAGATTGCAGGACTGGGACCATATATGGTATAACAGTAAACACACAACAAAACCCCAGTAAATAAATAAAATGAATACAAGGACAGTAAGCAAACATCTGGCTTGTCAGAAACAGATCAGACAATTTATGTAAGAGAACAATCTAACACAGCAGGGAAATAACAATGACAGTGCTTGATGCTGCCCCATATCAGGCTGAGCTCCAATGTTCTCATCCTTTATAGCAAACATATGACTGAACTGGTGAGTCAAATTTGAGAATTCTCAAAATTGACAATCACCAAAAATCTTTCATAACTGAAAATCTGGGATTTCAGTTTTCCCTTAGGGTAAATCAGATATCAAGGATATCAGTATGTTACAGCAACATATACAACCGAGAGAGAGGACCCAGATGGACCCTAGAAAACTGAAGTGCCTAGCATGTATTTTCCACATACTATACCTGTCAGGTGGCAGCTAAATACAAGTACAGGACATGTACATCATGCTTCAGATGTCAAAGCAGCATCTTCCACTGATTTCAATGAGCCGTGCATGGCATTTTCTTGTGGGATCACTGGCTGATCCAACAAGATGTGAAAAGGTGATCACATGGAGAGTCCACTAGCATTGATTGGTATGATACACAACATTAAAAGAAACTGCAGCATTTTGGGGGGCTGAATGATATGAAGTGATCATGAAAGTAGAAGCAAGGATTGGCACACTTTTCAGCTGCTTTTAACAACGGAGCCTTTTCTTAAAATATAAGGAGGGCTCCAAGCTGTAGTATGCTGTTTTATGAAATAGAGAATGCACTGGCTTGCCCCGCTTTAGAATGTGTATCCTGTCCCCTGCACATGGAGATGTTACCTGCATGAGGCACTGTTTCCAGAAATACCACCTTTTATGGCTACATGCACAGTTATTATTCCTACTGATGCATACACCTACTTCATGAGTAAAGTACCAATATTCAAGAAATTCAGCTATGGTTTTCTGCAATGATAGCAAATGATGTTTCAGTAAATTACGTACAGTGCCTTGGCTAAAGTCACCATCTACTGAAGTTTTTCATTACATCTTAATAGTGAATACTTCCATCTCAAATGGCTGATCAACAGCTCTTGTGTGGGTCTGCACAGATGTAGGAGAGGTCAGGAACTGCAGGACTTGAATCATATATACAAACACAAGGAGAAGAACTTGTGTGACAATGCACATGCACTAAGAGCACACGTGCATACCTATCAGCATGTGCATGCATATAAATAAGGACAAAGGGAAGAAACATGCTTTTTACATGACAAAAGCTTGCTCTAAGTTCAGCATTTTCACAGAAATGGCGAAAGAAAAAAAGAGAGAGAGAGAGACAAAGAACATACATAYACAACATATATTTTACATTTGTAAATACATATTCCATTGTCTGCTACTAAAACATTTTGATACGTTTGATCATTAAACACAGTCACTATAAAAAAGTAAACAGAAATAGCAAAACTTTCTGAGAAGAAAGAGAAGAATATCCAGTAGTCCATTTCGTTTATGATCATAAAGGCTAAAAAATAATTCTACATTTATAAATTGGCCATGAAAAGGTTCATTCAAACAGAAATCTGAAACTATCCTGAAACTAGTTTAAATTTGAACTCTAAAGAAGTAGATGGAATGTGCTCCTCTTCCGTGTCTGTCATAGGAACCCTGGCATTCATAAACATGTACACAGAATGATGTCCTAACTTTGTGTTTTCTAACTGTTTTTTTTATATGAAAKTTTTGGAAGAACATTAAATTTTGGGAGACTGGGAGCTGATCGAAATCCACTCAGGTCCAGGGTCAGTGGAAAGACCACAACCAATTTCAAGCAGTTTTGGATCAGTCAACCCTTCTGACTTTCGATCAGTCAGAACAGCATGATATAAAATAAAAATGGGGGCAAATCATATTTGGTTTTCCTTTTTCCTACCTGGCCATCCTTTCTGTGTCAGCAGTACTTTGATCATCTTCCCACCTAGAAACAAAATAACCAGCCCTCTAAGCTAAGGCACACATACTGGGATTTTTTGGATACGACCATCCCCCTCTTTTCTCTCAGCAGAAGATCTCTACAGAACACGCCTACCTTGCAAACTTTTCCTTATCACCAGAGATTTGATCACCATCATACCTATAAAGAAAAGATGGTAAGTAAATTCACAGGGTTTATGCATCACAAAAAGTCAACACACAACAGAAAGCAAAGAGGTTTGCAACTGCAAACTATTACAAATGAGGACATGAGAATGATAAAGCAAGGAAAATAGTAGTTTGATGAAAATTCCAAGCCATGCCAATTCAAAACATCATTTTTGTGTATTTAAAAAAGTTCAAGACACATTTCATTGGATTTATGCAAACACTTTGACATACACTCACTGCTTGGGAAACTTAACAACCAGCACCATTACAGAAAACACAACTGCACTTTATTGACAGCAGCTCATGAAATATTCATTGCTGTGTTGAAAGTGAAAGAATTGCAYCTTTTCCAGATTGCAACCACAACCCACTCTATTCAGTAGAGGGCACTGATGGTCTACAGATAATACGGGGGGGGACATAAAGACACACTTAAGGGCAATTCATTATATAAGGATCCCTTCAGAAAAAAACTGTTACAGGTACATATACTGTTGAAAGTACTGGCAAAAGTCAGTCAGGCAGATGAAACTGCTGGGTAAATAGAAGAGAAATTAAAACTGGCTTAAATCCCTAAAAGTAGGCAGATACCTGATTCCTACCAAAATAAATAGAAGTTAGATGCCCAAACAGGTACTTGCAGGGTATCGCCAGCTACGTTCTGGAGGAAATCCAGATGAATGGGACTATTGACCCATGGGATTAAAGCTTCACTATTTCTGAAGCACTGTCCCAAAGGCAGGCAGCAATGTGACATTTTACTAAAAAATGACACTCTCCTCCTCCTTTTCCTTTCCTAAAAACATTCTCATCCTTTGAAATTAAATTTAACTAAATACACATTTACAAAAATACACATTTTTTGAAAAAGATCTTGCTTTTTGAGAATTTAAAATGCTTGTTCCAAAACAGAAAGCATAGGTTATAGGGAATACAAAAATAGGACTAATTGCTTTTCTAGAATTGAAGAATAGTCAAGTGAGATTTTGTATTAGAATTATCCCTTTCCAAAAAGTGTAATTTATTACAACAGAGATCCTGTGAATTTTCCATGTATTAGCTAATAAGGCAATACAGCATAATTAAGCATCTTTTCTCTTCTAAAAACTCATTTTCTTTTTTTCTTCTCAAATCAATTAAAACTAATTTTATGTAACCCAACTGTGCAAGTTCCTCTACAAGGCTTCATATTTGCCTTCTTCATTGAGTCCCATTCAAACTCTCAAGATAAAACTTAAGTGAGATTTAAGCTGTATCTCTTTCTACCTTGCATTTAACACTAGTATTCTCAAAACATCCAAGAGAAAATGCCCCTTTTCTATCACCTGACTCTGCCCTGGGAATAGACCGTGCCCCAAAAAATTGTAAACAAAAAGACAGATGCAATGAGGAATGGCCACATGCCATCATATGAGAAGTACATGCATACGTCTACATGTGACAATGAGATGCCATGCAGAGATACCTGAGCTGGATTTGCAACTCTCTGAGAAGCCGGGTGTGTAAACTCATATGGAGCACCATACTAACACCACTRCTTCTAGTGCTCATGCTAGCTTGGGGATTGTTTACCCACCCTTGTCTGGTTGGCTGGGCTGAAGATGTTGCTCCAACTACTCATTTCTCCCTTGCAATCTTCCAGCTGACCTCTTTGTGTGCATGCTCCTTGAGGTACTTCGGTCAAAGCAAGCTAGGTTGGCTTAAACATTTAAATAGCAGGTCTTTGCTAACTGCCAAATTTTGACCAAGATAAGTTAGGAAACAGTCAACTGAGCAATTTGGAGAAGGGAAAAGCACTAATAGGATGGCACAACTAGGAATAACATCTCCTGGTAGGACAACCATAGCCAGAAGAGGATGTCTGAACATGGCCCTAGGCACCTCTGTACAGTTTTTCTGTCCCCTCTCTAAAAGCAGAACAATCCAGGGGTTTTAGAGCTTTTAAGTATCTGATTTCGATCTGACATCTAAAATGAACTGATTCTAAGTACAGCACAGCATGTTTCTCCAATAAAGGTAAAGGAACTATTGGCTCTCTCCTCCCCACAACCAAATTTTCAAAGGCTGAAGCCAGGATTGAGACAGCTAGCTGCATGTGCATTACTGTGCCTACAAACCTGGATGCTTAGGCAGACACAATCAGGTCACAGTATTCATAAATCTTGTTCCCTTAATATACATATCTACTAGCAAGCATCAGGACTAGCACTCAGATCACCAGTTTTAAAACCAAAGTGTGGAATATTCTTTCTGCACATATCATCAACTAAACAGGGGAGCTGCTGGCATTGTACAGTAGGTTATGATATGCTGTTACGATACATCTTCAGTGTACTATCATCTTCCAGACTGACTACAAAGATCACGTTAAAACCCTGCAGTGATAGATGGGTTCAAATATGGCTGCTGCTATACACTTGCAATTAGATAGAATTTAAATAATCAAAAATAATCTGCAGGCCTCAACATATCTATCCACAGCCCATTGGTTTCTGATGGAAAAATGCAAACAGTGTGACCAGAACAAAAGGAAGAGTGAACAATGGCAATGATGCTTCAATGTTTGTTTTCATTTGTAGCCTGGAATATTATACATTAACTAACATTTATTTTGGCCATTTTACTCTTCAGTTACAACTAAWGATACATAACAAACTTTAATCTTAAAAAAAAAAAAAAAACCTCTATGATCAGTCACATTTTCTTAATAAACTGTTAACATCTAAATTAAATTCGATATAAAATTGATTTTCAGTGGCAAAAAGACAACTTCAGCGACAAGAAATAATCACAGTTCATTTACAGCAGTTGAAATATTGTAGGTAGAAGTCACAAATTTTCTCATTTGATATAGCTGCAGAGAGAAATTATGACACACACACTGTCAGCTTTGTAAGACAATAACTACATTAAGCAGATTTCCACCAGGATGCCTAATTTGCAGAGGAAGCTGGTAGAAACAGTAACTAGAATTTAGGTAAAACCATTGGCAATTTCTTCAGCTCATATTCATACAGACTTATAAAACAGCAGTAGTCTGACAGTTGTCTTTCTCCACTGAACAAAGGTTAGCAACTTCATCAACTCTTTATAAATGCTCACCTTGAAAATTTGCTGGGACCCTCTCCATCTTCATCATCGAAGTCCATTCTGTAAGAGCAAGATTTCCAAATTACTAATCATGAAGGTGGCAATGATGACTTGAACATTCAAGTCAGTAGTTCTCAGCCTTGTTTGATCTATGTTATTGACTGGAGGTGTTAATGACTCTAGTTTCCAGCCTTGCCCATATTCTCCAGACTCCCTAAAAATAGCTCATCAGCTGCCAGGAGTCCAAACAACACAGGTTAAAAAATATATATATGTGTCAATCTGCATTGCTAAAATTAACAACTAAAAGGAAACATTAAATGAAYGCAGTTCTTGTGAAATAGTCAGGAGTAATATCACTTAGTGCTGATAGAAGTTTAGAGAAATCAGTGGAGATTCTATGTCAGAGGACTGAAATTAAGCTAAAAAGAATAAAATTCTAAAGTTGATACATAATAAATATGAAGCAACTGTTACTGCTCCAATCTAAAGAAAGTACATTAGAGGGAGAGTAGAATAAACTCCCAGCCTCTCTGCAAAGAGGATTATTTACTTCACCTCTATTGATTAAATTGAGGTACCTCTTCTAGACTTATCCTAATCATTTCACACAAATTACTGACCAGTCTGTAGATAGCAATTATTTTGCTATTTGAACCAAGGCCTTACCGAAAGGAGCTATGGGTCTACCCCGCACCTAACTTACCTGGCTTGTGTCCTGGAGCTTCTTCTTAAGTCAGTGGAAGAGAAGAGCTCTTCCCTGGGCCAAATCACAGCCCTCCAGTTAGGCTCCTCCAGGGAGCCACAAAAAGCAGGAACCTCTTTCTTCACTAATTACACATCCAAWCTAAGACTGACCTCCTAAGTTGGCCACCCTTAATTAGATAGTATGATAGCATAGTTAGATAGTATCTACTGGAGCGAGTCCAGTGAGAGGCTACTAAGATGATAAAGGGACTGGAGCTTCTCTCGTATGAGGAGAGGCTGAGAGAGCTGGGACTGTTTAGCCTGGAGAAGAGAAGGCTCAGGGGGATCTTATCAATGTGTATAAATATCTGAAGGGAGGGTGTAAAGATGACAGAGCCAGACTCTTTTCAGTGGTGCCCAGTGACGGAACAGGAGGCAGTGGGCACAAACTGAAACACAGGAAGTTCTGTCTGAACATAAGACACAACTTCTTTACTGCGAGGGTGACTGAGCACTGGGACAGGTTGCCCAGAGAGGCTGTGGAGTCTCCATCCTTGGAGATATTCAAAAGCTGTCTGGACAGGGTCCTGGGCAACCTGCTCCAGGTGACTGTGCCTGAGCAGGGGGGTTGGACTACATGATCTCCAAAGGTCCCTTCCAACCTCAACCAGCCTGTGATTCTGTGACTATCCCCTTTCTGCTGATGACATTAAGTCACTACAAAGTTACATAAAAGTAGTATCATTTCCAAAGCGTTTAATACATTTTTATATCTCTAAAAAGAGGTGTACAAATATTTATCCTAATTATAAGGAAGTGCCTGTGGTAACAAAGACAACTAAGAACCAATCAAATATATAATTACCACATACAATTTTTGTATTAGTGTAAGCCTATTATTTTTAATAAGAAGATATATTAATGTAATATACAGACCTTGAACAGTCAATTCATGTAGTTAGCAAATTACTGTTTTCTTTTTCAGACATTTTTGTGGGGTTGTTTTAATCTTCTAAGCTTTATAACATTTCAGTGTAATAAAACTTTATACAGTTGCATATTCCATGTTGGTAATACTCTTTATGTTAACAACTGATATGTCATAGTAAAGGCAAAAAAACCTCCCTGCAAAATGACAATACTATATATTTCTTAATATTAAAAAAAAAAAAAAATCTACCAGTTAAAAATGAAGATTTATATGTTAAGAGCGTAGGAACAGTGGCGTAAAAGTGCTCCTTAAAATTAGATGAAGAACAGAACATATAGTGTATGAGTGCCAGTTAGACAACACTGCCCCACTTGCTAATTTTGATATCAAAGTCAGAATGCTCTATAAAAGATGTTTCCGGCTCACAGACCTCTAGGTACAATCAGTTCAGGATACAAGCACAGCAATCTGAATCCGTATAAGACACAATAATATCTTCCAGATRGTAACAGTGATTATTCATTTCTACAGGAAGCAGGGAGAAAACCATTTTCCCAAAAGGGTTTTAAGAAAAGATGCTTATTTCATTTGGTTGAGGTTTGATGCAATCATAATTTTCACTATAAATTACATTTTGCTCACCTAATTATCACCAAATCCAGTTTTAAGAACACTTCACTTGCCAGCGACCTCTCAGCTGTATTTTGTAGAACAACACCGACCTCCAGCGGCCAGCAAGCTATCACTTGTACAGAAGTGCTTACAGCTAACCCAGGACCAAGCCAAYGTGCTATCACCCCAAAATGTGGCCTTCATTGCTACCATCTCCAAACACCCTGAATTTCCTCAGACCTGCAATACACAAAATATTCCTAGCAATTTAACACTTAGGCATTATCATCTAGTTGAAGCTCTCACGTTATCCACCTGCTTCTTCCACACATAATAAAGTGCCTATAATGTGACATCCCAAAACAGATGTCTGTATTACTTCAATTCTAATGTTTCTACCTACACCGAAAATGTGAAAATCAATGTCATATGAGAATTGTTTGTTTACAGGCAGAACACATAGGCAGGCACTGGGCTGTGTCCGCCCCTTGCAAAATCATCATCTGTCAGGCATATCTTTTCCTGGTCTCACTGGCAACTGAAATGCAACTGAGAAAAAGCCTGAATTTCAAACTCAGGGAATAGGGGACAGTAGAAAATATACATGCCTACTCTGAGGAAAAGCCTTTTCCTTGGAGGGCATTTAGTAAGACACTGCTTTAATTTAGGACAGATTAATTTTGTAATTCCTTCTCTTCTGCTCCAGTGCACTAGGATCCCCTGCCTTGGTAGACTTCTTAGCTTCCAGTCAAATACTCCAGCTGGGGGCTGAAAGAGATTTTCCCAGAGAAATCAAACATTGACTCTACTGTGTTTGGGATAGTTTATTATTACTGGAATGCACGGAATTACAGATAACACAGAACTTGATTAATTTAAGAGTTGATCCTGCTGTCTGCACTGTATACATAGTTCCAACGGAACCAGTGGCACTAAACGCATCTACTTATCCAGATAGCTGGATATCAGCTTCTTATCTTATAATATTTCCTTAGGTTGATATCCATAGGTAATACCTACTATACTTATACTTGGCTCATCACTGTAGAATCCGAGCGCCTAGGGTGCAATACCAGACTGTGACAGACTAAATCTTTAAATATTTTTTTCATCTTTGCTTTGTTAAACTACCTAGAAATCTTGATTTTATTCCAAATAAAAAAGATGAAAAAATTAAAAATTGAACATAAAGTTCATATAAAATTTTAACACTTGTAAAAATGCAACTGCAAATGCATATTTGCCTGTCTGTTAATAAGCAAGTTTCCTATTTTCGTACTTCACTGTGCAAAAGGAAAAGAAAAACCCTCTCAAAATCTGAAAAAATCCCTCAGGTTTAAAGTGAGTGATTCTAACTTCCTGCCTGAACCATTTCAAGTACATTACAGTAAGGCAAAGTAAAAGATAAGGAATCAGTTGTAACCTTTAGCAGAACACAGCAGAGCACATAAAAAATAATATTCCAACAAACCCCTCTTACCCTGACAGATAAGATCTTCCATTCAGATAGAATATATTGCACATTAGCAAAACAGTATAAGCAGCCTCCAAGAAGACAAATGACATTATTTCAGAAGTTTCAGAAACAGTATCTTTTATCTTCATTTAAAACTCCCATTAAGAACAGACTTTAAAAAAAGAGCTGCACTACGCTCYTTTGTTTTGAAGAGACAGCATAAATCTTGTTTTCTTCTTTCATACTGTTCATGTCAATTGTGAAAAGGCCTGATGTATGAGGTATTTGTAAAAAGAAAAAAAATCTTCCGCAAAAGATGTGTGATTTTCATAGACAACATGACAAAAATTTTTTTTTAATTATTTATTTTTAATAGAAACGTTTTCATACAAGAAGAATAAAACAAGGTTGTCCTGCACAGATTAAAAAATTGAGATGAGGATTTGAACCTTGTAACAAAAATGGTTAATGTAAAATTGCAGAGAAATGTCAAAGGATGACTTGCTATGATTAAACAGAGCAGGAAGGGGATGGGCAGGAAAGCTCAGGAGCAGATGCAGCTGAGATGTACATGGGGAACTGCACTATCACCCTTTGTTCTACACAATATAAGGGGGTACGTCCAACAAGGGAGAATGGTGGGCTACAGCCTCTTTTTCGCTGTATCCCCTCAGATCTTACAATTATGCATCAGAGAAAAGACAAGACCATCTGCTGAACTAAATCAAAACCTAAAAACTTGTAAAACAAACAAACAAGAAACCTGAGTATAGATAACCAGGGAAGGGAAAAAAAAGACTCATATACAGAGCTTATAGAATAGCTTCTAAAAATAGTGAAAACCACCTTAAAGAATTGGCTTTACATCTATCTAAGGTAGTCAATATAACCTCAGCAATGTGTTATTTTAAGCACTACCAGGCTATCTCTTTTTTTCCTATAAAACAATTGGTATAATTTATAGAAAGGAAAAATATTTTTCTGAGCTGTCAGTGAAGCTGAATGCCTACACCACAGAAAYACCTTCTGGGTAGCCAATGAGTTTAAAATGATCTACATTCAAGTCCATACAGCAATTATTCTGCCAGCTTGCCTCAGCAATTATGAGGAAAAGAAACAATTTTCAAAGATAACCGAAGCTGGAAAAGAAGACTGTGTTCACTGGCTATATTCCTTTATGTTTGATACAAAGCATTCATTTCTAAAATGCCCAAGGATTTAGGTGTACAAAGATATATCACCAGGACAGTAATGAAAGGACCAAGTGTTAGTTGCAAGTTTGTTCAAAGAGAAACTACAATGAATTAGACACAGCAGGCATTCCTTCCCTCGAGGTCTGGATACATACACACAGGATGAAATAAATGTACTCCCTTCTCAAGCTTGGAGGACTATTAGTTTAGAACTATAGTGCACACACAAAATACTTCTGGATATAAGTGCACTTCTGCATATACCTTCTGGATATAAGCGCAAATCTGTACTATTCACTGAATTTGCATATTAAATACATTTCAAATAACTTGATTTTATGTTCCTCCCATCCTCCCTCCACTTCATTTCCTTGCAAACAGAAGATGCTACTTAAAATGCAATGTTTAAAACAGCTTTCAATTAATATCAAGTCTGTACTTAATATAATCATAAGATTTCAGTCAGCAGCATCAACCCTTGTATTCAGAGTTGACCTGGCTTATGATTAAAAACAAAAACACTCCCCCCCCTCCAAACTTATCCTATTACTCAGAAGTATAAATGGTTGTATTTGTTATGTAGCAATGAAGAGATGTTAATGCTTTGTTTTCTCTTTTGAGTGCATGTTTGGATAGGCCTTCTAATTAAACAGCTTCGAAATAAAAATGTAATGCCTGTCAAAAATATTTCAGGAGTCTTTATGTCACATCAATTTAATTCCACATTCAAGACGAGGTGCTCATTCTCCTTTCTTAATTCATTCCAAGAATGAGAGTCAAGCATCTTGGCCACTGTTACTTGACCAAACACCCAAAATTGGCAATATACCTTGGCAAACAACTCCAAGAGTAACTCTCACAAGGAATAATGCCTCTCATTAGATGTCCATCAGCAAAGATTTTATGCACATTATCGATCTTGTCCAGTCCTACCACTGTCATATTTACGGCAAAATGTAAGACTAATCAATCTCTTTTGCAGGCACTCTCCTAACAGAGATACCTCTGGGAAAGGATCACCTTAAGACCATTATCTTTTGACCAACCTTTTACAAAAGCAAGTATTTTCTGGAAATATTAGAAAGTAGTTTTCTGCCTCTCTGCAGCTCTTGATGTACTTTTCTTCCAATACAGACAATTATTATGAGTTGCCAATGAACTATCTGTATGTGGAAAAACTAACCGTATACCATGTGAACCTCTATATTTGGATATATATATATATTCTTTTTTCCAYAGCAGAACTTTCAGCTAGTGTAAGAGCTGAGCTTTGATCAGGCCTTTTCTCCCAGAATCTGAGAGACCATGTTGCATATCCAGTGAGGCCTAGAAGATGATAGACCACAATCTTGGAAGAGTGACTGCTTATGCTATTTCTGTACCTGGGACTAGAAGGAAAACATTTTTTTAACAGAAAGCATCTATTTGAGAGATTCCAAGTCCAATTTTCAGATGAAGTTGGATAAGTTTGCATGTGCAGGTAGGAAAGCATCTTGCTACCCTTATTCACATGATAAATCCTTTTGAGATTAAAAAGAGGTAGGTAACACGCATTCATTATATGAACAACAGCCACAGGATCCAAACTCTATCTCTGGATGCTTTGCCAAAKCTGAAAGTCTTTTGAAGCGTGCAAAATAACAAACACAATACACTTTTCAGCAAGTTCGATCTTGCAGGAAGAGCATATATACTGTAGAAGAACAAAACATCAGTGACTAATGCCGTAATCAGTTTGCATACATAAACATTACATAAATATAAATATGTATATTTCCAGTTTTTCAATACAAATCGCTTTCAGTTTTAGCCCTGAAAAAAAGGAAATGGCTTACCCAGAACGGCGYTTTCCTCCTCTGGAGGGCATGGATCCTGCCATTCTCACTTGTCCACTTGCCATCGGTGCAACTGGCAAGGCCACCGAGCCAGGAATATCTGACGCCATTTCTGTAACACACGGGAGGGCGGAAGAAGGGGAGAAAAAGTCTTTTAATCCATCTCCAAAAGGAGAAACTGTGATGACAAAATTAGAGAAAGGCCTTTTGTAAAATAAGCAGTGCAGAGAAAGCTTTCCTTTCTATTTCTAAGCAAAAGTAAAGCCTCCTATCAAAGACTAGACAAAGGGTAGCAAATTCACAGCTCTCTTACAAGCCCAGTTTTGTCAATAGCCATTACAAGTGTCTTGGGAGAGAATGAGAATCACCATGTATAGATGGGTACCTCTGTATTTCAATTTACCTATCAGGTTGCTACAATTTTGCTTCTCACAAGGGCTATCAGATAAAGACTAACGATCTTTTACAACAGTTAAAACTGCCCAATAGAGATTCTCAGAGCTGAATTCCTCAGACAAATTAAGCTATGGTTCATGTACAGAGCTACCAAGAAAAATAAAACTTCATAATTTCCTCAGTTGGCCAGTGAGGTCAAGAGTTTAGAGCAGGGATAAATTTTCAGGTGATGCTGTTTTTTTAATATTTATATGTTTGCACTATTCAAAGGACTGGACTGAACTTAAAAGTCCCAAGTCTTCCTACATGTCTGCGTAGCACCCTGCAGAATGGAACTGTGTCTGAAATTCAGGCTGATATTCATAATTCTGCCAGTGCTCGGAGTATAACTACAGGTTAATCAGATTCCCAAACCTCAAATCTTTGATCTGAGGAACAGCACCTTACTCCACAATTTTCAGACCACTAATGGCAAGTAATTTGACAATCTATTAACAACATTTCATTATGCTTTAAAAGAAAATTTGAGTTTAATATATCATTTTCTCCTTTCCCATGGATTAAGTATATTTTTGTCTCTGTGCAACTCTCATAAACAATGTAAGCAATTAAAACTTTTTTAACACAGATAAGCTTTACTCATTCTGGAGGTACAATCTACAGTCACAACATTTAATTATCATGACAGAAAATACATCTTCTTTCTAAATTTTCTTTTTTAAACCTGACAGAGTATTTGGAGCTACAGATAAATATTTTCTAATGGAAAGCAAATCTGTTTAAAAATCTTGTTATTCTTCCCCAACAGATCAGTACAAAACAACTTCAACTATGCAACAGGAATCCATGTTCTTTCATTAAGTCTGGAGAACACTTCATCTCTGCCATACTTTATATAAATCCATTATGCAATATTATGCATTTCAAATAATATAATTTTTTCTGTTCACCGATTTCATGAATTTCTTCTAGTACATTTACTTTTATTAACTCCTCTTCAACTAAAAGCAACAGAGCAAAGTACTCATCCAATGTTTTTCAATAAAGTGTTCAAGGACAAACAATGAGACCTCTGCCCACAATATCATAGCATGGAGCACCTTGCTTCATCCAAAGCTTCTGCTATGTGGAAATACTACATTAACGTACATTAGCATATTTACAAACAAATAACAGCACATACATCCAAACAACTGGTAAATCACTATTTCCAAAATAAGTACTCTTAGGATTCTAGTGCCAATAATTCACTTGAAACATTGAAACTCACATTTCATGGATATAACTGAAGGCCATTTTGAAATGCTCTGCTGACTCATTTATTGAAGTAGATGGTAAAAACCCTAATAAATCTACTTGCAAGGTGTCCCTGTCACTCAGAAACACATTTCTGTGTAGATCATCAAGGGGATCAGTCTTTAAGAATTAATTTTAAAACAACATCAAACAACTCTAAGCTGTATTTTAAGAGAATAAAGGTAATACTGTATTTGTGATGAGGAATTCTTGTAGCATAGCATATCCTCAGGCATAAAACAAAAAACCTATGAAAAAAAAAGCCAAGGAGTGTATTAGTCTCCTCTAAAGTTAGTGGTCCACAAGGCAAAGCTCATTATTCAAGGTAACTTTACAGTTCACTCAAAGGAAAATGAAGGGCCATCCTTGCACAACCACGCATTCCATGCTTAGTGTATCTAAAACACGTTGAGTAAACCACTTTCTGCAGGTCCCTTGCTCTTGCCACTGACTGCTCAGGAAACTTGGACAAATAGTTTTAATCAGATGTCTAATTTAAGTGGTTATGGCTAAACAGAATGAGTTGTTTTTCTGATGTTTTGTTCAGCATTTAATATATGAAAACATGAAAGGCAAGGGTAATTAGTGACTTTCAAGTGGTATGCAGAAACAGGAACTGCGTATTTTTTAAATGAAAAAAGAAAAACAAAGGTCACAGATAGAGAAATGACCAAACCACAGGTTGAGTCATGTCAGTGTCCAAAACACCTGGAAAAAAAAATCTGAAGCAAATGAAGCATCTAGCTATGAGGGAAAAACCTGAAGAGTTACTATGSAGGTATCTAGAATCTATAGGCTGGCACACCAAAAACAGTACAGTGAAAAAGGCAACTTCTACACAAAATAGCCTTCAAACATGTCCTCATAATGCTGGGAGAACAAAACCGAGTTCTTTGAGCTGATTGCTTTAAAAGGGTGTCTTCAAAAATTTCCATTTCTAACATATAAACACAGGAAGAAAAATCAGGGGTTCCAAACACATTGCTCTATGAGAAATCTGAACTCAGAGGGAGGAAAGTTTTAGGCCCTTAAAATCAGAAGACTTCCCATTCTGTAACCCCCTGAAGGTGTGACAGGCCAGTACACATATCAGTGCATAAATCCCACAATTTACCTTTCCACTTCTGAGTTTGCCATGCCCAAGGGACACTAACCATTGTGTGACCTATTATAGCCTTCATAAAATCCAAGCATGTAGGATATACACTGCTAACAAAAGCAGTTACCCTTCCAATATTCTTTCCTACCATAAAAGAATTATTCTGAGCTCTGAAGATGGAGAAAACAGGAGGACCGGGTCCCTTTCAAGCTGCGTAACAAACATAGCAAGGAAAGCAATGACAAGGGCAGCAACCAGCTCCCAGAAGCCCCTCAGCTGGGACCATTCAGGACCTGAGCAGCAGCATCAGTGACAGCAGCCAGAGCAGCAGAGAGGACCATCCTCTTCAAAACCTCACACCCGTCACAGTGTGCAAACAGTGACACCAGAGCACTAAAGGGAGACTTCAGGGACAGAGACAACAAAGCAGCCCCATCCCTCAGCTGCAGTCTCCTGGGCGCTGGCGGCTGTATCACTGAAGTTAGACAGACTCTCAGAAACATAAGCACTAGATTGTGGCTATAAACTCTACTCACAAACTAAGCAGCACCCTGTTTTCCCCTACAGCTTACAAGAACATTTGGGGAGAAGATGGAACAGATTTAAGCTGCTTCCCAAATTATTTCCATTTCTACTCATCATCAAGCATCTAAAAGAACCAGATCTTTGATGCTATTTTTACCTGTTCCAAAAGGGGTTTTATAGATAGAGCAGGATGACTGGAAGGTGGGCTGGTCACAAAAGTAGAAACATGTTCTCTCTGAAAACAAGGGCCAATTTGGGAAGGCAGAGCCAAACAGAAAATATGATGGGACAGTCAGCTGCTTCTCTGAGCACTGAAGAGCCAGAGAAGAAGTAAACYATCTGTGCATGCTTTGAGGAGAGAGAGAAAAAATTTTTTTCAATAGACTGGAATCTCAGATAGAAATGTTGTGGTAGATAGGTACTCCAAGGAGCCTAGTACTATAAAAAAGATAGAGTGCACATCAGATAAACAGACCTAAAGGAAAAAAAAGTATATCAGAAGAATAACCTGCAATTGTCTGAAATTACATCAGAACAAATTTAGGGCAACCCCTTGCAGGTAACTGAAGTTATTCTGTTGCAGCATAAACTAGAATGAAAGCCCAGCACAGCAGAAGCAGGTGTCAAGTTGGTTGTATAAAAAAGACACAGGCTTGCTTGGTCAACAAAGAATCATAAAGATTATGTTTCCAGGCCCATCTACACCCACATCCAGACAGATGTTAACCCTGATACTCACAGAAGTGTTTCAGCAGCAATGTGTATCAGGAAACAGGCTGTCCTCTTTCTCAGGTTGGAAGGACTTCCCTTTTGCCAACAGAAATAAGACAAATGTTGCTTACTTAATCCAAAATTAAAACAGAAGAATGAGGGAGTAATGATGAGAAAATAAAATTAGATCAGGCTGAATGTTCATGAAAGTCATCTAGAACCACGATGGCATCACTCTGAAAATACCTGTTTAAAAGAAGTTCCCTACTGTCAAACAGAAATTGCTTTTATACTAAAAAAAAAAACACAAACCAAACACAGTATTTCATTTCAAAGTTAGAAAGCTACCTAGATATCTACCAAAGAATACAGAAATGGTATTAAATAAAATTTAGCAAAACATTGACTTTTTTAGTGAGTACTCTTCCAGTTRCAAATTAATGACTTAACAGATCTTATCACCATCATGCCACCCACAAGCCTGGTTCTGCCACTAATACTCATGTTCTTTTTGAGGATCCCAGAGGAGATCCTGGGAGAATGTCAGTGCTYAATGTAAAAGCAGCAAAATTAGTTCCTACATTTCTGTCCAGAATTAAACTGACTGCTGAACACTTCAAGCTTTGATATGATGCTGTTCTCCAGCACTGCATGTAGGTCACCCCCAAAATATTTTGGGGTCTTTTCAAAATAAAAGACAATCTGCAAATGTACATTAAATATAGGGCTAACCTCAAATTGCCAATAAATCCCATGTTTATCCCAAATTTGTTACAAAGCTCTGTATATAACTTAGCTATAGGGATTACAAAACACTTTCCAAAACAAAACATGAAAAACAGGTTAAATATTGCATGAAGATATCTTCTTGAAAATGCATGTGCATGGCAGTCACTGTATTTAAATTACTGTTACTACTGAAGGTGTTGTTTTCAGTTGTAAAACTAACGGTCTGAACCACAATCACAACAAGAATTACTGGATGGTACAGCATGCAGGGATGAATCTGGACTTCTCTTTTTAGTCGGATGATTACTAAACTACAGCTCTTAAGCCCAAACTTCAAATCTCAAGCCCCACCCCAAAACCATGGACTGAAATCCAGCTCTAACTCTTCTCTAGCACAAATATATAACTGGCTCACTTGCTTAGATACCCTTTAGAGAGGCACAGCTATTTTGTCAGGTATCTTCACAGCTTGAATCATTTAGCTCTGGAGAYGATGTTTTTTGCTTTGCTTCTTTAAACACACCGCAGCTGTACATCCCCTTGCTGTGAAGCCTTGAAATACAACAAGACTCTGTGCATGACAAGACTTCCTAAGTCCATCTCACAAAAGGACCTATTAGCCACACTATTTTCAGCCATTCAATCATTCCAAACTATGTTCTTCACATCAACATGTGCAAAATATTAACAGGGCTAGGTTTAAATATCAAGTCCGCTGAAGTTGACAGAAATCCTTTCACTGACTTCAGTGGAATCTGAATCTCTTTGACATTAACTTTAATGACCAGTTCCAGGTTTTCTATTACATGTCAGGTATCACTGAGCATGCTCCTTCCTGTGTTCTTTTATCCTCCAGTATTTACTGTAATAAACTGCATTAAAGTCAGATACCAGCATCTGATTAAACCTATGAGATTCTAGTTATATAAATAAAAATGTGACAGATTTTTAACTGCTAATCCATAAAACGATTGAGATGTCAATCACCTCAAAGTAAATGCAGATCTAACGGTAAATGCGGAATTTAGAATGTGCCCTCTCCTGTGAAGAGAAACCTACACACACATTTTAAATGCTCTAAGAAACAGATTTCAAGAACTTCTTTGGAAACTGTATTTTTCTATAGCCTAAAGTCATACAGGAGATAGATGCATCTCAGCAATAAGATTTTGATTGCAGTCAATTGCACAGGGTTTTATCTGTCTAACACAGGGACATTTAAGAATAAATTAAATTGTATTCCTTACTTTAGAATATGCCAATGAAAATATGAAACAATCATACAGCCAAAAATATTCCACAGAAACACCTATGCTGAAACCTAACTGTATATTTAGTCATTACTTTTGCATGTTTACTATGGAGACTATAAAAACAGAGATCACTTTCAGAGAATATCACAAAAAAATATTTTCATTGTTCCCTGACAACTCTATTAATACTGTTATACTTGCATTCCATTGCCAGATACTTTAAAATAGACTTCACATAAGAAAGATCTACTGTACAGACAGGATATGCAGAAAAGCAAAAACATTCCTTTTGATACTCTTAACACAAATTATCATAACAAATAAATCAGTAAATGTAATAAATCCCACCTTTAAAGAAGAGCCTTAAAAAGATGTTATTTCTTTCCTGTGAACAAAACCTTCTTGGAGAGAAATTTTATCCGCATATAAGAAGTGTCAGAAACCTCTGGGAAGAAATGTAGCAGCATTGGTATTCTGCTCAGAAAATGTCATCACAGATCTGTTTACCTTAACTGTGGACCATGATTCAGCCAGTGACAACCGTCTTGCATACTGATCAATTTATTTGCAGCAAAATTACTAACATTTTCTACATTAACCATTTAGGTTCTGGAAACAGCTACTAACATAGGGCTTTTATGAATACTATAAAAATCCTATTTTATTAAAAATTTCCCCTCCACCAAGATGCCTTGTACTTTGGTGGTGGTGGTGGTGGKGGGGCTTCCCCCCACAAGCTTGAAGAAAAATTAGGGCATACTGTCAGTTACTAGAGACATGCTCCCTTTTCAAAAATAAAAATCAGAGCTTCATCAGCCTTCTAGCATCACAGGTGAACGTTAAGTTGATATGAAAGGGAGGAAATGATGCAATTAAGCTAACCATTTTGGGGGACTGGCTATTCAGCAGAAACATTCGGAAATAGGCTAAGAAAGTGGCCCAACTGGTGGTTTAGAGGCCATGTCCAGGGTGGGGTCCAGTTATCTTGCCCACTGGCTTTTCTGCTGTGACTTTGTAAGAGATACTAAACAGCCATTAGGTCAATGTAAAAAATCCTCAGGATATCCATTGCATGTTCCATCTGTAGGCTGTGAGAATCGCTTGCAAAGCCAAAGACCTGAGAAYTTCTATGGTGCCTCTATTCTTTACTGTGGTGTCCACAAGATGCATTTGTGGAGTCCTAGAATCTCAGCACAAACCATACTCTTTTGCATAACTTGCAGCTCAACGACATCAAGGAGACGTACAAGAGAAGATAGGATACAGAGGTAGAATTAAGTGTACCCTGGCCAAGACTGTTTTGGTCTACTTCAGGGAAATCCTCATTTTAAATGCTCAGCTTGAGAGACAACAGGAGCCAAATTTCTGCAGGATGAGCAGCCAATGCTGTCTGAAAATCAAGGTTCTCTGAAGTATCCAAAATGAGGCATGCAGAAAACATGACACGCAAAACAGTTGTGAAAATGTCAATCTTATGATCTGTAACACAGAAAATGATTGTATACAGTACTCCTAGGTGATTTTAAATGTGACTTTGAAAATATTTCTTATTTTTACCTCCAGATTTTATGCTATTCACTTTTTTCATTCCAGTCATTTGTGATAATCACATTCATCCAGATATATCCTGTGGTCAAAGGCATGGCAGTTTCCGTAGATATCAGGGCATAAGGAAAGGGCGTAAGGAAAGGATATGGACTGCATTCACATCTAGTTGTCTATGCCTTCACAGTCTGAATGACCAACAGCCTATATATAGCTGAATAAATTCAGAATACCCTTTTGCATGAAACAGAATGATGCTTAGACTCATACCTCTGTAAGTAGTGCAGAGAGCATTATAGACGAAAATATTCATCTTGGCGCACAGGCAGAAGATGCACATTACTATCTAAGGCTAGTTTGGGAAGGAGGGCGAGGGTACCTGCTCCTTCCTCCCTCCCTGTCTCCCTGACAAATGGCATGGCACCAATTCACCTTCAGCTTCTCACTTATTCCCATGTTTTTTCCCTGGCTATTTTTCCATTTCTCATTCATAATTCCCTGTTACTTCTCCTCAGCATCTTCACTCTCTGGCTTAGATGAGCTATTCTTGTACACACTCTAATAAGCCAATACATCCAACTTTGCTGACAAGTCCTGACAAACTTTGACCCTCCTCCTTAACTACAAAGAGGTTTCTGGAATTCAAAATAAGGAGGAAATTTAAAAATGAGGCCTTAATGGCTCCTGTTCTGAAAGGTTGTCTGTCATCTCTGAATACAATAAACCCCCTCATAATTAAAACTAGCCTTGTATCTTCATTGCAGAATGAACTTGGAAGACTGTCAACCTGAACCTAAGCACCCATGTTGGCCTGCCTCTAACATGAGTACTGCAAAGCCATACCTGTGTTACCACAGGGTCACTGTATTTCTGCTACACTCCACAAAAAGAATCTGGGGACCCATCTTATGCTTCCTAATAACACAGTAAAGTGGGACACTTCACAAATCTTTTTCAAGGAACTGAGGGGAGGAGGCACTGCAGGGCTGCCAGCACTTCAGTATCCTAGTTTCCATCCTCACTGCAGAAGTAGGGACTTAGCTCAAGCTGAACATCACTGACATTTTCACCGTATATTATGATGGACCAACATTTTAGAAGGAAGGTCTGCAGGTGCACCAAAAGCAAGCTAGGAGCAAATTCAAAGACCTGGACTAACCCTGTATCGAATACATAACCTGAGCCTCAAACACTTGGTGACAGTATAGTCACCAGGTAGAGTTGCAAGTGGGAAAGCATAGAAGCGAATTGGGCAGGAAAGTAGGGTAGTCACTTGCGATAGACCAGTTTGCAGAGAGGATAAAATCTGGCTTTGAAAGGCTGTTCCAGGAATTGATGGAGTATTTAGAGAGGCAGATCTTTAGCTTACATGAAGAATCACAGTAAAACTGCAGTTAACAGCAGTAGGATCATTTATACTGCTTGAATCTGACCCTATATGGTCTTAGGTCATTACATACATAATCATGCACTGATCAGATAGGATTCTTCACTTAAATATTTTCTGCCTTAATTTGACCTGGCTTTATAGATATTATTTTATTGATATTAGTGACACGTGGCAACAGTACTAATTAAATGATTCTGCATTACAAAAAAATTAGACTTCCCACACAATGCATCATTTCCATTTAAAATGAATGGTGATCCTCCCTCCTCCTCTGACATTTTGTATTTGCCAAAAATAACTGCATAATTATAAGTTGTGTGCAAGAAACAGAAGGTAACATTCAAACTTATTTTCCATAATTTTTACTTACTGTGTCAGAACTAGCAAATAGAATATATGGCAGTTCTGTTATGCAAAAGGGACCAAAGCTAACCCATTAATGAACTCACAAAAAATGAAGAAGCATACGCCCAGCCTGGGCAAACAAACAAGAAGAAGAAAAAATAATGAAGTGTAATGACTTTCCTTCAAGTTTCCCAGAGACAGATCATGCTCAGTCCATTAACTCATCATTTAACAAGTCTATTTCATTTAACTTGTTTTGGTTGGCATTCAATTAGAAATTCATGTACAAGACATCTTTTCCCTTTTTAAAACACAAAGCTTGCTGTATTTCATGCAGTAAAACACCAGGAGGTAAAGTGGAAGCTCTAAGACAAACTAAAGCTACATTAAGGCCAGGCACAACAACACTGAATAAGATCATAATACTGAATTAGATGAAATACCTGCATGTGCTGCTGCCCCAGAAGTTTATCACTAGTTATTAGTTTAAAAGACTTGGTAAGATTCTGACATTTGTTGCTCAGTAGAAAAGAAAACAGACAACTGGGTAACTCTGAATTTGTTCCAGAGGAAGTAGAAGGAAAAAAAATAAAATAAAACGGAAAAGAAAAGCAAACCACCCACTGCACACAGCTTTACTGTGATTCAAATTATGGCCAAAGTCTGTTGCATCTACCTCCACATTGCTAAAACTTGCTAAGACTGAACTTTTGCCTGCAAAGAAAAAAACTCTCTCATCCAAGTATTCCTTATTTCCTGTCTTGATCAGTGTGATGTCCTTTGCTGGCTTTCTGCATGACTACATGATAAAATAGAACAGCTAAATCTAGATTTCTTCCCCCATTGCATTGCCTGTCCCCTCTTCAGAACCATCCCAAGCTTGTCTGCTCCTCAGTCGCAAAGTGAAACTGTTTCACCTACCTTCAAACTGTCCCACAGCTCATCCCTTTTCACCTTTTTGATCCCCCTACACCCTTACTACTTTTGCCAAGCCCTTCTGACCACTCATGACTCTCCCTCGATGCCCCAAACTCTTTGCAACAGGTAGCTGTAGATGTCAGTTTACATGGGTTTTAGTAGAGACTGCACAAAATTGTAACAAAGAAATCCACTGAGTGCTACTAAATGCACAAATGCCATGCCTGGCTCAAGAAGCCCGGGTCACACGCGGCTGGAGGCTGGGAAGGTACCCGGGAAGTACCGCACATGCTTGCCCTGATTTTATACTCCTTCAAGCACCTGCTTTCGGCCAGTGCTGGAAAAGGCACGCTAGGCTAGATGAACCTTTGGTCTGACCCAGGACAGCTACTCTTAAGTTCTTACATGATGAGCAAGACACAAAACCTTTCTCAAGTTTGCTCCTCCTACAAAGGTAAGAAATTAACCAACCACCGAAATTATTTTCTTTCATTAATAATCAAATTAAACATTTGTCAGAGTATATCCTTGCTCTAGATGACCGATTACTAGTTTGATGCCATTGTCACTATTTGACCTTCCCCAAACTCCTCATTTCATTTCCCTGTTCTGTGATGTTATCTTTGAGATAATTGTCCAAAGGYGTTTACAAGCTCATGTGCTTTTATAAATTCCTGTTCTTATTTATTAGAAAGCAGTTATGTAGGAATTGCAGATAAACTATTGAACAATTACTATGTTGTCATTACTATGTCACCATTTTTTAAACTTCATTTTTATTCCCTCATCTTATTATTTATTTAAAATCAATACTTCACTACTGTTATGGAGTAGTCTTGTTGTCTATCTAGCCATTTTTTTCCATCAGTAGAAGTCGGTTTAGATTCCTGCCAAATATCAATGCTTGATTATCTACCTTATCTATTTTGCTCATGCACAAGTTCAACTGTCAATTTGCAGCAATTGTTTTGAAACTGCCATCAAAATATTTACAATGGTATGTGCAAGAAAACCCCCACCAAGATCAATTCTGTGGTTCTCCAGAGTTTCCATCACAACAAGACAACAGTGCACTCCACCCACAGAGATACTGAGTGCTCTCAACTCCTATCAACTTCATAAAACACTGAATAGCTGTAAATAAACAATGAATTCAAGGTAATGGGTATTAAATCTACCTACGATTGATCTTAAACAAATGGATCAAGGGTAGCCTAGCTTTCCTAGGCATCCAAAGCCTTTTCTTGATTATTTTTCTTTTCTTCCCTACCTAGAAATGCACCAAATTCACATGAAAGTCATCTTATGTGACCTGAGAGTTAACATTACTTGATTTTTGTCCATATTTTCTGTTAAGCTGATTACATTAAAGTCGGCTATCAGACTTCATGTGTGCACAAGGCAATATTTGCAACTGCAACTTTTGGCTCAAGTTGGAAGAACTTTGACACGTTATTTCTTAAATAACAAGCAGTGATTTTTTTTGTAAATGAATCCATTCCTGGTCCCCTCTTACAATTGCTTCACATAAATATTCTTATAATCCATTTTCATTGGGGTGGACAAGCACAGAAAGTGTGGTCTAATTTCACAGGTGCAACTATTTATAATATTTACACTAAATTTAAAAATTTGTTACTGTAAGGAGCCAGACTGAGACAGAAGTGGTACCTTGTGACTGAAGGGGTTACCACACCAGAGCATTGGTTGAATACCCAGAGAAATCATCTCCAGTGGTCATTTCACTGATCCAAGTTATGGAGGGGGACTTCTAAGGAAGACCATGAAAGACCTGAACAGGTATTTCTGAAGAAGTGATGACTGTCAAACTACCTAAATAGAGCACTATTGCCGAGCAGGAGGCCTGTGAGCCYGATTTGCCCTGCTGTCTGGCTTTCCAAGCCCTTTGTGATATCCCTGCACATACAGAGACACCCAGCCTTTGTTGTTTATTACAAAGATTTTTTAAAGTGTACCTCAGAAGGGTATGTTCATTTAAAATTTCATTCAGAACAACAACCTGTACTACCAGATACTTAATTATCAGTATATTTACAGTGTCCTTGGGCACTGCTGGCTAATTAGAGTTCTCCTGTTTTCATTAAACAATATTTTATTGATAGCACTGATGACTTCAGTTCTGCTTGATCAACAAGCAAGTGATGTTTATTTGACGTTATAATAATTAACTGGCTTTTCAGGTGTTTCTACCTCCCAGTTTACCACCAAGAATAAGAATATTTACGTGAAATATCCTGAAAAGAAATCACTATGCAGTTATCGCCACATACTCTAAAAATAAAGTGTGGTTCCTCATTTCTGCCTTTCCTCAAGATATCTAAATCTATGTTCTCTGTCTAAAAATGGGGGGGAACTGGGGATGGGGAACAGGGACACACATTTAACTCCAGTTTTGAAAATCCAGCCCAAATCTGGCATATTAATTTCCTCTTATTCCTTACTGAGCTTCCAGTAATTAAAAGGAGATTTTCTGATTAGCATCTCTCTTTTTTCTTTTCCCTACAGATGGCAGAATACAACTAACCTCACTTTTCCATAGCAGAGACAAGGATCAAACCCCCCATATGACTTAATAGAGATGTACAAAAGAATAGGCTGGCTGAGTAAGCTATTACTTTAAACCATATTYTTCTGAACTCCAGGCACAGTTTGGCAAGCACTACAGCCTAGCTCTCAGGCCACAGAAAAGGGCTGGGAAAAAGAAAATTGCAGATTCAAATCTAAMTGGACTTCAGCAGGACACCTTCCCTCAACCTACAGCTGGCACCTATGGGAGACCTGGGTATGTTCAATCTCGCCTCCGCAGAGTCAGCCTTAAGAACCTCTCCCGAAATTTTACCTGCTCTAACATACCAGTYTGTATTAGCAGCTATCCTCGTCTTTGAAGATGAGCTCCTCAGAAGCTGAAATTTTCTGTAAGCAAAAAAAAGTTCCAAATAAAGGACTTGATGCTTTTTCTACCCTTCACTGCCCCAGGACCATTAATTATGCTGTTTAGAACATTCTTTCCTGTGGGTAGTTTCAAGCATTGTATCTTTCATGTCTGCAAACAACAACAGAATAAAAGCCCAGAGGCGTTTGGAAATTCACAAGGTAGCTGCATTTTCTAACATTACTTTCTAAAATTTTTTATTCTCACACATGCTCCAAATAGAGCACCCCAGGAATATGGTGCAAGGGAAATCTTTATGGGCACATAGGAAATAAGAAATACTGCTATGCTTTGCAGCAGAAGATTCCTTAGTGTTATTTTAGGTTTACTACACACCCAAAAATCTGTCAAAAGTTTTGGAACACTTGTTTTTGCCTAACTTCTTCACAAAGATCTATTTCCTGAATACTTTTTATGATACTGAATCTTATACTTTGTCTTAGTCAAAATTTTCAATTTTAAAATAAAAGAGAATTATATTTCCAGGTAAGCTTTGCTAGGCTTTCAAGAGGAAATGGTCAGCTGCTAAGGCTATGCTGTTATTGCTTTTTCTGAATTACAAAATATAAGAATTCACTAGAGGTTCTATCTGTGAACAACTAAACAAATGAAAATATGTAATAACAGAATATTATTTTCCATGTCCCCATATTCATATTAAACATGATTTGACATCCATTACAGCCACTTGTTCCCCAAAGTATACAGACAATTCTGTGGATACGTCAAACGGTGAAGTAAAGAACGATAGTGAAAAAGACTCACTACAAACAAACTGAATGTTTGTTAAAAACAAGCTGAGTATTTGTCTACAAATATTGACCAAACTGAATTTTTAACATTTGTATTTGCTGACTAAAGAGCAGCACAGAGAAGTACAAAGGACATATAAAATTACTCTGAATGCAGACCTGGCACTCAGGCTCCAGGTACTAAGGGAACTCTACATGACACAGCAAACAACTGGTACCAGCCAAATGCACTTACCAAGAAATCACCACAAATAATTTACCATTACATTTCAACATTAGAAAGAATTATGATTTGATGGGGACATTTCTGAAAATGTATTTACTTTCAGTGACAGCTCATTGACTTGATTTAAAGAGCAGCTTGAGTTAACATATGACCCAAATACCCCCCACAAAATGTATTTTCCTCCTTTTTAAATTCAGCTCTCAAATATACAACAAACATTTGAAAAATGTCTCATCATTTTCACTCTGTGAACTGTATTTTTCATATGGTTTAATCATTTCTTTTGTGTATGAAGCAATGAATATTTTGCTCTCAATTTTAATTCAAACTGTATCTAGTTGAGACAAAACTAACATGTTTTCAAAGGCAGATTAAGTAACAAAAGCTATCATAAATCAAGAGAGTAAAGAGTGAGTTGTAAAACCTGCATTAAGATCTTGTTACGTAGAACACTGGTAGTTCAGCACTTGAATATCTACCCATCTATGCTTACACCTATATTTTACTAAGACACTAAAAAAAAAAAATTACATCTTCCCAAGACCATACCTACAGTATAAAGCAAAGACAAGTTAACGGTTATTAATGTGCCTGGAATAAATAATATCTGCTGTTTCCAAGGAGAAATAAGCTGCATGTTCTGCTTTTATATCTCTGCTTCTCCCCAAGGGGAGAAAAATTCTTTGCTAATTCAACATAAATTTGGTTGAAATAGAAGTCTATTATTACAAGGTTATCAATTACAGCATCACAATGAAAAAATATATATTCTTTGCCCCAGGGCAGACCCTCCACCATCAAATAGGTCAGAAACATGTGTGTTGACCACAAATAGGTCATTTTATAACCCTCTTGTAATTGAACCAATTTCACAGATGCATACGGAAAGACCATCCCAGAATACAGGGTCTTCGGACAGGCAAACTGAAGGTATGAGAAATGGAAACAAAAATCAGATGACTGGAAACTGGAGCATGGGGTATTACAGGACTTGTCAGAGGTTAAGCAGAAAATCTGTGTGGTAAATTCGAATCCTGCCTAGTGCTTGTATCACAAGACTGTCCTCTTYCCCTGGTCACTTCTCAGACATGAGACAGCCAGCCAGCAATAAAACCGAAAAATGCAGGCAGCTTGTAACAGCCAAGAATTTTCTTGCAGAGAGAGAATTTATTGGTCTCGGATATTCTTATTCATAAATTACCACAGACGTTTTAAATTGAACGATGATGAAAGAACATTTTGTCCTAAAGCCTGTCTTGAAAAACTAATCCCAACACAGGGGTATAGGTGGAGACACAAATGAGCTCTGGAGCTGAACTCAGAAGCAGTATTATTAACCTCCACACGTTCCATCCTAAGAGATAAAGCCCTGACCCTGCATCTTCTGAAACACATGTGCCTCTCCTAGGGTGAAATGAGGGCTGGCATTCCGCCCATCTGTTACTCACTTCTGCCAAGGGCAGAGAAGGTTCTTGCACATCATCAGCAGATGAGGCAGAACCAATTTCTTAATGACAGATCAGTCTTTCCATMGAAGTAGTAAGGTACAACTTCTTTAGCTAAGGAATAAAAAAAGTATGTACCAGCTATGAGAGTAATGAACAGTTTTCCTCAAGCAAAACGTAATTCAGCATGAATTTCATGTTAATGTTCTTCTTTCCACCCCCACACACATCTCCAACTGATTCTACCCCACCAAAATGCCAACCAGTAAAACCACAGATCTTTTAATTTGGTTATCGCACCACAGCATTAAGATTTTGTTTTACRGTGATATCCCACAGCTGCCTAACCTCAAACTCAACTTATACATTTACACAGYCTCCTTTTTAAAAACACAGGGAAACTGGAAGGAGAAACACAAGCAACAAAAGGGAAGAATATGGAGAAAGCTAGCTGTGATGCCAGCATACATGTGGCTTGAATGTCTGTCTCCAGGCCATAGGAATAAAGCAAAAGAAATTTAGATTGGCAACATCCATTAAAATGTTAAAAATCTTTGTAAATCTTAGTCTCATTTACAGAGCAGAACCAAAGAGCTTTACTTTGGAGCTGAAGAAGGACACCCTTTAAAAAAAAAAAAAAGATTAAGTCTTGAGCCAGCAAACACATTGGAAACTTCCAATATTAGCTTGTTTGGGGAGTAAACGGGTATTGAAACATGTTTAGTCAGAAGACAGCTATATCTCAGAGAGCACAGGCTCATTTATTACATCAGAGAGATATCACAGACAACAGCAAGTGCAGAAACACTGTTTCATTTAGAAGAAATAAAACCAACAACTGGCATCATTCAAGAACCAAGTCTCAAACTTGAATAGCCTACAGGGGACCCAAAAAGACTCGTATAAACCTATGTGCTGCAGGATGTCCATCAATGACAAATAAGGAAGAAACTTTTCTACTGGTGTCTTACTGTAAGTATCCATGAAGGAAATTTTATACTTTCTTCTAAAACATCTGCAACTGGCTAGTTTTGGAGAAGGGACTCCACATAGCACAAGTCTCATCCAGTACATTAACAGTTTTGTTCTTAGTGAGAATCCAGTTCAGCCTCACCTTCTACATAACAAGAGAAACAGTTTCACTTGAATCAACCTTAAGTCACTGATCAGACAACTTCTGGCAGAGGATCTGCAGAGCCATTACACATTTTGCAGTACTTGTGCAGAAACCTCCACATCTGGATTCTGTGGACTTTAACATGTGGCCTTTGGGGAAGATTATTAAGTTCATTTAAGACATTCCTAATTCCAGCAGTCCACTGTTCTCTTTGCTGGAGATCACCACCACTACAGGAGAGCAAGGAGAACAGAACGTGTCCTCACGCCTCAACTGCTAATGGTTACCACTCAAAGATGTAGTTCAAACCCACCTCTGTTAGCCTTTAAACTACACCAGAGCTGTGGAGCAGCCGAGATGGAGCATACGCCCCTCTGGCCCTTTCAGCACCGTGGACGGTAACACTGAAGGGAGAGGCAGGCAAGCTGTCCTGGCCTATTTGCAGGAGGACAACCATCAAAACCTCAAGTCCTGCAGCGCAGACAGACATCTCTTCAATCTAAACTATGTTTCATGGTCACTAACGGTCTGAACTCCCACCAAAACTATTTTCATGGAAACTTGGTCTGATAGATTTCCACAAGAAAGGAGCTGAAGAATAACTGTAAGGACTCTAGTCCACCTCTGAACATGTGGGCACACTTAAAAAGTATTCTTATTTTCCAGTCTTCATATGAGAGTTTGAAAGTGCTCCGGTATTGCTTTCAGTGATGGTTCATTTACTTTAATTTCAAAACTGAAAATGCATACTTCAAGCCTTCAYAATGCAATGCAGCTAAGACACAGCTGCTGTTCCCACAAACCTGACTGCCCAATAAATTAAACTTCATCTTTTTTTACATGAAAACACCAAAAAGACAAATTGGTGAATGAGTATTTATCCCAGGAACACTAAAACCTTTACACACCTCCAATAATTTGGTATTGCATTCCTGAGGCAGTTGAAAATCCCATAAAAATTGAGGGAGGTTTTCATTATAGAGCCTTGTTTCCTCCTGGTCAAACCACTACTCAGTACAGAAAGTACAGAGCTTTTTCAGGGTGGCACAGCTGTTCACAAAAAGCCAGGCAATCTCTCAAAGATGCTCTTAAAAAAGATAGTCAGGAGAAGCCATTGGTGTCCACATGTACTGTGACGTGAACATGACTCACAGGAGTAGTCATCACACTGACCTCTCTTTTTCTGGCCTCTGTCACAGGGCCAGTCTCCACAGACTCCTGTGGCTGCTGTTAAATGAGCTGCCTCTCAGTGGTTGGGAATACAAGAATTTAGCATTTCAAAACCAAGCCATCTAGCTGACAGCACTTTAAGTCCTAAAGTTGGACCCAGAACTGAGCTAGCAACTTTGCCTGTTGGACAAAAAAACATGCAAATCCAGCTCTTACTTTGACAGCTGTATTGGCTCTGCAGCACTGAGAGTAATAAAAGTTTTCTGTCAATAAACAGATCAAACGTGACTCAGAGGGCACTGACACACAGTAGCTAGTGCCATTTTATAGCTAATTTTATGACTATAATCCTCTTCCTACAGCTACTGTCACAACTGGCGCCCAATTTCAGGGGTTGTTGACTTCTGCCATGTGATGAGGGTCATTCTGTTTTGGGAAGATTAACCACTTTCCATGCGACAGAGGCTTAGAAAATTAAAATATTAGCCTCATATTCACATGCTGGTTAGTAACATAACTTTACCACCCTGCCCCTCTTCAGGACATTACTGAATAACTTAAAGAACAACGCTAGATGTAGTTGATTATTACTTATTGCAGTAGTATCTGGAGATTGGGGCAGCACTGTGCAAAGCATCATACAAATAATAAAAGATAATTTGCAGTCTCAAAGGAATTAAACTGTAAATTAAATATGTTCTGAAACTACTAACATATGATCTAATCATAAGAAGTTACTTTACTTCTCCTTGCATTCAAAACAATCTGTCTCATCCCATTTTTAAAAGCATCTCCAATTCAGTTTGATTTTCCATCCAGGTATTACAGAGAATGGAGTTTTACAAGTACATGAATTGCAAGGGCATTTTACAGCATCCAGATGTCCACCTGCCTTTACTAATGGACAGAGCCAGAAGTAACAAGTCCCTAAAATTATCTCCTTGTATAAAATTGTGTTTCTTGATTATTACTGAGAAAGTACTGGGGGCCATTTTTCAAAGTCAGGCCTGTATATTCTGTAAAAACAGATTTTGCTTTTACCTCTGAGGAATACAAATATCCAGTGTTTTTGTTCTTTGCAGCTCAGTGATTTACTGGCATGTCTCTTCCCATAAAATATTTGCATATATCTGAGAGTCAAACTGTTCTGATACATTCTGTGTTTGCCAGGAAGTGAACGCTCCAGTTCAGTGCAACTGAACGTTTAAACAAGGACAGGCACCAGGACAAATGGCAGTGTAATTAACATACCAATGAAGAGCCAGTTGTTAATTACTATCCATTTCAGGCATTCTGTATGAGCAACTTACCTGAAAAGCCTTTGCATCTGTATGCTGGCAAAGCCAGTAATTAAACAATTCTACACCCCTTTGGCTTGATTAGAGAAAAAATTATAATTATTTTGTATAATTCTATTTGTCATATGCAGTTGACATTTAGTTGAGAAAAACAGCAGCAGCCCAAATCTAAACATTTTAAATTAACATTATTAGCTGTTCTTGAACAAAATAGCAACATATATACATACAGGGCCGATGTAGGATAATATATGTTCCTAATTTGAAAGCGATTATACCTAGCAGCACCTGTTGGGTTTCATGGAAGGCAGCACAGTTAATACTTAGAACAGAAAAAAGTACCACTATTCTTTAAGCAAGAATTTAGACACTACCTACAGAATAGAGACTGAACTTACAAGCTGTTGAAAGACTTGAGAAAAGCAGCAGTACAATGCCAGTATTCATTTACACTTACACAATAGTAACTGAGAGGCCAAAACATAGCTGGCACAGCACCACTGTTGAAATATGGTAGTTGCAGGAGTTGTAAGAAAGGGAGAGGCATTCAAGCGGAACACGAATTGAGAGCAAAGGACAGAAATACAAGCAGAAGTTAGGCAAAATGGAAATAAAAGCAGAGAAAAAGGAGAGAAGGCAGAAAGTTTAGAAATAGTTATCAATATGGAGAGTATCAAAACAAAGGATTTCTCTTTCTCCATGTGAAGTCTGCTTTGCCCACTAGTGTGCTTTGGGCACAAAAAAGGAAATTATATCTATTCCGAGAACTGCTTCTAATGCATTACCCATTGCATGACTGCAGCCATCAATCCATGTAAACAATGGAGCCAAAACGGATAAAAGCAAGTTTATTAATGTTGTCTTTTTAAACATAAACCCATTTGAAATCCTGACTAGCCAAATTAGTTTGAATCAGCACTTGCTAAAAAATTGGCATTCTATGTTTGGTACTAAAATTTCAAACCATATAACTTATCTACCTTACAGACCAGACTTGGCTGAAGTCCTGTAACACTTCATGACAAAACAGCTCCTTCTGGAGTAGACAAGAAGTGGGTATTTTCTCCATGTCAGTTTATTAGTTTATTCAATCAATTCAGTTGGATTACTAACTTGTCAAAAGGAAAAACAATTTGGAGTTGAAAAGCAAGAAAGTTAAAGAAACAGCTATCAGGTTTAAAATCTTCCAAGACCACGGTGACTAAACATAGTAATTCTTTTTATTTCATAAATATAAAGTAAACACTCCATATAATAATCTGGATAAGCAGTTATCTAAATTAGTACAGATTTATTCTGATACTTTTTTTTTTTAAACAATGAAAGATGATAAACCACTAACTTTATATGTTTACTCACAACGTGCACCTATCTTTTTGGATTATAAACTGAAGCCATCTGAATGTACAAAAGCAGCTTTATAGAACTGTTCTTTTCCTCATTAAATAGAATGCTGGATACACACGGGGTGACAGGAAACGTTTTACATTTGAACAAAGCAAGTACTGCTAGCAACAAGTAAATTGAACCAATTGTTTATACACCAAACATCCATCCCAGATTTCTGAAATTACAATTTTTTTGCCTGTTTGACCTAATAAACCTGATTTTTTGCACAAAGTATCTCACAGAAGGGTGCAGAAGCACCTCTACCTTTTCCGATTTCTTCCCCAAATAACCTTTATCAAGCGTACTCTATGGTCAACCAAAGAATCCAGCTTGAGTTGGTGTCTGCCCACTTCTGCACCCAAAGCAGCATCTCTGCGTTCCACAGTGTTTGGTAGACAGAATAACTTGTTCAGAGCTGGCTCATCTATCTCTAAATACCATTGGTCATCAAAAAGACTTTGCTAGTTAGATGGGAAAATCTACAGGTGATCTACAACAACAGCTAAGATCTAAATCCCCATGTCTAAATCCCCATGCCACAAGGCCCCTCTTTCACATTTCTATTGCAAATTTTAATAACATTATGCTTTCTTCAGTTAGCACTGAATTAATGCATTTTCCACTTTCACTTGGCAGCTATGAAGTTATAAGTCTAAAAAAATTACCCTAAACTATACRCATATCTGATCTTCACACGCCATTTAAACATAATCTCTGAATTCATCTTCATAATGACAGCCCCATTTGTGTCCTCTTAATAACAATAATCACCACATCAACAGTGTTATTTTGCCTTGATTGTTTTGAAACGGCTATTTTTTCCTTGTCTACCTAATCTCTAGAGCAATTTTTCTTACTGGAAAGAAAAATCAGCAATGCCATCTGGTATTACAGAAATCAGCAATATCTGTTTTGTTTTGTGATTTTTATTAAGAGGCACAGAGAAACATTATTCCATTTGAAGCAATATTTGAAACAAAACACATGCTGCATATGAAGAATCTAAAGAAATAATCTGTGATCAAAGAGCTACTTTGAAATGAAATCTTTGGCATACCCTATATATCAGAAATATTAGAAAAATACATTTCTTTAATGCAAGTTATTGTTCTGTACACACTTCTGAARGTCAAAACATTATCACAGAACAATTCAATAGGTGCTATAATCTCACACCACAGTTTGACTGAAATAAGGACCAATTTTGTAGAAAGAAAGACAGAAACATCAGAGGAGAAAAAGATCCCTGCTTTTGCATCCCAGAACCACTATAGTCCATTATAACCTCCATCACTGTAACACTCTGTTTACTCCCCATGATGCTGTTAAATTGTTTTTGGAGTTTACTGGTTAGTCTACATTGTAATCAAGAGCAAAGGTGTTACTACTATAGCAATAAAACACAGTAACTTTTGGACTCCAGAGCTGAACAGAYGATTTTGAAATCTAAAACACCGAAGTAGACTTTTTTAACCACCAATTTTAAAGCTGTATGAAAGCTAAAAATAATTGCCAGATTGCCAGCTTCAGAAAGCAAAATCCTTTGCAGGACTACAGAACGGTAGTACATCAATACATCAATAATACATCAATAAAAATTCTTCCACACACCCAGTATCTGAGTGCCTTGAGAGCAAATATAAGACTGGCTAACAAATGACTTCATTCCARCTGAATGAACGTCCAACTGAAACAGGGGAGAATGATTTATCTCCATATTTAACTCCCAAGATAAATGAATAGATAGGAACAAAACTCAGCTCCCCAAACGCAATGGGCTTGCCTAAGAGAGAACTCAGGCACAGAGCTGAGTTACCAAGTGTCCACTGATAAGACACAAGATTTGGTATTAACTCATTACAAACTGAAAGTAAAAAAAATAATAAAAAAATCATCTAATTTTCTTTCTTCGAAGTTCAACCTTGTACTTTTTATCTTGCATTACCCATAAGCTAAAAGTACCCACAGTCAGCCCACCATCTTGCTCAGTGTCAAGACACCTCAAGTGGATGCCCTTGCTGGCCAGGCATGTTATTCTCCAAACTTTTAGACGTTAGGCTCTCTGATTAAAAAATCAGCAGCCAAGCTTTAGAAATTATGTAACAACTCAGATATTGTTTTTCTAAGTTAAATATAAGGATACAATCCCAATGAGTCACAGTATTTTAAAAGGTGGCCAAACCACATCCAAAGCCATCTGCCTTCCAATGTAACTCTAGATAACCTTTGTTAAATCTCATGATTTCTTCTGATCTGACTTACAAGTTTGCTGCATTTGGCAGTACAGCTGTGGGTACTACCCAGGTTGGCCGTTCCACATAGGGATACTTCACCAGGAAGAACTGAAGTGATACAACCAGCTCATTTCACAACACCTTTCATGACAGAAAGCTGCCCCCCGGGACCATCTGTCAGACTAAGCAAGTAATGTCTCAGGAAAATAAAATACTGATCTAAAAGTTTTATGTTTTCATCCTAAATTGGCTACTATAAACACTACCATACCATGTACTTCACTGCAAATTAAGCAAAATATGACCCCAAAGTAGCAAACAGTTATGGACAAGTTTGCGTTCCAAAAATATACATATTTAAAACAGACATGGCACCAAGTTACTTTGCTGCAAGCAGTAATTTATGAAACGCCTGTTACACCTCCACAGTTTTTTTGTTCTTAAATCCCATTTAATATGCCAATCTTATTTCAGGAGGAAATAAATTAACTCTGATGCTTTGTGCCAATGCAGATGAGCTTCCCACACACCTGTATTGTGTTTCACTCTTCAGTTAGTCATCCAGATTACGACAAACGAACAAAGTACCTCTAACCAGATCCCGTTCCCAAGGTTAAATGTGAGGGAAGAGGAAGAAAGATGATGATCTTACAGAGCCCCCAATTTTGTTAGTGCAACGTTTAGTGGCAGCTGTGGATGAACACATTCACCACAAAGATCTATGGGTTCAGATCAAACACAGCCCAAGAGCCCCACACAGGCGGTCGTGCTCCTGTCACGTCCCCGGTCTGGTCCTTGGCACTGCAACTCCACTGGAGCCCTGGCGAGGAAGGGCTCCAAACTGCTCCTACTTCTAGGAATTTTCATAATTCAAACTCTGTATTACAAGATCGTCAGCGGACAAAATGAATAAAACTGCACTGAACCTGAGAGGGAGGATGACACTCTGYTCAGCAGTGCACTGTTGGTAACAGGACATCCCACATTTAAAGACTTCCACATCCATAATTACAGAATACCCAGCTTTTCTGTCTCTGATACTCCCCATTCTGCTACCTAGAATATGACTAAAATCACATGTATTTGTATTGTGGTAACTGTAGGTTAATGTCCTGCCTGAATTATCAAATGTTATTAGAACCCCAGACAATTGCTTAATAAAAATTTAATCATATTGTAATTTCTAATCATCATTAAAGATGCTTAACAAGTTAATCTCTCTACTGTGCTCCCCTAACATCAGGGAGCAGAAAGTCAGGTGGCGTAAGACAGCACAGCTTCACCAATACTAATAGAGCTATCTTCACTTTACTCCAACTGAGGATCCAGACCCAAAAGAAAAAAGCAGTCTTAAAATCCTCTCACTACAGCTTTCAATTATTTGTCTGTTCTGTTTTGCAGTTAATCTAAAAAATAATACAAGCAACAGACAATCATATTAAAAAATACAGCATAAATCAAGATATTTCATACAGTTTTATCTACTGCTGTCCTTGGTAGAGCAAGCACAGTGTTACCATACAGATTGCAGGTCTACTGTTCTCGCCTCTTCATGGCTCAAAACCTCCTCATTTTGACTTCGTCCATGCTTAGCTACATTTGTCTGACAGYGACGTTCATGTACTGAGAATGTGGGAAGATCATTAACAGTTAGCAAATTTGTCTTTCAGCTCAAATCTGTTCCAACTGCCTGGAGAGGAGTGAAAAGATGCTCTGTAACCTCAACCTCACAGAAGTACATATTGGTTCACTTCAGGAAACCAACGCTTTTCCTCATCCTTCCGGTGGTCTGGCAGTCTGTGTTTAAGAGAGTCTGAGGACCGCACTGCAAATCAGCTTTAACCGTAGCAAATTGTTGCACAGTGATGCATACAGTCAGCACACTTGGCTCTTGCTTCCCTCATATTTTTTATGCTTCATCAATAGTTTCATAAYGCACCTCAAATTCACAAGACGAGTATTTCTAGGCTCACAGGTTACAGCTCTGAAGCACTGCTCTGAGGCTGCTCTGTGGTGCCTGCATAGCATATCTCTTGCAACCACACTTTTCTGTGACTTCCACTGTGGGCAGGTCAACACAGAAGGTGAAAAAGGGTCAGTGCAATGGCTTTACTATAATTCAGTGGTTTCAGCATACACCTCTAAGGGGTCACAGCTATTCCTCTAGTGCATAGCCTGGAAGAGCAGACAGGAGAAAAGCAAACCAGATCTAAACCAAAGAAGGGAGTTCCTATTCTACTTTTGCTGGCATAACAGCTCACTTACTTCAGCTATGTGTGCGTGCAATGAAATTCTCCGTTATCATACATGACACAGTAGCCTGGAAGCTAAGTAGTATTCATTAAATAACCTTTTATTAAATATTGTTTTTCATTTAATATGTAGAATTCGGATATTAAAACTTAATCTGAATGGCAAAGGTCTGGTCCTGCTCACTTCATTGGCACTCACTGAACCAAACTAATTGCGTATATCATTACACCTACTTCAGCATGACAACTCACAAGAGTAAGCACAGCAGGATTTRATTTAAAGAACAACCTTTAAACATCGGTCCTCATTTACTCAAGCACACTCTTAACTGTTAGAATTGAACCTGACTGTATGAAAAATGACAAAATGTGACCACATATTAAAACAATTAAAAACTGGAATCCACTTTTGGTAAAAAATAGTCCTCGCTAGTACTGACACCAGCAGATTTTAGTGTTGGATACTTTCAGTTGACCAAAGTACATCTCTAAAACACACACTCCTGCATTTCACACAAACCCATTTTACTCCGTTATGCACTTGTGTTAACAAAAGTAGGTGCTGCATCTCATGGACACACACAGAATGTCACATCAAGGAATGACTGCCCCCATGAAAAATTCAGTGAGAACGCTTAAATAAGTTTCTTCTCTTAATAAATGGATATCAACAAAAAGCATTTATTGAGCCTTTTGGCAAAAAAAACCAAAACCACGGCACAGAGCTCACACGGGCTCGGGGCAGTTTTGAGACGCTGTTCTGAGCCCAAGCAACGCTTCACGAAGTCAGTTATGTCTCCCGACAATAAAACCTGGCCAACGTTAAGGCAGGAAATTCCTATACCCCGCTCATTTTCCCGGGCAAAGACAGGTCCGCCAGCCCTGCCCGGCTCGGCTCGGCGCACAAAGCTCACTGCCGCACCGACACTCTTCCAGGCTGGCTCCTGCTCAGCAGCACACACTGTCTCGCTTTCCCTTCCATTTGGTGGCTTATGCTTATGCGAAACTGTTGACTTCTCCGCTGCCCCCGCACAACGGCGACAGGCTGGAGCGGCGGGAAGGCGGCGGGACCCCTGGAAGCTGCGACAGCCGCCAAGGTCCGGGCAGCGCCTCGGCTCGGAGCGAGCCGCCGGCAGGCGGGGC
>NW_020447974.1:5162130-5287136 GCF_003343035.1 Apteryx rowi
GCGGGCGGCCCAAGATGTCCGATGGCCTCGCGCCGCTTCTGCTCATGCGCCGCGCGCAGTGAGCATGTGCCGGGCGGCCGCACATGTGCGCTGGGCCCGCGCCCGCCGGCGGCGAGCGGCGCCCGGGCGGGACCCCCCACCCGCTGCCCAGCCCCGTCCTCCCCGCGATGCCGGTGTAAAACTGCCCCTCTCCCCGCCCCGGAGCTACCTGCCCCCCTCGGGGCTCGAACCCGCGGCTCGGCGTCCTCACGGCGCCCGCGCACCCCCCTGAGGGAGGGGTGTCCCCCGCGGGGTGGCGGTTGGGGAGTTGCCCGCCTCCGCGCGGGGAGCCGTTAAATAACGGTACCGCCGCCGACGCCATCACCCGCTCCCCTGACGGGCTCTAGGGGACGGAAGAGGGCTCGGGCGGCTCCGGGTTCAGGAGTGCTGCCCGTGTAGCTCGCAGRGTTAAGGGTTCACGCTGGCAAGGGGCTGGTGTTCAATTTAGTGGAGGATAAAGTGAGCCCTAGACGTTTTGAAGGCAAAAGATGAGTCATGGCATTATTGTCATGTTACATATTATACATCTGTCTGACTTGGAGATGGAGGACCTGGTGCTTCAAATGGATAATGCTAGATAGAAAAATCTTTCTTGAAGTACTTTATTAATAACACTAATTTCCTGGTATTACTAATGAAAATGTAACAACCTTTTGAGTTATTTAAAGTTAAAAAAACTTTAGTAATTCAGAAGCAGAACTGGCTATTCCTAGTGGAATATATATGAATCATGAAGAATCATAGTTGTATCATATCCTTTTAAAAACTCTGCTTTACCCTAAGCTATGTTCACTTTCAGGCATAAGTAGTACAACTGAACAACAGATCCTTTATAATTAGCTCATTTCACATTTTAAGACTTTAACAAACACAAGGACTAGAAGTACATTTTTTAATGAAATCTGAGTTTTTCCTCATAATCTCATAACTTGGGTCTTTAAGTGAAAAAGCAGTATCACAATTAATAAACTGCAAGATTTGTTATAAGCAACCAGTGTAGTAACTGCATTAATGACATGCAAAATATATGTATTTTCTTCTTTCCCAGCCTTGGAATGTTGCAAAGGTCTGTTAATCTTTAAACTCCTTAAAAAGGCTGTGTTCAGTTGCCCTGAACAGTCCTGCAGAATTAATAGAACCACTCAAAATGAAAGCTTGCAAATCAATTCCTTCTTTGCTGAAKAAATAACCTGAAACAGTTTAGTCGTTAAGATGTAAATGGGCAGAAAGATGGAGAAAGCATGGAGTCTATGGTTCCTCATTTGCTGTAGATGGGTTTAATCAGCTCCAGCTTATCCAGAAAGTTTACTTGCTCTTTGATTTATTGCGCTTTTGGCTATGAGAAGTTGAGCTGTTTTTCTAAGCATCTTACAGCTTTAATGCCTCTTGGTGCTGCGGAGWTTTGGATGCTCTACGGGCATTCTTAATTCTTAAGACGCTCTAATTTGCTAATAACTAGAAGATAGTTTGTGTTAATTGATATCGGARATGTTGTAAATTTTTGTATTTTCATTCAGATAAAACTACATTGTTGTGATTTCAGAGAATCTGTGTCATGRTATTTCTAGCTTCGTATCCTTAAGGAGGAAAAGCAACCTTGGAGTAGCTTACCCTACTAAAGGAAATGGGGCATGGCTAAATTCCTCTAGGTTTCTATAAAATTCTGTCTTCAAATTGTGCAGGTAATATTACTCATGAAAGCTTGACCATGAACCTCCATTATGTAAAGTTACACCTCCATAAAATACCATATAAAACAATAATTTATGACATTAGGCACTTTGAGGTGTCCTCTGAAGCAATTTACAAGTATTCCTGGGTTAAGCCTTATATCTCTCTTATTAGAAACACATTAATATTTCTAATTTCATCTCTATTTGAGAGATGAGGAGGCTGCCAAAGAATAAACAGACATGAAGAGATCTGACAGTGCGGTATCATAGCTTTTGATGCCATTTATACAGTAGGCTGAACAACAACTGAATATAAACCAATGAAGCCACTCAACTATGTAAGCTGTCCCCTTGCAATAATATCCCATGAGACTTTAGATTACCCCAGAAAGAGTACATTACAGTCAGTATATTTAATATGGTGCTCCATGTAAATAAGGCCTTAGGGCTGAGAGGGAATGGAACACATTCTGTCAAATCTAGAGTGATTCAGACACGATTATGCAAAATTAGGCTTTTTGTCTTTTTGCTCTGGTGTGATCTTTGTTGACTTACTCCATTCAGTTTTGGAGGCAATTCTTTGCTCACTTAGACAGACTGAGAAATAAGATTCATTTCATTTTCTCCACATCTTCTCTATCTTAATAGATAGTATTAACAGGATCTTTCAGAATCCCCCAAACAATCTGTAAGTGAATGCAACTCTTCTGCATTTATCTGTAATAAACTGTTTCCTTGCTGATCTCATTCTGAGTCTGTCAGTATCTGTGGTGAGACCTGTAACATTGGAAACTGATGAAAAAAATTCATCACTGCGATTAAAGTATGTTCTACTAGTGGTGGAAATGCATGCTATGTGTTTTACTTTCACTGTAATACAAAGAATACACATACAGTACAGCATAAAATCAAACTAGCTCCTGAATACTTGTTTCTCCAAATTCATGCCTACCTTTGCAAGTTGAAGCCCTAGTTCCTAGGGAGTGGGAGTTCTTCACCACAAAAGCAGTGACAGCACTGGGATCTATCCTTGACCTAGCTGAGAGATTAAATAGCACCTTATCAATACCAAGTGCAAAACGTAATACATATGCAAGATAGCAATATGCAAAATTTTTACTGTTCGTGTGGCACAACAGGGGGTGCTTCATTTACCATATTAATATAATTATAAACAAGTGTTGACATGATATAAAYGAATTAAGAAAAGTGATTTTTATCTCAATTTTGTTATTATATACCAAAGAGCAAGTGTGTCAGATGTCTTTACAATGATTATTTTCAGTTTAGAGGACTATAATTGTTGATACTAGTGCTCAGCATATATGCGTCTTCTGCATCTTGACACTAGTACTAGAAACAGATCAGTTAAACACTACGGCATACTATAATTGCTTTTCATTAACACATTTCCTTTGAAAGTTCAGCACTGGCCTGCAGATTGGAAAATTTGAACTTGTACCTTTTTCGTGTGCTTTCATCCCATGACAAGGACTAAAAATTTCTAAAAGATCTTTATTTCTTTTAAAAGGAGGAAAGCTGTTTTTAAAACTGAGGGCTTTCCATAATGCTTTACTMCATCTAAATCAATAAAGTCCAGAAACTGAATCACACAAAAACAGGTAATAAATTCAAGAGAATTAGAATAGGTGGTCAGTGTCAAAAATGGATAGAGTGCTTTGGCTTTTCTTACCTCTTTATGACAATAATACTTTAAAAGAATTGACAATCAAGGTCTGAAACCGTGAAGATTCAGTTTCCCAGTAAAATTTTCTTTTTTAGGGATACAAAGAAGTGAAGTTTCAGCCATTTTAATCCGGTATAGTCAAAACCAAGGACACTTTAATAAAACCTCATACTTTAGTAAGATCTCCCAGCTACATTCTTTGATCCATGTTTCCATTGCAATTGAGTTAACATATTGTACCCAATTCATCCAGAAGTCTGGGATAGTTTGGAACCAGTATGATACATTTATATTAAGTAACCCCATCCACCCAAGTATTGACAACTGGAACATTAAGTGCCCTTTTTAAATGTGTTTTGTCACAAATGGATGTTCACACTTGACTAAATAAGCTGTAGAGAAAATGATGAAATTTAAAAAAGGAACCATCATAGGAAGGTCTTCAAGCATTTGTTAAGGAAGTTACAACCTTGTTCTTTAAACTACCCCTTACAATTCAAGAGAAAATTGTATTCTTCCTATAAAATGCAGTAAGATACCTAGAGAAGAATGTGGAAGTTATATTAATCACTATTCAGTCCTGGAGGTACAGAACTGCAATTTGTATGATTTTCTCTGGAGTTGTTATTAAATTCTGCAGTGCTTTTCCTTTAGGGAAAATGACACTGAGTATTAGAGAAATCCTCCTAAAGGTGAAGTGTCTGTGGCAGAAGCCCTGTTACCTTAGAAATGTAACTGATATTGAATAAATATTCCTGTACTAGTAGAAGTATGGGTTAGGTACCAAACATGCAGGCTTGCTCACCTCTAACTTCAACACTGCCTTCTCAAGCTGCTTCTGAGTTTGTATAAATTTAATCACATATGAAACAACAACCCAAAATAAAAACAATGAAGGCTTGATAATCAAGCCCAAGAGAGGAATAGGGGGAGCAAACACATTGACACATAATATGTTTTCTGTACCAGGCTTGCTGAGAAGATTTTGCTTTTCTTTCCTAACATTAACATCACTCTCTGACATGAGTAGAAGCACTGCCATCAAGAAGTGACATCATTAAGCTGATAGAGGCTGTTGGTGGTTACCTCAGGCAGAACTGACCACATAGCATAGAGGAATATAGTTTTCGCAGTGAATACCTAGTTATATCCCTGAAACAGGTCTGTGAAGCAACTGGATAAAAAAGAAAAAAAAGTTATACACAATAATGTTCTACTTACCAAAACCTCAAGACATGAACATAAACATAGACTCCAGAAATAACACCAGGATCCAAATCAAACCTGACACAAAGGTCAGAACTACAAAACTAAAGCCCAGATWTAGGGGTAATATGCAGGGGTAATGTTTGCAGGCAGTAAATTTCTCTTTCCAGTCCTGCACTCTTAACTAAAGCTAAATCATAGGAATCAAAAACTTCTTCATTTTTATACAGCTCTTCCTACCCCCAAAATGCCATTTTTCTTACTTTGAAATAAAATAAAAGCTTATCCATTTGAAAAAATGTGTTTCTGGCATATTATGTTCAGGACATTATGATCTAGAGCATGAGGTGAGGCCTGTTGTGTTGGAGTCATAGAAGCAGAGTTCCAGGTCATTACATATTCCTGAACATCTTATCCCTCTCCACCTTCAGAAATAAGGGTCTGGTCTAACTTTTAGTGAAAAAAAAGAAAATGCACATTCCCATCAGCTTCAGCAGGATGAAGTCTTTCATTAACAATTCTGTTGATGTGACATTCCTCCAACTCACTAGTCCTATAATACTAGCTGAAGTCAAAACTTACTTTAGTCAGTTTAATAATAGTAAAACCAGAGGTGTCCTGAGTGGAAAAAGTGTCATTTTTACATAGTCACTGCTCAGGGTAGGACCAAACTGCCCGTTTCCCGGATTCCTGCCACCCCATCTGCTCTATTACAAAGTCTATGAATGCAATAAAATGTAAAGATTCAAGTAATGTAACATCCACACATTTTCACAAAAGTATTTTGTTATTATTTCAGGATTTCTAGATTTAGAACAGTATTTCCAGAATTGATCTGTCTGTAATCCACGAAAGATTGATACATTCTGACGTAACAGCAGGGCTAACAGTAGGGCTAGAACAAATTTACATTTATGGCAATGCTGTTTGGAAAGTATACCTTAAGACCATCATATATTATAAAAATGCTGCTGCCAGCGTAGTTGAGGCCTTTGCCCAGTTTGAAATGAGAATTTATGAAGAATATTTTGGTAAGTTTTATAAACAACATTCTGTCCACTTTAGAGAATTTTCTTTATCTCATCAGAGAGATTTGCTGAGGATCATAAGCTGCAATAACAGTAAAATGATAGAAAATCTCTAGGAATTAATTGCAGCAAAACAATCTGAGTTTCCTGAGACATAAAAGGCAATCTGCATCCTAAAGAAGAGAAGAAATGATGAGGAATCTGAAGCATGCTGCACTATTTCAGTTGAGCACAGGCCAACTGAAAAAAGCAAATATGCCAGTGAAGTGGCTGCCTGATATTTGCCCTCTATTCTAATGTGCTCGTTCTCTGCTTTCTTCAGCCCCTCTTTCCCCAGCTATACAAAGTAATAATTTCCAAGAACCATAAAAGAGAACAGAAACACATGCATTTAATTGTCTTATAAATTGAATTATGATTTATGACTGGTTTTACATTTCACAAGTAAGATATTATGCAAATCCTCAGCAGACCCTTTCATTTAAGAGCTTGCACAAAACATTTTTAGTAGCTTCCCACCTGATTTTATTTCTGAAATAGTCAAAGTGAACACATGAACCTATGCCTCAAAGACCAGACAATATATGCTTAATTATGTCAAAAAATCTAATCTCTGAATTATGGAAAGCAGCATAATTCATCTCTACATTAACAAAAACGTGCTTTAAAAATGATGGAGCATCTCTTACCATATGCTTTATGGTTCTTGCATTTGCATTTAAAAAGAAGGAACAACCATCTTGAATATTTTAATAGCTGGATATATAGTTACATATCATTTTTCTTTTTTATCCAGCCTTCCAGATCACCTCCAACATAATCTAATTTTTTTACTGTATCTGTTAAGACATAAAAATAAAGATATATTAGTATAACTGTATTAAAAAACTGCAAATATATAAGAACTAATCAAACCAAAGATCCACCTAGCTAAGTATTTTATTTCTGCCTGTCCACTAACTCAGCAGTGTCTAAGAAAAGAGTGTAAAGACAAGGCAAATACTGAGTTATACTTCCCTCTGCCATACTCTTGCAGCTTCCAACAAACTGCAACTAAGGGAATTCCTGAAGCAGGAGGTTGCATCCACATAATTAAAACCCCTCTTAGTATTAGCCCAGTGTTCTGAATTAATTGTAAAATGTCACATCAATTAGTTTCCATCCAGGTGGAGTAGGTCATGTATTAATCCCCTGAAATAGGAGACTCAACATCAGGATTTTAAACAGTGAAGTGATAGAGGTGGTATGCAGATTGCTGTTTTGTAGCTGCATCTTTTGGGGTATGAGATAATGATACAGTGCAAATAGCACTGAAAGACACACTGAGATGAAAGCTTGTAAGAAAAAGACTCTGGAATACCAATGCCTAAGATGCTGTGCTTTRAATTGGACAAAATAGCAGGGAAATCTATCACAGAATATCCTGGGTATCTAAGTACTGAAATGCATTTTATTATGTTCATCACATCTATATTCACTATGTCTTAATGTGTCATATCCACAAAGTTTTATGGAAGATAAGGAAGATAAGGGTCCCAGATAAAATTAGGGAAATGCATTTTGGGGGGTTGGAAGTGGGAAAATAAGCCCCTTGCTTTTTTCCACTCATCTTCTTTGTTTCAGAAAATAAGAAGATAAAGTGGCTGGCTGTTTTGCAATTCAGTCACCGTGTTGTGAAGCACAGTATGATGAGTACTGGCATGCTACTTTGGCCTTTTCCTGTTTGGCAAATAGACCGATTCTAACTTCTGGAAGACCCACTTACTACTGCTCCAGAGTGACATGTCTCCCTGAATGTGCAAGAAATTCACTCCAGGGCAGCTTGCTCACAACAAACTTGAAAAGGAAGCACCTTTTAAACTTTGTCAGTGGGATGTAAGCAGGAGGCTAGCTTTTCATACTGCCTYTTCCATGATGTATTTTACCCTGTCCATGGGTGCGAGGCAGAATGACAGATAAAGACAGAGACCAGAAGAAGAACAGTGGATTGATGACTGATTCTTCAGTCCCTGAGCCATCACCTTTTAATGTGATGCTTATAGATCTTGTCATGGATTTCCCATTCTAAGCACGTTGTGCTTCACATCAAAGTTACAATCTATCAATTAGAGTATTGAATGGTGATGAAAGACAAAATCGGAGAACAGGATTTTCAAAAAAATGCTCTTGGTGCATTAGAGCTGTAGAGGACCACAGAGATGATTCTAATTCCCAAACCCCTGTAGGGAGGATATTAAGGTGATGCAGTTGTATCCGTGTGGACARGCCCATACGTGCTCTCCCACACTGCAATCACACTGCCAGTATCTGCAGCAGTGACACAGTGGAGAAAGGCAAGAGTGTCGAGCAAGTGCAAGAGGGAGTTAAGTGAAATTTTGTCAGCCAGTGCCTAAGTAATAGTAGGGGACAACAGGGAAAGTACTGCCCCCAGCGCTTCCTGGAATGGTGCTGGGCACAGCTGACCCTTGTATAAATTTGTGTTTGATCATACTYGGCATCAGTCTAGTGTTTCCTCCGCTGCCCCTGTTGCCTGAAACAGGTGGTTTCCATGGGGAACAGTAAGGCTTCCTAACTGTGATTCAGCTGCTCAAAAGCTGCTGAATGTTACAGAGGCAAGTGGGTAGATTTACCTATTTAATGGTCCAGGCCCAGTAGTGAGAAGTTTGTACACAATTTTGGCATTGTACAGTGCTAAAATGAGAACTGGGTTAATTCTGTATCCCTCCATTTCCCTCAGCTACATCACTGAATTTAGGCTCTTCAAAAGGCCTAAGGAAAGTAGCCCTTTGCGAATCTCATCATGCAATGAGAGACGGTAGTTAAAAATGTGATTGAGTACTCTGCAGTTTCCCAGTGAAGACCATTCTCTTCTCATTCCCACTGAGCACATTCTCTGCAATGCATTTGGGGTATTTAATATAACAGACACTGATCTTCCCTAGGAACATAGGTAACAGAATAGGAGGAAAGTATTCTGAAGACTAGCATCTGCAAAATACATCTTTTCTTGCAATATTTTTCATGGAAAACATATTGACACAATATTTTCATACTATCATGACGAATATCAAATGCTGTTCTCAGACGTTATTGGGCTTGTTAAAAAAGAAAAAAAAGTGAAATTATATTAATACCATATGGAATCAGATTTGGCCTGCCGCTAAAACACTCAAGAAGAAGGCAAATTCTTCTATCTTCTCCTATTCAAAGCAATAGCAAAATAGACATAAGCTATGTAGTTACCAGCTTGTGGGTGATAGCATTCAAGGTCATGTTGATTTACTACTAATCATCTAGCCATCACTTGGCAACACACAGCCACATACAAAGCCCACTGCACCAGGTTGTGTTACAACAAAATAGTGGCAAGATTGGAAAGAAAAGACGTTTCTTAAAATGCTAATGATTTTTTTATAGAACTCACGCTGTATTTACCCCATAATTATAAGTACAGATTAAATTTCCGGTTTTTCTGTATCATATCTTAAGAATCAAACTCTGCCACAGTCAAAAGGAGGTTAAGTACCCACAATTAAATAGCATGATTCAATGTTTTCAAACTCTTTTCTTAAGTGTGATGCTGCAGGGCATGTCTCAGGATTAAAATAGAGGAGGGAAACTCACTGGTAATTGCTCATTTATTCCTGTCTTCAGTGCCAGGAAGAAGAAAAAATACTTACTAAATTCATGGCTTTCCCTCACCAGCTGATCACATGGGGTTAGAGCTTCACTCCCAAATGGTCTGACATCTTTTGCATATCTCATTGGCGTCATTTCTTCTGTGCAGAGGAGCATGGAAACATGTTCTCTAGGCAGCTTGGCTTTCTGTTAATATTTGGAACTTTCACAGTCTAAGAACTCTAAATTTTTTTTCTACCAAGACTTGGAAGTCAGATAAACACCTCTCACTAGCTAGGCCTGACCAGGTATAGAAAAGGTTATAGGAGACTTCTGTGGCTTACAGCCCTGGGTAGGTTTACTCTGGTTTTATCACTTTGTAGGCATACATGCCCACAAAAGGGAGTAAGACTATGAGTTTTAGTAAACAGCTAGTGCCAAGTATTTGGCATGATGCCATATACATCCTATAGTTCTACAGTTCTAGTGTTTTCCCAAATTTATTATCCTTTCAAATATATGTCTCTAGTCCCTTATGATGATAAGAAAAAAAAAGTGTTAGCTTTCATGATCTTTAAACTGCCTGAATGAGCCCCAAGATAGAGGCAGCTGACATGTTTTGCATGGAACAAATTTTTTCCAGAACCTGCAGCTTCATCAAGGTGTTTTTTTGGAACATATTTTCTTTGCCAAAAAAGTCTGGAAAAAAGCTGGGACCATTCTTTTCTTTCTTATTTCATTTCAGTCATACCAAAGTAGTTCATTTCAGCCATATAAAAACATTTAGTTTTATCTACCATCCCTATGTATTTGGCTTAGACTTTTGTAATATATTTTAATCATTTAATAATATTTTAGTTTAAAAGTTAAAATAGGATTAATTGCAAAAGTCAGCAGCATCAAATACTTTCATCTCATTAAAAAACCTGTTTCAGTATTAACAAACCAAGTCATTCTATTTTTCTAGAATTGAATGTATTTTTGCCACATCAAACCCGCTAAATGTTAGTGTTTTTATTCCAACCAATAATGAAGAAAATCCTTGAGATGCTAGAAATCCCTAGGAAATGGCAATTTTATTTTCCGATCAGCTTTTCTGGATATGTTTTGGCTGTATTTCTAAATATCTATGATTAGCATTGATAATGCTATAGGACTGCAGACAGCATTGACATTTTTAATTAGTACCATTGGGTTTCAGAGTGAACAATTCAATAGCTGTTATTTTCAACAGGTATACCAAGCTGCCCTGCTTATCCTTTGCTCCCAAGTGCCTCCAAACTCTGTCTTACTGCATGAAAGTCCAGATGCACCTAAGATAACAGACAAATGGTCTGCAGAAGTTATCAATATAAAAACCACAAGATAGTAAAGATAATAAAATACTGAGATTGTGGAGATAATGTTAAAAAAGCAAAATTAAAATCAAAGTAAATAGAAGTGTAGTGTGCTTATTACATCATTCACCTACATTCAGTAAAAGTCCCAGTTTTATATATGTATTAAGCTGCTGCAGAATTTCCTTTTCACCAGACCAGCTCACCAAAGAACATCTAAATTCTTCTGCAAAATTTGTTTCATTTTACTGCAGAGCACAAAGAGCTGTAATGCACAAAACATAAATTGTCCTGTTCTTGTCTGGGGAGCAGTCTTGAAATCATTAGTCAGTTTGGCAGCATAAGGAATATAACACAGAAGCTGTGAGATGCATATGATAAAAATTTTAAGTCTTATGACCAATCTGTTTTTTTATAACAACTTTGAATATCTTTAAATTAAATTAGATCTATTAATTTATCTCTGATTTTGGATTGGATTTTTATCTCAACTGTTTCTTTGCAGATTTTGATGTTTTCTGCTTTTTTAACATATGTGCTATGATTAGAATACCAGAGGAGATCATTAAAATAACATTTACTGTCTTATTGTTATTGTTATTCTTGGGACATATCTGGTCCTTTTAATGTGTTCTCCCTAAACAGAAATAAATAACACACTTTCCTGGGAAAACCTAATCTTTTCTTGAGAAAGCCATGTTTTAAAGCTGCCTTTACTGCATATTTGGTTCTCATAATGTTTTTTATTCCTGTACTTGTTTTGCCAGTTTCCATCCCCAGGAAGCCAATTTAGCCTGTGTAATAAGACTGACACTTGACATACTGCAGGGAAATGTACCTTATCAGGAAGGCCTACTTCTACAGGAAAAATTATTTGTCTAAAAGTGTGCAGCACAGCTTTCATTTGATCTAATTAAAGCGTAAATGTCATTGTTCTAAGGTTCTTTAAGTTACGCTTATTAAGCTATATGCCACATTTTGGGATACAATTAATGTGCAGCTAAGTTTTCCATTTCCTCTAATGTCACAGGGGATATATTTGGTATAATTTTATTTAACGTTTTAACAGAAGGTGCAGAAGCTGAGATTAAGCAAGTTTGTTATAAATTAAAAACTAAATGGAGCTCAGTGAATCAACCTTTTTTATGGCAGGAATAACTTCTTCTGCGTGTTATATTCCTTCTGCATATGAAGTACATTTCAAAATCTGGAATCAACGGCATTACTCCAAAAGCAAGGTTTAACTCCACAAGTAGAAGAACTGGGCCCCCAAAAATCTCCTACATATGTCATTTTAAAGGGCTAACTAAGACGACTCACAGACCAATTTTATAGCAGGCTGATGCTTGCACAATCAAATGCCATGAAACATTTTTACTACAAACAAAATGTAAGGACAAAATGCCAAACTGTACCATTACAGGCTGAGATATGTCTGTCTCAAAATTCACTCACCTATGGACTGTAGCATGATTGGAACAGAGTGGAGAGGCAGAAGTGCTAGACTCCAGGTCCCTTACTCATATGAAGGAGTAGTTTTGCAGGATCAGTTCCGTAGGACTTGCAGGAGTTCTGAGGAAACTAAATTGTCCCACAAATCATATTACAGTCAACACACAGCCCACAATGCTGGGTTACTTGCAGAGCTCTAAATCAAAAGCAGAAACAGTGAACAAGCAAAGTGTAGGACCTTTTTTGCAAATGTCTCATGCTTAAAGATTGAAGACTGGACATTGAACTACCGAGAAAACATATATCCTACATTTCAGCCTAGATACTAGCTTTCTGCAACACCATGCAACGTAAATGCTGTTTGGCTGGAGAGTCCACGGCAGTCACTTTCTATGAGACCTATAACTATGCAGTGGTTCTCTCCTCACATGAGTAGTTCTTTTGAATGCATGGGATTACTCTCATGAGTAAATGCCTCAGGACAACCTACTGGTGTAGGCTGACTTTTTGCTTTCATAGCCAGAAGGCACTTATTGCAAAGATGGACACAAGGCACAGCTCAGCAGGATTTTACAGGGCTTGGGAAGCTGCATACATTAGACTGGATAGCACCCTGCCACTTCCAGCATTGCCTGTTCACTAAGTCAGCAGTTCACTGCTCCTGGAGTAAAGTGCCAGAGTTCATAGGCAAGCCTCAAATCCAGCAAAGTCAATGGCAAATTTCCACTGACTTTACCGCAGCCAAGACTCTGTCTTTTCTCCTCATCCCTTTCACTGAAACCTTGGCATGTCAGAGGAATGCCTCTGTTTGTTTGATCTACCCTTGCCTTTCAGCAGGTAAGACCAACTTCTTGACAACTATGAAAGATTATTTAGGTTGATGTCTTCGATAAATTACCTGGAAACATCCAGACACATGGAAAGGCATGCTGCTTATCTTGGAGTAGAATAAACCTAAGTATGTAGACAGTAGCAAACCTGCATTAAGTTGTCTGAAAAGAGCACAGTGATGTGCTCAAGAAATGATCACATTGGAAGAAAAAATGTTCATACTTGGAAGTCTTGCTTTTGCTGTTTCAGGATTTCTGGTCTTCAAAACAAGGACTTTAAAAGGACAGATAGATGTCCAGCATACAGGGGAGATCTGATTGCACCATTTATAAACCTGCCATTTAAGCTTGTTTACAAATGTGAGAATTTCACATTATATTTCATAAAATATCTTTGCTTTGTGTTAGTTTTAAGTAAAATTCTGCAATTCTGGCCTAATGAGCAAGTGCTGAGGCTTTAAAGAACTATGCTGATGCAAGTCCTTCTCATTGTAAATGTGTTTACATGTAAAGCAAAATGAGATTGAAGTACTGAATATAATTTAAATTACCAAAAGAACAACTCTAGCTAGTGCACAAGACTTGTGCTATATGAGGCACAGAAATAAGCACCAAAACTGAACAAAATCTAAAAAAATGCATAATGTTACTACACTATTAAGATCYGTTCCTTACTTGCTTTAATGTTTTTGCTTCTCTGTTCCCACACTGTTAACACACAGTATATTTGGCTGGTGACTGTGTGGCATTGGGGTGTTCTAGCTATCAAGACTTACTTAATTGCATTCTTCATTTTCATTAGAGACCTTGCTTGCAGCTAAGAAGACATTGGTCCTGAAAGCCTGACTCATACAAGCAACCTTTAGTTTCACAAAGAGTCCTGTTTGCCTCAGTGTGATTTCTCACATGAATACGAGTTACACAGCTGGCCCTCACTGAGTATTTCTTTTTTTACATCTGTGTGTGGGAGGCAGCAAGGTTGGGTGGCTGGGGCACTGGGGAGGCATGTGAGAAAATGAAGTTCTAACTCCTGGCTCAGCTGTTGGCCAGTCCCATGCTCTTGGACAAAGATCACAGAGGCAGAAGAAGCAGAGAGGGACCAAGTGAGTTGCCCATCTTGCCTGTAAGTTAATCAAGGATCATCGTGTCTGTTAACAGCAGGCAGTTGCAGTGCTTAGGACAATGTAATTTGTTTTCATCTAAAGTCTGCTCCATTGATGAGTAAAAGACTGTCTTTTTCTACTGTTTTAATAGTGTGATGTAAGGTCAGAATAAGACTTAGATTAGTTTATTAGCAATAATAATATTTCAGTAGATTCAGTCCATGAATCCAGTTTCCCCAAGCAGAAGGCATTATTTACCACCATCTAGATGAGTAAGAGATTTAACCCTGGATCTACAAAAGAGTTCAAAACCACTTCATATTGCAGACCATACAGGGAAACTGTCATTTGTATAGAAATAAAAGATCTGAGATCTTGAGGTAAATGCAGTCCTGGCACAAAGGATATACAGATTTCTGGCTAATCACTAATTCCTTCCCTTCCCTCAACTTAACTATGTAATGAAAAAGAGTTTAGGATCCACAAAACAAATAAAATTCTGGCATTGGTTATTTCACCTCTCTCATATATTTCTAAGAGACAAATAACACATCTTGTTAGTAAGAGTTTTTTTAAACTGATGATCCCTAAATATGAGGAATGCAGAGACAGTGGTATTGTTGCATTATYGTCTTATTGGCAAAAATAAGAAACAATATCTACCCAGACATGAAATTGGCTTTGACACAGAGCAACACAAAGTCAATAAATATTTCCTTCAGTCCAGTGGAATTACTTCTGACCAACATTTCCAGAAATGCCTCTTAAAAATCCCCCTAATAAACTCAGAGGGTTATGAAATAATGGATAGCAGACACATAACACCAAGAGGTAATAGTGTATGTTATTGGTTTTATATACTTAGGTATGACACAACATTACTGCTGGGATACATGTTGAAAGAAGAAAACAATGTATGGACAGGCACAGAGACACCATGTTTCTATCCTATGGATTGCATAAAAATGATTTGGGTAAGTAAAATGGGCAGATGGATTACCAAAATGATGTAAGTAGGTGAAAGTAATTTCTTTCTGTGGAGTTCATTCTTCAAGAATGGGTGTCAGAAGCCAGAGTAAATACATTTATACCTTGCTATTCAGCAAGTGTTAGTAGTGGACGTCTGTGTAAAAATACATTTTCCAATTACTACTAGAGATAGGACAGACTGCCCTCTATTCCTCTAGAGTAAAAATTATAGATCAAAATTAAGAAATTCATATTTCTTATAAATCAAGGTGCTATATGTTCAGTGAGGTATTGTGAAATAAACATAAAAGCCAACCCTCCTGATCCTACTCATGTACTGTCTCCCGGTACACACTGACACATCTGAGCCACACTGCCACATTTCCTATATGACAAAGTGGACAGAGAGACTTAAAGACCTCCAGAAAGTTGTTATGAAGTTCTTGATAACCCATACTACCAATCTGAGCATATCACTATTAATTCATCTATTCAGATACTTATTTAACCCTCATCTCAGTATCTCTCAGGTTCTTTGTCATTTTTCAACAACACACAGATTTAAAAAATATATTTTTAACCTATACACATATCTTCCTGGCCTTTATCCAATTATAAATCCTAATAGCATCAATGGGAAGACTCCAGCTGACATCAGCCAGAGATGATGAGAGCCTTTGATCATTAAAAATGTTTCATTATTTATTTGTAGTTGTTTTTTCCCAAAGGAAATTTTTTTTTAGTGGTAAGTTCAAAGAATTCATCACATTTGAAAACCAAACACAATGCAGAGTCCTGTTTTGCTGAATAAATCAGAGGGAGAAAAAAGCAAGAGAATTCATGGGAAAGGGTCAAGAACTGTAGATGGAGCCAAAGAAAAAATGCAACAGGAATCCTGGAAAACACTATTGATGGAACATAATGAACTTCTCTAGAACCAGTCGTGGTGCTCTGAGTTCTCACATGCCTTGGCTGCCATACAGTGGTGCTGCAAAAAACAGTGTTCAAGTGTTTATAGCCCATACACAGGCCTCTCTGAACACAGCACTTTTTTTTTTTTTGGCCAGGAACAGAAGTCCTTGTAGACAAAGGTCACTGAGGGTTATGGATGGTTCAGAGCATTTGAGTACTAAAACGCCATGCTCACAACTGACTCTCCAGCCCTACCCACTCACTGAGCATACCCTGCAGGCTGTCAAAGGAGGCTCTCTGTGAGTACTGTGCAAAGCCAGAACCACTAATGTCATCTTTTTTCAAACCACCCTTCAAGACTCACTTTTTCCAAGTCTACAGATTCCTGTCAACAAGGATGCCGTTGAGTAGCGATCTGGAACTGTAAATCTGTGACACTTTAAGACCTGGCCTTCCCATGGGTTTCACAAGGCTGTCAATGCCTAATTTGTGGTGATAGTTTCTTGGGAGTGGGATTGAGCCTTCCTTTTTCCTGCCTTGGGCTGAGAACATTGTTGACACTTAGCCAAGATGCAGGGAGCTGCTTAGGTGGCTTTTAAATTTGAAGAGGCAGATGAACAAGGATATACGTCACTCTGAAAGCTCTGTGGCACAGTATCTTTGACAGACTTTATAATCCTCTGCCATATGGGCCAGCATAGTTTTATGTTCAATGGAAACATCAGGCTGGTTCTGAACAGAGTTGGAAAAAACTGAGCTGTTGCGTTGCTTGATCCTCCATGCTAACATTAGCCTGCATGTGGACTTGGACATCTGAGCCCACACTGACGCAAACTGGGGCAGATGTGTGCCTATAATACAATTGGCTCATACTCATTTTGTTGAGGAGAGAAGGAATGGACTCAACTCCACCACAAGAATCTGTTAGTGACTGCTCAGCAAACTGAATTATAATCGAGGCCCACAGAGAGAACGTTACACATCCATACGAATGCAATATTTATTCCAGTATCCACCACAGATTCGATCCAAAGTGGTGACCTTTTGCTGCAGGTTAGAAACATATTCATGGCATTTTGTTTCAGCTGCACAGACTCCAACATGGAAATCATTTTTGAATAACCTCTGTTCTGCTGTGGGCTATGGCTTTTATACTGCAGAGGGTATTACCTCTCAGAAAATGTAATATTTTCTTGAAGATTTCAGCAAGAAATTCCAAATTCAAAAGCAATAATAGAATGCTTAACTGAATCCCACTTGGTTGGGCCGTTATTATTATTTTATAGCAAATACTTCTGTAGCCTGTAGTGACCTACTAACTGAGATCTGAGGAAAGTGACTCTCCTTGCCCCCTGGAGCCTGTGGCCAGACTGAGAAGCCATGGCAGACAGATGAGACAAATGTGTGGGATGGGGTAGGAGGCAGGCATGATGGGATTCCAAAAAATCCCAAACAAGCCCCAGTCAGGAAAGCAGGTTCCAAAATATTTATTAAGGTTGTCAAGGCTTCAAAGATAAAAGAATCATTCCAAACATAAACTACCATCCCACACAGTCAATGCTTCTACTTCCATGCTGTTGTCTCAGTGAGTTTTTGTTTTCAGTAGAAAAACTTACTGCACTTGAATACAGTTGCCAGGAGTTGAGTTTGCAGACATGATGTTGACTGCAGAGAACTGTTGCATGTGGAAGATCACAATTAATTTACCAAAATGCTGAGTATGGCTTGTCCTAGCCTGTATAACTTAGCATCAGAGTTGAAGGGGAAAAAAAAAAAAAGAAAAGAAACTTCACAGTCATGTTCAAACACAATGTATTTTCCAGAGTAGTTCAACTGAGAGCTTAAGCTAACCTTGAAGACTTTCCTTTTTCCACTGGCCAAAAGTGAGCAGTAACAAATAATGACTGTAGATCAGCCAAAATGCAGTAGCCTGTTACCCCTGATAAATTGTTTTGTAAACCTGAGCCTTCAGCTTCACGTTTTTGCATTCCTACTGTATTGMTAAATTTCTTGGTCTCCAAGAAATAGCTTTTTTGATCATATATTTTTTTCCCTTTTCATTTATGCTGTTTGCACTACTATTTGAATTACTCATCAACATTGCGTCCAAGCACTTCCTACAAGTCTCTCTCTGTTCTTATCATGCAATTCTACGTGGCTTTTATATCTCTAACTTTAAAAGACCAAGCTTCTTCTAAAGGCAAATTACTGATATTTTCTCAGCTGACTTTGCTAATTAGTTGTCTATATTTCTCAGTCTAGTCACACAAATTCGTTGTTACAGATTTGTTGTTGTTAGTGCTTTTATTTCTGTTAAACTGAATAAATTCATGAGCTTTCAACACAAGGGAATTATTTAGGACCTATTCTTCCCTAATATCCTCATTACTTGCTAAAGAGTAGTTTAAATTAACATCAAAATTAACAATAATTTTTCTATCCATTCTGAAATCCAAACCACAGGGCCTCCTACTCACTAATTCGAAGTACAGATCCTACTGGTCATTAGCAATAAACAGCAGTAGGCCTCTTAACAGATTTCATTGTACTTCACCTAACTTCACAAAGGGAAAATTTCAAAACAATTGCTAAAGCTTTTTTGGATTAAGAAAAGCATTAATGGAGTCAGAAAAGGCAGGTACTCCTGGTGTGTAAAGTCTCTGGGGAGAGACAAGTGGATGTTTTTTGATTTCACATCCATTCCTGGTAATTTGGATGGCTGAAACATACTCATCTGATCTGATCTACATAGCAAAGAAAATGAGAGAAACAAATGGAAAATATTTCATAATGAGCAGGCAGAAAAGATGACTAATCAGCAAATTCTGCAGATTTTCAGCTCCTGTTAAAAGTTATGTCTATAGCTGTAACAGAAGAAAACTAAAAGCAGAAAACTAAACAAAAGCAACAAAGGACAGACAAGGAATTAGAGCTAGTAGTCACTATTGGGAATGTTAAGTCAGACRGTATTAGAGCACAGGCATGTTATTGTGTTACTCCGATGTCTGAGTGAGCCAAGCCTAGAGGAAGTGAAGTTTTAAGAAACTCCACAGAGTCTGCCACAAGGAGAACTTCTTATCTGTTCTTCAAATCATTTGTTGGTCTGATATCTATTTTAATTTCTTCGGTATTCTGAGGAAAACATGCCAGAACAATTTTGTTAAATCCCAAATTCCTTATATTCATGAGATCAAGACATGGACTCAGATCAAGCAACTGGATGTCCTTCAGTTACCAAAGATTTCCTTTTTATTCAGAGGAAGACACCAGAGGCTTCCTTCAAATGAACTTAAATTATTTGTTTACTTGATTTACAGAAAAGGGCACTGTCTGAAAAATGACTGATCACTTAGCTTATTCACTGTAAGTTCCAGTTCCTTTCAAATAAGTAGCAGGCAGCTTTGCTTTCGTGGCTGGACATTTCCTCCTCTATTTAAAGAGTGCCCCTATCCTACAATTGCACTGCGCCATAATTCATATTAGGGACATGATTTGATGAGCAAAGGTCTTAGCACTTTACAGATGCTTCTGAGTAAAGCTGACAAGAAATTTCTTCAGTTCACTGCGTGGAGAGAAAGAGTCAGACTAATTCAGRATAAGATTAGCGTACACACATACACACACACAAGATGAATCCCGAACTACATGTGAAATTTCGGCTCCAAAATCCAGTTTCAGAGTTTGCCCTCTTCCATGTGCACTGAACATCAAACCCCAGCGAAAGCCTGGGTATCAATGCCAACCTTTAAGGCAAGCAGATATTTCTAGTTTCCATATGCCCAGGTGCACTAGGATTTACTTCCACCTGCTGCTGAAATAAGCACTATGCAGCCRTGAGGTTCAGCCCACATTTTGCAGTCTGCTGAATTATCTCTGTCTTCGGGCTCAGCTGCATTCCCTTCCTTTCTCAGACTCTTCCTCTCATCCCCAGACAGCTGCTGACTGCCCACTCCTTCCTTTCTTGTTCCAACGAGGTCTTTTTAAGATTCATATTCTTTTTGATCTCTGGGCTTTCAGTCTTGGCAAGCCAGCTGTGCAACTGCCTGGGGCCTGGAAAATAGCATTTTCCCAACTGATAATCAAGTTACTGTTATTTTAACTCTCTTGAAGTTGTTTACCCCAGGTATCATGTCTCAACCATTGTTTTGTTGCTTGCTTCTATCTTCTCCCAGACTAAACAACTTTCTTGGACTTAACTGTATAAATAATCTTCACATACACAGATTGAGGCATACAGTCTCTTAAAAAAAGCAGTATACTTAATTCCCCTGGTTCTCCAAACCACAGTAGTTAAGATCAGCTATCTAGAATATTATGTTAACAGTTCCCAGATTTATAGGTTAGATTATCAGCAGCAAAGATTTTTGTGCTGCAGGGTCTCTGACTCTTGAATTTGCTTTCCTTTTTAGGTCTTCTCTACCTTCTGTTATTCCCATGAAGAGAGGGGTGAGGGCGTTGGCAGACCATCAGGTGAGTTATTGCATAAGCAGATATCTTCTTTTAAAAGAATCCTAGCAGCCAGAGCTTTCATGCTCTGTAAATTTATATGCTAAAATTTTCCCCTTGTTTAACATTTTCTAGTTTTCCAATGCTTCTCACTGTTTCTCTTCCTTCCTTTTCTTCCCCCAGACTGATAACATTTTGATACTATTTCTTCTCTTTATAACCCATTTTAGGCCAAGAATATTTTTACCAGAGTGCCTCAAGTTTTTTACTTTTTAGGATTTCTTTTGAAAGGTGGGGAGAACCAAACACAGGAGAACACTTTCAGCATAAAATGGAAAATATTTTTTAAGACCTCTTAAAATACATTATTTGTGGGCAGAGCAATGCACTGAAAGCCAAAAGCACTTCTTTATCTAGTTCCCTGCTTTGGCTACTTACTAATAAAATGAGACACACTTAGAACCTAAGAAACAAGCATAAATCCCTGGAAAAGGAAGATGAATTTGCAAATCTTTTTCCAGTCTTCTAGAAAAATGTAGGTTAAATCAGCATGACTACCAAGTTTTAACATCTGATACACGCAAACAGCTAAGTTGTATTGTATGGTGAACATCCCTGACAGCACTATGCAAAACGGCAGTGGGAACAATAGAGATAGGGCTGCAAACAATTACTGTCATTAACTCTATCCTGATCAGGTCTACATAACACAGTATTAAAATTTTTGGTGTCTTCTGATACCTTGAATATGTATGTGTCCCCAGTCACTGCTAACATGGTGGCATACTACCAATAGAAGCAGTGAGGGGAAAGCGTAACAAAGCCTTCCTAAAGTAGACTGGATTCATGTGTTAATTAGCGTTAACATCTCTTATTGACACCCAGCACTCTCTTCTTGCTTAGTGCAGGGCTGAACAGTTTTCTCCTAATTCAGCACCAAGGTGGAATTGCAACAGGTGGAACTGCAAATGCAGCACCAGTTCTCTGGTACTTTATAAGAAACTGCTGGAGCCATTGCAAAATCCATCCAGACAAAACATCCAACTGTTATATAAAATGCACTATCTCATTGCAGAATTAGGAAATGTTCCTTTGCAATGCAGGAAAACTATTCAACATGCTGATATTTATAAATAGCTGCACATTGCAGTCATGAGCTTCTGAAGAACACATTCTTTCCAAGAAGCATGTCAATGTTAATCCACTAAAGAGTGAGTGGGTGAGTGTGAGAGACAGTGTGAATGTGTGAGCACAGTGCTGCAGTGTGGCTGGCAGGAGCTGTGGTAGAAGGAATGAAGCGGGGCTTTTGAGTCAGCCAGCTGCCAAGGCTTGCTCACCTCCTGCCTCCTGTGTAGTCCAGCAGCTGGATCCTATAAACCCCTGGCACCGGCACAGTGGAAAGCCTTGTGCATTTGACAGCTCCAGTGTCTTGAGAGAAGATGACGCAAAAAAGTCATACGGGCAACTGCAGCACATCAGGAACAGCTTCGGTTTCACTGTGGACCAGATCTCTGCACTGATACTATGGCAGGGCAAAGTCCTCCTTTTCCAACCTTCAAAGGCTTTCTGTTGAGTACACTTTGGGGTAGGATGTGGAAATGGATTTTGGGATGGCCTTCAGAAGTCTGCCCTTACATCTTCAGATTCTCCTAGATAATGGGACTCACTGCAAAGAATTCATTTCCTTTCCCCTGGCACATAATGAAAACCTCCGTCAACATGGTTTGAGTAGCAGAGTGAAGTAAAATGCGTTAGTATCGACATGTAGGGCTTTCCAGAAGAGGACAGAAGAAGCTCTGATTCCTGTCCTTGCTGAATAGTGAATAAGAAAGGCTGGGAAGGGATTCCCATAAAGATTTCCATCAGTGACACAAAGATGGTTATGTCAATGGGAACAGGCCCACCTTCAGCTGAGATAGGACTCAACTTTTTCTGTGTTTTCATAAAATTAAAATATCTAGCAGCATTTAATAAATAGCAATCCTCACTTTTTTAACATGAGAAGTTGCAGGTCATTGTAAAAAAATTAAAAGCTTGAAATCCTAAAATACATTATATTGCAATAACAAGGCTGAGGTCTAGAGAAATTTTTTTCCTGGGCTTTCAATTTGTAGCAAAGATTTAAAAACAATTCTAGAAAAGGACAGATAATCCTCATATGAGCAAAAATTAAGAGAAATGAGTTCAGCACTGGACCTTTCATAGACACTTGATCATAAAACAACAAACTCGTCATTCTTAACGTTATTCTTCTCTAGGGAACGGCGCTTTTTGTTTTCTGTAATGAAGTGTTATAACTGAGTTCAACTTCGCTGGTGCAGAGCTTTTTCTAAACAGCTGAGAAATGGAGATTTATTCTGATTCAAAAAGATGCTTGCAGCAGAATAAACATGCATGTGACACAACCAGGTCCTTCTCTCTGGAAAATAAAAAATGACATTCTATTATTTTTACTTTATATTTTCTCTTCCAAGGAAAGGCATTTAATAATTTTCATTGCCAATATATACTGGACATAGAAGATCAGATGGCAGATATTATAATTAATGTTTTTTGTTTACAGAAAAATTGTGCCCATGATCTTTCTATAATATCTGATGTTTTTCTCATAAAGAAATGGATGTCTCAGTTGGAATTGTTGTTAGTCATGGATGTCTTAACTGGAATTGTTGTTAGTCATGTCTGAGGCCTGAGGTTGATTTGTTTTTCCTCTGAACTCAGCTGATTTTATTGGAATTGGTAACTGAAACTTGTCTTGCATCTTGTGCAATGACAGTGCAATGAATGAAATCCTAATGCACCCGTTGTGTCTCTCAGAAAACTCATTATCTGAATCTTTCCCTCCCTTGCCTGTTAATTTTTACAGCTATATAGTTGTTTATAAGAGCTACATGAAGTAGGTAAATTAAGATAAAGGAGTATCTATGCTCTTCCCTCTACATCTACAGTTCTGATCAGAGCTTATCACTTGTGYCAAATCAAGCACTGACTTGTAGCACAGACTAATATAATAGGTACAAAAGCAAAATAAAAGTCCTATTCATGCGGCTTTATCTCAGGACCATAGTGAGGTTTGTGATGTGACTGGATAATAAGCCCACAGGTGCAATTTAAATACCATCTTACACAAGTATATCAGATAAAAAAACCTCAGAGATATTAGTTCTTGTCTAAATTGGGCTTGGCATGCTGTTTTACAATGCCCATTGGTAATCATGGAGGATAAGCTTGGAAAATGGTTTTGTCTAAAAAAAAAGGCTGGGGCATGTAAGAGCTGCCTTTCAAAAGGCCAAAAAATGCTGTACAAAGGGAAAACATTGTGACAGCAAAACAGAGACATGTCTCATCCAAAGCCCATCACTTGTTAGCTCATTAAGTAAAGCCCAGCTCTTAGCTTAATGGCACTTCTAGAGGAGCATCACCTCCATTGAAGTCTACTGCAAAGCAGTAGACCAATGAGCTTGGGTTTTACGACTGCTCTGTTTGAATCCCAGACTGATTACAGGTATGCTTACTATATCAGCAAAGGGAATTTGAGGACTTTCGGCCTGATTATCATTTATATTGAGGTCTGCTTCTAAGCACAGATCAAAACCTCAGGAGGGAACAGTGTGCAGGTGGAACTTCCTTCTCCTGTTCCTGCTAAAGGCCAGGCATGCAAAGGCCCTGACATTTTTCCACTGAACACAATTCTTTTTTTTTGAAGGTAAGTTTGAACGGAGTCAGAACAGGAAAGTGTTCCAACAGATATCGTCTTATACTGCTAATTTCATATTCTCATCACTACTTATGCAATATGAAGTGGTCTTTGTACAAAAGGAGAATCATAACTTCTCTCAGACATTTCCAACCTTTTCTTAACCTACCTCCCAGCAAATCATATTTTCTCTCTTTCTTCATGCTAAGCTAAAGAGAACAGCCTTACTTTTAGTTCTTTCTAGTAATGCCTTCAGACCACTTTTCCACCCAACAGTCTTACATATATTCCCTTTGGCAACAAGAAAGACTGGAAGGTTTATATTCTTTTAAGATATCTTTCCTGCAGTTTGAGCTACAGCAAGACGCCTGCTTCTTGTACAGAAACCCCATAGCACCCATGGTAGGAAGGCATCATTTGCTCTCAACACAAAAAACCTTCCACTTGGCATAATGAAGCAATTCATGTTCCAAGTCCATATTTTTTATTTTGGTTCTCTCAATCATAAATGTCTTGTGATACTGAGTAATAACAACAGAATCTGAAAATTATGCACAGATGAATGAGCTTGTTCACAGTTGTTATTCCTCAAGCTGACTTACACATTCCACATATTATGCATTTTTACCTGCATACTGTTCCAAGGAATACACGCATAGTAGCAAAATTTTGAAAGAAGCCTGGGGTCATGCATTACCCACAGGTCTTATGATCCATTCTGCAATAATCTATTTTTGGACTGAGGTTGTCTCCATATCTTAAGAAAGTCTAAATGATTATGTCTTGATTTAATTTTGTTTCCCAGACATCTTAATACACAAGTTTTTAGTTGCTGCTTAATTTAAAGCATTAAAAATAGATTCACACCCAACTATTAACCATTTGATGTATCCAGACGTAAGCTAATAAGTTAAACCGATGTGGTGAAACAAAATCTAATCATCTTGATCTCTCCTTTGAACCCATCTGAAAGAAGAGGAAGAGGCTTTCCCCTCACTGTTACTTAGAGTAAGTTCTGGGGTCACCTACTTTCCAGAGCAGGAACCACAGGTGTTTTGAATCAGCCAGTTCCACTGAGAAACTGAGCACACGAGTTTCTGCAAAACAACAAGATGTATCTGCTTTCATGAGGGCTGAATTACCTTTCTGCTTGAGGTCACTGCCACATCATACAAAAACTATAAAGATAAGAAGCGATCCAGTTTTCTCCTGGAGAAATACTAGGCCACTAAGATAACTTATGAGTGTTACTCTTGAGCACCTGACAGTAGATTCTTTAAAGCATTGCTTGCTCAAAACCACCATCACCAATGTCAGACAGCCTTGGAGAGAGTTATGAACCCTCAGAACTGAATTCCTTTCTCCTCCCAGCTCCTCTAGATCAGGTCTAAAGAACATTAGTGGGACAGCATGGGCACGGGGCACTGTCTTGCCTTTCTCTTTGTAGGAGAACTGGCGCGTTAAAAAAAAAAAAAATTACTAAATCCTTCATTTGCAGCCAGATTGTTTTCCTTACTGTTGGATTTCTCTTGACCCAGCCTTTTCAGTATTTGACTTCAACTCTGAAGCAAATTAGAATAAAGATGCATAGATAAGGGGCTCATCAGAAATCATACATTTTCGCAGAGATACAGGAAAAAGAGAAGGAAAAATTTCTCAAAAGATGTTTTTCAAGTTTATTCTCTTGGGGTCTTTTGGGATCAGGCTACATTAAAATAATTTGTTTTAGATCTCTGAATTTTCAATATCAAAGGAAGTTTGATAGACAGAATTAACTCTGTTCAAATGGAAAATGAACATTATCTCTCATGGCTATGCAAAGAATAACTGGTCATTTGTGCTGGCTTCATCCCATGACATGCACCAGAGTTGTGAATGTTCAGCCTCTATCCAAACGCAGCATGTGACAGCTGTGGCTATGGTTTCTTCACAGCCTCCAGATCTCACGCTCCTTTTTTACTCAGCATATCCAAGAGGCAGCTAAAATACTCTGTTCTGAAATGACACAGCACTCTCCTCAGTTTCTGCGCAGGTAGCTCCTGTCTCTTGCTATGACTGCCTCAAGTTCTCATCTCCCTGCTGGCATGATCAACCCTGCATCACTTACCTATCCTTTAGCCTATGAGTCTCTCTGGTCCTCAAGAAGAAAACACCTYCAAAGTGAAGGCATAAGCCTTCAGAGTTTGATATCAATCTGTCCCCCCCAAATCCAAGGGAAAAATCCAAATGCAAAATGCGTTTGAAGAAAAGACACTCTTTGATCTTGTAGACAATCTGGGCTGTCTGCAYACCTTTCTATTCATATCATCTTTTTCCGCTAGTAACACTCTGTGCTCTTCTTCCCCCACATTGAAATATAAAACCTTCAGCTTCCCACATCTCCATAGTACCTCCTCTCAAGCACAAGTCTTTGCCAAACTGAAGGCTCTTTGGGGCTGGGACTGACTTTTCGTCACCTGTGAAGTGCCAAATACATTTTTGGACACAGGGACTACAATTCTTGTAGAATGATCTCAAATGTTTTAAGTTAGACCATGTTCCATGATTCTAATTTCTGCTTAACTGGGGACATCCCTGGATTTTCCAGTGTGACAAAGAGGAGGATTTGCACTTTGTTCTTGGCTTGAGAGAGAATGGGATAGAAAGGGTAAAAAAAAGGTAAAGTAAAAGTTGAACTCATGGCTTTACAAAGAAAATATTATAGATGAAAAGTTGTGGCTTAAGTGATGCATTTTATTTGTAGCCAATGGTCAGCAAGAGCAACAGCACTGACAGTATCAAGAGAAGACAAACCAAAGCAGAGTATAGAAAAGTATGCAATCTTCTAATTTAAGAGAAAAATTTCCCCATGAAATTAGAAAGCATGTCCCTAATTCAAATGAGATGCTTTGCAGCCTAAATACTTGGTTCCTTTTCCTCCTCATTTCCACAGGCTGTAGAATCTCAAATGAGCTAGGATGAAGGCAATTTAAGAAAGATTTGGGGATGTCCTGCTCAGGGAATGGGCAGGACTCCTGTGCATTCATTCTTCCAAGGTCTTCTTATGTAGGGATATTCAGAAAAATTGACCTGAAATAACTAAAGGATTATATTTAAAACAGATTCCTAAAAATTGCATTAAACTCCTACTTAGTGTTTGGATGCTTTTGTCGAAAATTAACGGGTTCTTCATTCAATTTAGTTTAAAATGTTTTGGAATAATAGTAAATAGATTAGTAGGATTATACTTATGAAGGGTGCCCATCCCACAGATTTATACATAGTTTTAAAGTAACTCAAATCCGCTTTCAAACCCACCCAGTTAAGCCCCATGTAGAGATGTACATTTTCCCCTTTAGCTTCTCCCACTCTGCACATGGGCCACAAAACAGTTTTTGGTCGTCTTTGGACAGCTAGGAGGAAAGTTTAGGATCTGTACACCTGCCCCACCTCACCTTCTTCTCGACACCTGACCTCCAGCAGACCACTTGGGTTCATAGGCTGGTGGTAGGAGTGAAGCAGAACCACAGCAGAATGAAAGGGCTGAAACTGAAATGCAAAAGAAAAACCTGAGCAGTCATGACACCACAACGACCTGATGCAAGTCCTTGTTCACAGGCTTTCCTACCCATGGTCACAGAGTCTTTGCCCTCTAAGGAAAGGCACAATGCTAAGAAACTGTTTTTCTGCTTTCTCAGGGTCCAACAGCAGTTCTGACTGCCTCCATTTAGCTTCAAGGCAGGTGAGAAGAAGAGTAAGCTGATTATGTCTGGCCTCAGCTATTACAGTAATGTTCCAGCAATATTTTTGAGCCCAGCATTCACTTTACAAACCTAAAAGCCACTAAAAGTCAGCAGTGCTTTGACCCACACAGGTATTTCCCCCTCTGTTCCAAGCTACAGATGTTTTTAATCTGTTTTACATCTCCCTGGATGTTAGAACACAGCATTTAGAAAACTTGCAGAACTGTGAATTGCCATTTGACTGTTTTTCATAAGTCCTTTCTTTCTTGGTTTAGTGATTAAAATAACATCTCTTATCCCTGTGCCCCATTAAAGTCAGTTTTCTGGAACAGACTCAAATCTTTGGTCCACAGCCACAATTAACTGAGCAATTCCTTTTCAGAGTTGTATTTTTGGAATGATAACTGTTTAATTCAGTGTGTATGCAAATCTAATCTCATACATCAAACAAGGTATTAGTATTAGTGTTCTAATTCTTAACATGCAAATGACAAAATTTTATAATCACTTTCCTTCTGGGACCCAATATCAGGCAGATTTTCCACTAATTATCATCATAAGACGATGTGTAGTAAGGCAGCCCTTTGTCCAGTGCTTGATTTCTGTGGGTTACAATGAGTAGCTGACCACAAAGCCAGCTAAAAGATAATGARGCAAGAGAATATTTCAACTTGGAAATACACAAATTATTTAAATAACTAAGGAAAGAGGATGGTCTTTCACTTAGCTCTTTAGAAGGAGGCCCAGAAGTTCCCCACTGGCTTTTTAAAGCCCGGCGTTGTGTTCCCTGAATTCTCTGAAGATTCCAAGGGACTTGAGCAGGTTTTGCTCAGTCTTTTCCTCCGCATTTTTCTATTTCCCACACAAAACACAAGGGATGAGATGGCCTTCCTTCAAACACTAGCCTCCAGCTCAACTGCCCCCCGGTCAGGCCATATCCTTCTTCCTGCTGTACAATCCCTAGCACGAGGTATTCAAACTATTGCTAGGGCTGTTAAATGCAGCCACAATAAACCTGTCCTATATTGTAACACTGAGTAATCTGACAAAGGCATATCCAGGCAGCTCCAAAATTCTTTCAAGTTTATGGAGGCTGTTCTTGACACAACTATGTTGCTAATATATAACTCTTTATATATTTATGATAAATAAATATATTTATGATAAACAGAAATTCATATGTGAACTAGTTTACTTTTCCCATGGACAAGCATTTCATGGTATATGGCTCTCTTCAATATTAATGGCCAGAGTCAATCATAAACCCTTTATGTTTCCCTAGCAGGAAGGTTAAAATTCAATTCTCTCCTACTGCAGTTTGCAAATATTATATACTCTCCAGCTGGCTTGGAAAAGCTCTTCAGTTAAATCATCACGCACAACATTGCTTCTTAGTCTCTGCTACTTCCCTTCTCAACAACACAATGACAATCCTGCGCTTACTGGGTATTTATTAGTCTGTTCCTTAAATGTGATATTTATTTTACAACATATTTATTTTTCATTGCAATGACCAAGTGGACAGGTTTTTTGGGGGGAAACTATGCTTTTAAATTTAAAATGTCTCCTAAAGGCTTTGAGCAAATGCCGTTCTTTGTACTTCTCCCCAGTCTGTACATTGCTCAGTAAATCAGTTGCTTGGTTCTTTTTGCTTTTTGAGTTTAAAATACTGTTACTAGCAGAAGGTAAAGTGATGTGTTAGCATAGCAGAGTTTGCTGTGCTATTGAGCTGAGGCAAGAAGCCCAGAAAACTAGAGGAAAATGATTCATTGAAATCTATAATCCTTCCCTCTGCCCTCACTACAGCTCCATAGCATGARATTATTCAGCTTTTTAGAATAACTACTTATCTACCCGTGGACAGTGCTGGTGTCTGCTGGAATGCTAAAAAGATCCACACCTGATTACTTTGCTCACTCAATTCTTTTTGGCCGACTCAAATTTCAAAGAAATCCATTATAGTTTATCCCCCAACCAGGGAAAATAAATGGATTTATGGGAAGGATCAAGATGCTCCAAAAGGGTAAGAGAGAAAGAAAGAGGGGAATTTGAGTGCCTTTCCATAGGGTCCTATAAAAGCTGAGATTCCTCAAAATGAGTCAATTGTTTTTGCAACCAACGCTGCAGCGCCCAAATCCAGTCAGGCTTTCCTGATCTCCTTGCAGCGAGGCTGTCGTGTGGCAGTCCTCTTTGTTGCATGTCTGAATCATTTTGTCTAATTTTGACTGAATACTCCTTGGGACAGGGACTGCATCTTTCCTGCTTTTTAAGAGTTAATGTACATAATGATTATATACAATAAACTTAAAATTCAAGGCACCATTGTTAATTCTTACTTTCTATGACTCAACAAATTTGTTACCTTGAGGAGGTAACACAGCTGCGAGCACAAAAAAAAAGGTCAGTTTTTCTATTTCAGGTCTTTTTACAGGACTTACCATTTCACAGAAACCCACTGATGCTGACACCACTATATTATGTGCAGTTTCCCCCTCTCCTCCAAGATGTTATTTTTGTGAAAGCGCAAACCAGTCCCTTTCCAGCAACATCAGTGGGGCAGGAGGACTGCGCATCTCTGGCATTTTCACAGGCGGAGATGTACAGCACTGAAAACAATCCAAACAGTAATTATGGTGCTGAGGGGTATCACAGAAAACTGCATTAACACAGAAATTCCAGAAAAAGCTGACTACCCAGCTAATAAAATACTTTCTGGAGGAAATACGTGACACACTTGTTTTCAAGATGCCTGTCCTTGACTGCCCTTTTTCTAAAGGATCCGATTAAGAGGCCCACAAAGTTTAGCAGCCCCTTTGCTTCGGTGGCTGGGATTTCCCAATGCTGGAATGCGGGAATGGATAACGAGCGTTGGGGAATTCGCAAAGCCATTASCAACAGGGTTAAACCTCCTCTCTCCGGTGTGAAGCTGCTGCTCTTCTCGTGCAGTCTTGATGTTCCTGCAGGTCATTGAGAAACTCTCCCCTGCCTGCCCGTTTTAGAGGGATGACTGAAATAAAATCTTAAACAATGCCTGTTCTTAAGAAATCTTAATTAATTATCTCTGTGGTATATATTGGGGCACCTATGTGGAGAAAGCRTCACATTTTCACCTCAATAACTGCCATGTATTTGTTTTCACAGATTTACCACGCATGGTTAGGCACAATTAGTACTGGCAGGTCACAAGAGGCCAGGGTACCGAGCAAGCAGAGCAATGAAATGGGTCTTTTCTCCTTAGGGCCCCTGTGAAGGTCGGGGTCGGAGGGACCTGCAGTCCAGCTCGGCAAAACCGCTCGTCCCTAGGCTTCACTTGAATTGGTTACAGGGAGAGCCAGTGCAATTCCCCCATAACTTCCCAAATTGTCAGAGGCAAATTTATCGCCACTGTGAAAAAATTAGGATCTCTTTAATGAGAAGATTTTTAATGTGGCTCTTACTCTTTTTGCCTCTTTATTATTACTGTTCATTATTTCTCCTATGTCAGCATGCCATAAGGTTAGTGCCCCCCCCGACACTTATTTCCCCAGTGACAGACACCCTACAGACAAGTGGCAAGGGTGACAGTCCCTTCTTTAAGACTTGCAATTCCTGGAGTGAAGGCCCTGTGTTTAATCTGAATGTTAACGAATGAAGTTTTAGGCTGCTACTTTCTGATTGCCSCCTGTAGGTAAGCAGGGCTGGTATACTCCGTTTCACAGAGAGGAAACCCCTCCCCTTTACTTGTACTTCTGAAAAATACATTAAGTTCAACTGAAAAAAATYGTTTCTCAACATTTTAAAATGCATTAACTTGAATTTGTAATGCAAACTCAAGATCTCTCTGAAACATAAAAATAGTGTTCCGCTGTAAATTAGACTACAAGTTACAGAATACAACAACTTGCACAATAAATGACTATAATACAAGATGAAGGCAACCCCAGCCCCTTTGCCTTTAAAATGCCATGGAAGCAGTGGCTTTCGACAGAACACCTTATCTGCTCTCGAAAGCTGTGACTCTTCATCCTTTCATTATGAAGACCCAGGGGATTGCTTACTTAGCATACACCAGAGGCAATGGATAGGGTGAGCAGTCACCGCAGCCAGAAACCCCCAGTACAGAGCAAATGCAATTACCCTCCACATGCAGACACTTTGGAGCTGAATTGTGCTGAATAGAGAACCCCTTCGGCTGGCAGAACCATGTGTGGCTGGGAGGAACAGCCACTTTCGCGCCGCTGAAAAAGCAATGCAGTAAGTGACTCTGATATTGCAGCAGGCACCGGTTCCTGAGGCGAGTACGGAATCGAAGCCTTGCAGCTTTTGTTGTGAGAGAAACAACCTCCGGTCCAGGACCCGTGTCAGAACTGCATGATTTTGTTGTTGTTGTTGTTGTTGTTTCTAAATCAGGTGAAGAAATTGAGCTGATGTGCAGTGACACTCACTGTATACATTTTGCATTGTGTGCATGTGTGTATTGCAGAGGAGTGCTTGCTGTATGGTCCTGTGCTGAACTAGTACTGTTAGCTTTGTAGCCTTTTTCTGTAGTCATTTTGACAGTGTTTAAACAGATATGCCGCTTAATAACTTAACATCAGAGTACATCTGTATGTTCTTTCTTAATTACACAGTGTGATTCCTATGCTTGGATGCAAACTATTTTCTGTACTATCACTCTAACGCTAGATTTACAGGGACTGTGCCAATGGGTAATGATAAATGGTAGATTTTAACTATGTGAATGAGTGCATGAACGAGTGCCCTAATGAAGAATAATACTTCTATTTGACTTCATCAGGTATGGCTAAATTTCTAGTTTGAGGTAAATATTTAAATAGGGTCTAAAATTGCAGATGCTTTTTTTGTAGGTAAGTGCTTACAAGCAGTACTTTATCAAAGCATAGCCATGGTTTCTTCAGATTCGAGCTTTCTCTTTCTGTGCTCTGCAGTAACACAGGCTTCTATTTGTAATGTGTAGTTGAGCGAAAGCATGAGTTAAAGTTTGGTTTATAAGAAGAGGGATTTTTGCATAGTTTGAAAGTGTTCAAGAAATTAGAGTTTGGGCAATAATTGCAGGCCTTTGGCAGAAGCTCTGTGCAGCATTTAAAGCAAATTTGACTACACAGTTTTCCTTCTGCTAATTTAGGGACTAATATTAAGCTGCATTCCTCTGGTTTCTTGATACAGTTTTCTCAGTGACTTGTGAGGCTCTGGCTTTAGAATAACTGCCATTTTAGGCTTGAGGCATGTTTAACTCTTTATAGTAATGCATGCTATTTTTTTTTTAGAGAGCAGTGCATATAAGTGCCAAAAGTGAGGGATTCTTTTCTTGATGCTAAGTCAAATGCCACTATCACATAGTCATCAATCTCTTGAAAAGAGCACTATTGAAAGCAGTCTTTAATTTTCCCACTACAAGTTTTGTTTAAAAGTTGGGTTTCTTTTGTTACTGCAATCACTGGAAAATATATAGGAAGTCTTTACAYTGTGAAAAAAAATATCCTTCCTCCTTGGTATATCTTTATGTCATTTTAGTTTTGTRCAAAATTCAGTGTCACTTTATTGGAAGGTGTAGTTTTCACAAATAAGACAACTGAAGTTGAGCTTCTGCTGAAAGAGTTTTTGCAGGGATGCTGCTAGAGACCTGTCTAATGCTCAGGTCCCAGGAAGAACTAAAGACACCGACAAATAYCCTGGAATTACAGTTCTGAGTTATCACACCTTTCCACTCATATGCAACATGCATATATCTTAGAGACCTTTCTCCCTAAGATAGATACACAGCTGCCTTCAATGGCTATTGCCTCTGACAGCAGTCAGATCAGTTCTCCTTTTTGCCTAAGAGAACCCTTGTGACACGTAGTGCTGTTGGGCTGCAATCATTAAATGATGAATAATTAATAAATGATAATTATTCTTCAGTAGTTGTCAACTCTGATGGGGAACAAATCTACAATGAGGCCGAATCACATTTGAATCTGATCTGCTCCCCTCTTCCCTTTCTCTCCTATCCCCACCTCTCCCAGTTCCTTCTTGTCTTGAACCCAAGATCAGTGCAATTTTTACAGTAATGGGTTCGAGATCAGTGTGTATGCCACTTATCCCTGGTTTCTTCATCCAGATATCCAGCAAAGTCAATAATGAACTTGGGACATAGGTAGATTTATTATTAGATAGCTCTGAATGAGAATTATAAACCTAGCACTGATTATCTGTCATGTGGAAATAGCAGGGATTGATCTGTAACCAGAATGTATTCAAATGCAGGCAGCTTTGATGACATTATCAAACACTTTCAGGTAAATGAATTCCTTTAATTTAACAAGTCACGGTTTTCAAATAATTTTCTCCCCCAAACAAGATGTWTGTGGGGGGAGGAAAGGAACTGCAAATCAGAGTTGATGTTGGAAAGATACTGGATTCATAATGAGAATCACAGGAAGAAAAGATAGAAAGATGATAGCTGTTTTTATGCTTCCATGTAATTCTGAGTCTCTGATCAAAATGCATGTCCTGAACCAGAAAGTTAGAATTATTTCCCATATATTATTGTTCATGTGAGAATTTAAATGGAAAACATTAAGTATAAAATACAATTTCTCAACAGTCCAGGATAAGTATATTAGTAAACAAATGTTTTCACTTCTTCATGCTGTCTTTTAAGAAGAATTGTGAGGGTAATACTGGCAAGAGCCTTGCCTCCTAAGTCAAGATAGCTTTGTTCCAGTGCAATCTTACAGAGAAACACACAAAGGAAAGTCTCCAATTTAAAATTATATTGCCAGTTATCATTTGTAAATCAATTTAATTAATTAACAATACATTCTAAACACTTGTAGTCACTTAGACTACTTTAATTCACGTCGCTATTTCTCTACCACTTGTTTCACTTGTAGAGGCACTGAAAATAGATCTTCCCTAACAGTATGTAATGTGACTGCACCATCCTGTAATTTAAGTACCAGATACAAAACTTCCGATACAAAACTGTTTTAAAGAATATACAGTAGATGGAGAGATATGGTCCATAATTTCAAAGCACAATAAAAATGTGTCATGCTTGCGACAAGAACCAATGGTGCAGACAATGTCACACTAGAAAATATGGTGTTTAGCACATTATCAAAGAGATGTACTTAACTATATTTGAACAAGAGTAGAGAACTTTTCTAGGTGCTTGAAGATGTTATGTTAAACAAAAGAAAAAATTACAGCTAGTGACATCCAAGATGTGCAACATACAAAGTCAATACTTTGTTTCTGACTACAAAATAAAGAATATTTTCTTCCCTTCCTGTTATTTAAAGGTAGACTTTCTGATGGTGTCCAACTACTCAGATATGCTGAATAAGAAACTTATTCATCTGTAATGACTTAGAACATTTGTTATACGCTGTGAGCATCAGGATTGAATTTAATTGGGATTTTCAGATATCCTTAGATGACCCACTTTTAACAAAAAAATGAATACGTTGTGTTGCTTAGAACTAAAACTTCTTACTGAAGGCAATTGTTTATTACTCCATAATAGTTACAATTCAGAATACTTGCTTTGCCATAATTTCTTTGTAAGCCATCTTTACTTTGCACACACACACACACACACACACACACTCCCCCAGAACCTACTGTGCATAAAGCAGCAGTGCAGTAGTGTTCAAGGAGGATTAAAGGACTAAGATTGAGTACTTTCTAAAAGCTGCTGCTTGAGCTGTTGTTTTAAACAGCAGAAAAAATAATGTACTTGCCTCTTCCAAGTGCTGTTCAAAYGATATAGAGATATGCACCTGAAATACATTCAGAATTAGGGAGATCTTGCTAAACATCTTGCAAAGTACCTCCAAATTGCACCTGTAAGGCAGGCTGACCTTCAGAAGATACAGAAGAACGAGTCTGTGATTCCTGCACCTTATGTGTCTGTTCTTTAAAGCTGTAGGCAAGAATTCTGGCATCTGGCTTTTTTGGAGGATAATTCAGTGCAATGAACTTTAAAATAAGGCCATGAAAGTACGTATCCTAATAAACTTGATGATTGGTTTGACAGATTGCAAATCAGACATCTGATTTTCACAGAAACATCTGGAGGAAACTCCAAATGCTCTGTGCTCAGTTTGAATCTTTATGAGTTAGTTCATGGAATTTTTAATGATCTTTTCATCCTTTTTGAATAGCAATACAGAGAAGAGAGCATATGAACTAGATAAAGCTTTGCTTGAACAATGGATACAGAGATGCCTACCATTTCTCAGCATTATTTTAGCGTTTAAATTTCAAACCTACTTCAGCCATTTCTGGCAAGACTAAGCCTCTGGGAGTCTTACCCACAGGTACTCAAAATTCATAGCAGTCAAGGAGAGAAAGATCCGTAAAGAGAAAGGGCACTGCATCCCCAGTGTCAGCCAGTACTTTGTTCAGACTGAAGGTGAGGAAACAAAACAGAAGGTTTCTGAAAACACAGATGCTCGCATTTTTTTTGCTAGAAACAGAACGATAATTTCTTTTTACCATAAATCACAGTTTTCTCCCTTATTAATGCATTGCTTTAGACTTTCASTCAGGGCTGATGGCAGTAAAGAACTACATGGGTAAGCAAGTCTTAACTACTGGTGGAAAGGCCTCCCTTTTCTCTCCTCCCCCCTCTTATTGATTATCATGATTACTGAGAGAATTTGGCCTATATTGGTCCCAAGGACTCGGAACCAGATCAATGGGGAGCTTTTATACACATTTTTCAAGTGACCCATTTATTATGGGATTTCCAGGGAGCCTCAGGAAGAACTGGGACTATGCTAGGAAGGGAGGTCACACCAAGCTGACATCTTGCCAGAGAAGTGGCTCCCATTATGAGAAGTCCAAATAATGAGAAATCCTAACTACTCAAAGATGTAAAATTTGAATAATCCAAAACAAAAAGACGGAACTCTGAAAAAAATAAACACTGCATTGTTTTTGTTTTCCATTTTCTGGGATTCTTTAGGATTCATGCTTCAAAACTTGCATCCACGAGCACAAGAAAACATTTTAGAAAAAAGAATTTGAGATCCTTGCAAAATTATCTGACAAGAAACACCAGATCTTCAAAAGCATCACCACATATAAAAATTGCACAAGCTTAGAGTTAGGTAAACCCTATATTTAGCAACACAAGTTTGCAAAACATTGTTTTGCTGCTTTTTTTCTTTCTATTTTACAGCTCTCTCTTCATGTCTTAAGGCCAGTGGAAGTGTTTCCTAGGAAAAGAAACTGAAGGATTTTTCACTGTCTGCATCTGCAAACTGCCAGAAAATACTGTTTTCTGGATTGTATTCTGCTACTGAGTTCACTATATCACTACTGCAGCTGTGCAAGCCGTAAGCAAAAGGCAACAAGAGAGGAAATATTCACGCAAAATACATTGATCCCAATCCTTGTTTAGCTCCAAATTTTCTCAAAAGATTTCTCCCTCCTCTTTTCCAATGTATTTGTCAGCACACTGAAGATGACTACCTGTGTTTTCTTCTGCATTATATTCTCTCACCATTCAGACTATTTGCTCTCTRTATACCATTACAGCATTTACAATTCTCATCTCCATGTTCACCATGGGCATTTTCTGAAAAGAAGCAAAGGTTTTCCTTTTCAGAAAACACTTGCCTTCATATCATTTTTCTGCTGCCAAATCTCAGTAATGTTTTAAGAGTTGCCTGGAGAATAGGAACAGGTTGATAATCATATTCTAGCAAGTAGAAAAAAAATTCTAAACCATAATTGCTTCTGTAAAGTTTTTCTCAGCATTCTTCTGCTTTGGGTCTTGATCCCAAATCAGCTGAAGGCAATGAGGACACTCCCACTGACTTTGGATCAGAACCTAAGAAACTTCCATGAAAGGAATATTGAGAATATTTTTAGCAATCCACAGCTATTGTCATTTGCAAAAGTTGTTTTGCTTGTGGCCCAGAAAAAATAGGAGTGTAAAAGATCCTGACCTTGCAAACACTAGCCTTTGTGAGCAATCCTCTCTTGTGTAAATACCCGGCTTGTCATCAGTGGGTTTTTTTTGCCTAAGTCCTAGCACATACATTAAAGCTTTATGTCAGAACTGATACAGACACTGAAGTTTTGTGTCATCCTGTTGTTTTCTAATAGTGGTTTGATTTAAATTATKTGTGAAACACAGGAAATAATATTAAAAAAAAGAAATGAAAGCATAATACAAGCAAAAATAAAATTTGGTTATACACAGAATTTAAGTAGACCAAATAACTTTTCTCATGAAGAAATACTGTGCCTAGATATATTTTGCATGCCAGTACTCCATTGCCTGGGACTTGATTTAAACTGTCCTTTAGGCATCCTTAGATCTCAAATTGCAGTCCACTGAAGGAAACCAGCAAAGAGATGTGTCTTTTCTTAGCATTTACTTCATATAATCCTCATATAAGAAAGATTTTGCTAAGAGGTAATAAGATCATACAAATGAAGCAATACCTCTAAAAAAAAAGCCGAAAATCAAAAGTCCCCAATAAATCAAAATTTGGAAGGAAAATGAAAGCAGCTTATTTTTCTTGACTAGTGCTAAAGTGTAAATGTGCCAAGCAGAGAACAAATTTTGCCTCCATGTGTACAGACACAACTCCCAGTTGATGCAGTGGGGCAAATTGCTGCCCTTGCTTAAAGTCAATGGGATTGCACACAAGTAGTCGAACAGCACGCTTAGTTTAAAAGGCCCCAGGGACGCAGCCAAGCACAAAGACTTCCTTTCAGCTCAGACACAGAAATGAACCTGCTATCTCTTGTCCTTTGCTCCTGACTGAGAGATCACTGATGCAGATAGCAGTCAATTTTCCTCGGATCCACACAAAACAATGTCATTGACATTGTAATTTACTCATTCTTTGCCTCTTTGGCAAGGCTCACTTGTTCTTCTCTCTACTGCTATTTATATATTGCGTTTTCATTCCTTTAAGCAATGTGTTCCTCTCTCCAGCCTCATGGCAGAGACTAAGACTGTGGTTTTATGGACACTTTAGTGTTTAAGTATTGGTTATTCCTATTCCGGAGTCCGCCCTGCAATGGGTGCTTCTTTTCATCCACACAAAGTGCAGTGGACCAGATCGGGGACAGATCTAGGTTAAAACTAAGCTGGTAAAAATTTAGTTGATTCTATCCTAGATCCATTCCCTGGAAACACACAGTTTGTTGTGTGGCCTCACACATGTTTTTGCCATCACAGATGAGGGAGCAGGCACAGATAGCAACAAGTAGCTCCCGGCAGGCAAAGAGACTGGACTGTTTCATAGGGTTAAGTTGTCGTATCAGTCTCCTTTCTCATGAAATACCTGGCTCAGCTCTTCCCTTCACTTGCTCCTCTCTGATATTTGCATGCTGTTTATAGTCAGATAAGTGAAAAACACAACATTTAAAATATCTGTGGTATTTCTCTGGATTTTGAATATATGGATGTGTTATATGTGTAATAGCTGAAACCTATCAGCCTATGTACCACCTTCAAGTATGAAGAATCAGTCTCCCCATTCATATACAAGAGTTACCATTGCTATTGTAGAAATCCAGTGCCATGGATTCAAAATTAAAGTGTGTATATAAATACAGTGCCCTCAAGCCATTTGTATATGCTCCAGTGACTTCAYTGGGCAGTTTGGTAACAAAGGGCCTCCTTGGACTCTTCTTATTTAAAATTCACAGAAGTCACAGTTTAAAAACTGCAAATTTGAGGGACTGTCTGTGTTTGTAAGGGCACCACAGTTACAGTCAGTCTAGGCTGAGTTCTTTATGAAGTCGGTGATTTAGTGGTTAAGGCTTATTTGGTTTTCTGTGATGGGCTAAGAGCACATATGCAATCCATTACTCTGCCTCTGCTGACAAAAGGTATCTTCTAAAGATACATTACCTGGAYTGCTTGCTGACTTGAAAACATAACTCTACCATATTAAAGGTGTAATAAAAAGTTCCCTACCATTTATTACCTTACCAATTATTGCCATGTTATATGTATGTGAATAGTAATAACTGAGAGATATCAGCATGAACTTTGCTAGAAACAGCTCTGACATAGCTTTGTAAGCTACTTTTTGAGCTGAATGAAGTAAAAAGCTTACCTTTCAAACATTTCATCTCCAGGAAACATGAGTCTTTTTAGTGCACTTCAAAGCCTTGGCCAACTGGAAGCAGACTCTGTATGAAACTGCTGTAGAATCCGTTTGGAAGCTGACTCTAGTACAGAAATTCAAAGAAATGAATTTGGCATCTAAAAAGAGGTTTTGTGGAATCAACACTTTCTAAGCAGAGGACAGAGAGAGACTTGGCAAGGTTTGTGCATATATTACAGAGATTTTACGTCACAAAGGGGTAACCCCAGATCTTCTAACTCCCTGAGCCAACTCAGCTTACAACTGACTTGCAAGTCCCCCCTTCACAGGTCTATGATTTAAACAGTGCTGTGTAGCCTAGGCCACAGACTCTACCTGGGTAGGTGAGTGTTAGGGACTGTGAGAAAACACAAACATTCAGAAAACCCCTATCGTTTCTTGCACTACCCTGTGATTTTCTGCATTCCTTACTGTCCACCAGCCAAAGATAAAGCTTTAATAAAGAGAGTTGTCAGAGAATTAGCATGAGAGTGTTGAGAAAGGAGTAATTATGCCTGCTTTAGGTTATTCAAACTGAAACACTTTTAAAAAGGAATCATTTGGAAATGGGAATCAGTGATGGTTGGCATCATACTCAGAACATTGCTTTGGGACACAAAGTACTCAGATGCTTTGCTGATATTTTGGACACCATGCAGGAGAACTTTCCAAGTCATTTTCCGTCTCTCAGCAAGAAAAACAGTTTCAGCCTTATACATTTTCTTATTTACATGTGGACATCTTAAGTAAGCATCGGCAAAGCATGAATGCCTACAGCAGATCAAAATTAGTGGCAGAGAAGGAAATAATGCTGGCACTTTAAGCAGAACATTATCTGTTGAATTTGGAAAGAATGGGATGCTCCGTATAAACAAAATCTTGGTTTTTTATTTGCTTAGGGATCAGAATGGTTGTCTTTAGCTTCCTTTTCTCCTGACGATTTGGTTGTGTAATCTTCTTATGTTCCTATGTTAAAACCTAGGGCTAAATCAAGAGGTCACTTAATTGACATTTTAAGCTAGACATTAGTAAACATAACTGAAGGCAATGTAGCAAGTCACTCTACAAACAAAGCAAAACAACAAAGGGAAATCTGTACTACCTTACCTACCCCTTTTTATTGCTTTGGTTTTACTTCTTCTTACTAGACCTACTTTCTTCCTTCAATCACAAGTTACTTCTGCTTACACTGAGTTTCTGATATATATAATAGTTTACAACACAGTTACATCTGTTCCACAGAGATCCTTGATATTTAACRATGTGAGCACAAGAACTGCATGTGTAACTACATGATTGGAGGATATTTGGAGTCTGTGCACATCCAGATTGGTGAAGTACCAAGGCGGATTTGACATGGGTCAAGTGACCTTGTTTTGGCCATTTGAGATTCCTCACAATGGTCCATCATCACGTGAAAGCATCTCTTGGAGCGCAAGGCAGATGGTGTTACAAAAGCTTAGCTGAGAAATCACACAACAGGTCATTCTAGGTAACTCCTTCTCAGCAATAGGGAGAACCATTTATACACTAGCAGATTGCTGTYTGGAGTCAGACAGAAATAACTGCGCTAACAGCAATGGCCTGTCTAGAGTATTGACCAGGATGTCCTGGGCACTTTCAGACATTCAGGAAGGAGTAGTTCCCACCATGAGCTTACCTCTCATGATAGGCAGCTGGACAGATATTAGAAGAAACACTTTTCAGCTTCAGGGAAAACTGAATTTCAATCAATGATTTTTCATGACAGCTGGGGCAATGCAATACATGGAGTCCAACGTATTGGACAGGGCATTTTTGCTCCAGGGAAGCCAGCTATGGAATAATTTCCCCAAAACTATCTGGCAACAGGAGTGCCTGATCGCCTTGAAGAAATGTTGCAAAATTGCTTTTGCGCTCTCTCCTGCAAGTGATACTCACTATGAATCACATTCCTACKCCATTACCAGTCACACCAAAACTTTCCCCCAAGGAAAAAAAAAATCACTATTCCAAATCCCTGCCTCAATCAGTGTTATGATCTTAGCGGCAAAGACACACTGGTAACTTCCCAAAGGAGGCTAGGACTTTGCTATCACTGTATTTTCTCTGCGCAAAGATCACAGCCAATAACCAATGCAAACAGTTAGCATGGCATTTCAAACCTGTATTCTGTGAGAACAAGACTTTGCCTCTAAACAGGTAATCTTGTGGAAGAATGTCTGCTTTTACCAAAAAGGTTAAAAACTTTTAGTATTTTGCCTTTTTTTTGTGAACAAAATCTTTTTTAGTAGTACATGCCAAACACTAGAGGGTTTTTTTAATGTCTGTCTCTCTGTGTAAGGCTTGTGTCAACCTGAAAAATGAGCAATTTAAACAGAAAATTTCAACATACTTGCAAATAGCTGTTTTTGTCCCACTGATATAGCAAAGTCTCATTCTATCAGAGCAAAACTCAAATTGCCCCCATTTCTTGAGATGATGCCTCATCCAGGGACTGGGAAATGCCTCCAAAGTGCCCTATACTGCAGAAAGGAAGGGGGCCCTGGGCAGGGCTCTATTAGAAGGAACATTCCATATTTTCCTTGCTATCTTTTCCCCTCTTCATCATGTGACCAACAAACGGTGTCTTGCCCATCGAGTATCTGGAAAACTTAACAAGTTTAATCAGGAAAAGAAAAAATTCWCCACCACTTCTATTAGATTCACTAGGTTTTCTGAGAGAAGATGATCTTTGAACACGGTATACGATTGCAAGCAGATACTGACTTTATTATGTAACTGCCTAGTAGCACTTTTCTGAAATATCTGGAAGTTCTAGTGCTTTGGGAAAGTCAGYATTTTTAGAGCAGTTTAAGCCATAAAATAGACTAGTAACCATCAGGGGAGAAATAAGAATAGCTGTACCTTCAAGATTTTTGAGTGATTAGACTAATTTTCAATTTATCCTGTACGTGATTTATTATTTAATCTCCCACCTTACTTGATATTAGCAAACAACATCTTCGTACTCTGAAGCTTTGTTTTCCCTCCATTATTGATGCATTTCTCTCTAAGAGAATGGATTTTTGCAAATCTTCTACAAGAGAGCTCAGAAAGCAGGAGCAGTTGCAAAAGAGTCTTTAGATGACTGTGCCAGTTTTCCCAAATGCAATGCTATTTCACTGTTGCTATTAGCAAATTCCCAACCTTGAAAGGCAAATCAAAGAGAATTTTAAAATAAGGAATAAAATTAGAAGACCAAATATGTGGGGGTGAGGAAAACCAGATATGATCCAGTACTTACTGGGAAAGATAAAATCAGAATTAGGCTCTCTTAATCATGATGCTAAGATTTGGATGTTCCTTCTGATAGCTGTATTATAAAGAAATAAAAATCAGTATATTCAGTAACTACAGTCTTATGTGAGAAATAAACAAGGGTAGTACTGGGACAGCCAAGTTACTTTAATTTTTTGTTTTTTGTGGTGACACATGGGATAAATATTGCTTCTTTTTTCCACTTGATCTCTCTGTAAGAGTATCTTCATTAGTTTTACCTCATGATTTGAAGACCTGAATATAAGAAAAGAACTCTTTCCATGCAGGTTTTCTGGGCAAAATTTTCTGATTCCTTTTCTTATAGTTTCTTATGGTTATGTTTGCATGTTCTTTTTTGCATATAGCTCTTAGCACTGCTAATAGAAATTTATTTGATTAATGTCTCATTCAATGTGCTCATTAAAAAAATTGGCATACAGAGTACTAAATAACTAGTAACGTTCTTGTAAAAACATACTTAGCAAGTGAGAAAGCTACACAGCTTTTGAATGAATAATAACCATGTCTTTGAAAAAACCCAAGATGATTCAACAAACTTTTTTTTTTCAGTTTTCTGAAAAACTACTGCTTAAAAAATGCGACACTAGTGTGAGCACAGAACAGAAGGAATTATCCAGGGTCATTTTCTTGCCATTCTTGTGAAATATGCTACGTTTGTTCGTGAAGCCTAACAACTGCAGCGATTCGCAAAGGGTGCTGCAAAAGCACTGGCCCGTAAAGTCCTCGCTGGCTCCTGTTTAGAAAAGATATTCTGTGAAGGGATAAAAGAACTTTTCACCAGGTCGCGAAAAAGGAGGAATGAAAAATAGTTTCCAGTTGCTGCCACTAAAAAAAGCGAGGAGGTACAAGTGCTTGCAACGGGGCGGGGGGACGGGGGGGAATGAAACTATTCTCCGTTGTGAACAGGGAGGAATGAGGAGCAGAAGGCGCTCAAGAAAATACCAGAAGGCCCGAACTGGCAGAGCCGAGAGGAGGACGGAGGCCAAGGGCTTAGCTCGCAGACGTATGACTGGCATTCACGACGGGCGGCGCGGGGCGCCCAGGGCGGCCGCAGGAGGGAAACGCGTGCGGCGCGGCGGCCCGTGAGACGCCCTCGCGCTCGGGGAGGGCTCGCGGGCGCCACGGGCCCTGCGCCTCGACAGCCAGCGCGTCGCACCGGGGAGCGAAACGCAGGGGAGAGGGGAAGAGCGCAGAACGGGAGGAGAGAGAAGATGGAAGGGAGAGAGGGCGAAGCCACGGGCAGGAGCGAGCTGGGAGAGGAGCGGAGAGATTGCTCGCAACCACAGGCAGCCACGGGGATTTTTATCTTTCCCCTTTTGCAGGCTGCATGTAAGCAAGTCCAGCTCAACCAAAAGGAAACGCGGGTGGACGTTTAAGCCTGGCTCACCGGGACGTAGCAGAGACAGGGCTCCCTCGCTTCCGGCAGGCACGCGCYGCGGGGCCGGGACGCGGGCTGCGCCCGGCGAGCCCCCGAGGCCTGTGGCCGCCATCGGCCCAGCCCCATGGTCCAACCGGGCTCGCGCAGTGGTGGGGGCTTGCCGGGCGCCTCGGCCTGCCGAAAGGCCCTGGCCGGCCGAGGGGGCTGCGGTGGCCCTGCGGGCATGGGGGGCACCAGGGGCCCAAACACGGCCTGTAGGAATCCCTGGAGCTGGGGGGAACTACGAGAAAATCCGGCAGCACCGAGTCTAGCAAGGACGGTGAGCGATTAAAAGCGAATCCCCAAGGGTTTCCATCTTTTAGTCTGGCAACCAAGGGGCGAAACGTCCTTCTCGGGTGCGCCCTCGAAGCGGAGGCCACCTGCACCGAGGAGGAGGAGGAGGAGGAGGAGGAGGAAGGGGGGGGGAGCCCTGGTGAGGGACAGGTGAGGTGGGGCTATGCAGGGCGATTCGGAAAGGGGCCGTGACTGCAGTCACCAGCTCAGCTGCGTCAGCTCCGGCACAGCCCTTCTGGCGACCTTAGCAAAGGCTTTATTCTCGCACACTCAGAGCAAACGGGGCCGGAGAGGGCCGGGGAAGGGCCCTGTCCCCGGCCACCTCGCATCGCCCCGTCCGAGCGCGGAAATGGCCGCTTCTCCGCTGCCCCTGTGCTGGAGCCGCGTTTTGCATCATGGAGCTGTAGATGGGAGAAAATATTTGTATATCATCAATTTCTGTTTGCCAAATAGTGGTTCCTGACATATTTCCAGGCAAGCTGATGTTGTTTTTCCTGCTTGATTGGCATGGTAATAATAAATACATTTATTATTCATTAAATGATATCACAGTACATTAATATGCATTAGCGTTGCTGAATGACATTCAAATCACAACGATACAATATATTTCTCGCCTCATTTGTCATATTAACAGCTAAATATTATAGTTTGCAGTTTAAAGTTGCTGAGTGCGGTAAGGGGGAAGGGTAATTTTCTTCACCGTATGTTAGTAGACAGGACACGATGAGAGAGCTCATATCGCTGAAACACAGCACTAAGGGTCAAAATATGTGTTCTTGCTGTGACTGTACTACAGACTGACTTGGTGAGCATAAGGCAAGAAATTTAGGCCACTGCTGAAAATTTCAGCCTACACATTTGCATACAGGGCTTAATCCCAACAGGCACCCCGTTCGCCAGATGACTATACAGCTAGTCATCCACATGCGTACAAAATAACCACAAATCCTTACAGAGTCAGAATACCACATTCTTCACCACTTTATGTACCAGTAGACATTTCCAGACAGAATGGAGAGTCGCTTATCCAGAATCAAACCCACAGAAGAAAAGCTTTTCTTTTTAAAAAAAGAAAGGTTTTGGCCCGACAGAGCTGTTTTCCTATATTTTAAAACAGGATTAGTAACGTTCATCAAGCTCAGAGGGAGAGAGATGCAGGAAAGGACATTTCTAAGGTAATGGGAGAGCCATAGATAGATGCTCTAGTATGTGTTATATTGATTTTTTTATATATACACACATTTGAAAAAAAAGCGGGGGGGAAGGAATCAAGAAGATTTACTCTCATGTTTTTCTCTGCTTGCTATTTGGAAGCATCATGTGTTTTGATTTAATCAAGCATCTGAAGACAAAATCTTCTAGTCCTTTCTTAGTATTGCTGTGTTCAACTAGCAACAGGGGCCCAGCCTACACATGCAACATGGGCAGTTCTGCATAGTGTGTTCCTGATGCCGCTGTATGTTAAAGGAGATGGAAGATGGTTTATTGACTTTGCTGTTCATGAGGACAAATGAGGACAGAATTATGCCTAGTTCACAGTGTCCCAGATAATTCCTTGAGGTTATAAACCAATGGTAACACAGCATTGTACAAACTTTGTGCCAGCATAAAAATCAGAATAACAGGAAGTGAACTGCTGACAGGGAATGGATACGAAATGCACAAAAACACATAGTGCAGTGGGAGATGAATTTATCTACAACTGAACYGTATCAGCCACAGAAGCCATGTGGAAGAACCAGGTTTTATTCCCAGTTATACTCAGTGCTTTCAGTGAAACACTCCCAGATTATACTAGTGTCACCAAGTACAGCATTTGGCACACTATATCTAAGAATAGAGTCCTGCAATGTTTAGAAAATAAAAAAGTGAATTTTAAAAGCTAAATGGTTTCTCTTAAAAGAAGAGCACTTGAAACATCTGACAGCAGCTATCAACGTTTCAGCCCGCTAAATGCAAGAGAGGGATCCTTCTGTGCTGTAAGAGCAGGATGCAATACTGCAGAACAATAAAGTGGGATACTCTACTTCTTAAGCAGTATGGAGCTGACTGCTGCCATTCTTGAAGATAATTCAGAGGCATTTTAAACATGATCCTATTGTGATCAAAGAGGGCAGTAACATCTCATTGAGATGCAAAATAAGGCTAACAATGAATGTACAAGTCCATTATTGTTGTTGTTGTTTACTGCATGTCCCCCAAAATGAGAATATGGAATTCCAGGTTTTTGGATGATGATTCCCAGGTGTCTGCATATGCTGTCTGCCGAAGTCCCAACAGTGACAGAACTGCCATTCATGAATTTCAGCAGATTCTTATTAGAAAGCTAAGGTGGTTTTCCTCCTTTACTAACATGACTGCAGTTAGAAACCTAAAGTGGAACATGAATCTACTTGCTGTAACTCCAGCTAAAGGCTCATTACAAAGAGTTCTCCCTTTGATGCATTGAATCTTGCTATGATAGATGTGTAATAAGATCAGGCATTGAAAAGCTAGCTGTTGTTTGAGGCAAATGTTACTTAACTGGTTATGTGAATCTATGCTCTCAGTAAGCATGGGATGGGATTTACTACTCAGTTCCAAGATGAAAAACTCTTGTGTAATAAATCCAATATGCGTAAATGAAATGCTCTTTGAAAGGTTCTGTGTTAGGAAGAAAAACCTATCAAAATGGATATCTATCTACTTGATCCAAGCTCACAGTTCTTTACTGTTTTTGTAATTACTCCTGCAAGACAAATTGATTTGAGTTTCTAATGACTGCTGGGTCAGGCTTGCTGTATATTTGCTTAATTAATTAATCTGACCTTCCTCCCATTTGATACTCAGATGACAAACTTCCACTTTACCAGCTGTTTGGATGATAGTCTGAAACATTTATGATGTCAAAGGCTTTTTATTAATTTTCTAAGCAAGCTATTCCTAGTCATTTTTTGCAAATGTGCCTGGTCAGCATGGATTTATGATTTGTTTTTTCAGCTCAGTCTGATATCATTTGTCACGTGGATTTAGATTAATGTTTACACATTGACCTATAGGAAAGAGATAGTTACTGTTTCTGAGAGATGAATAAATTATTTGAATTCCAGGGAGGGTTTCAGATAAACATGTTAATTTTTAAAGTTGGAAAGTTCCTCCCTACTTATAATTAGCAATGCTTCAACTTTCCGCCTTAGCATTCAATACTAGAGGTGGAGATCAGAAAGTAGAGAAGCCCTGCATCTGGTACAAAGCCCTCAAGGTACAGGGCATTCCAGCTCCCYTCCAGCAAAACAAGCAAATACCTAACTTAGACCATGCATTTAAGTCTGACGGTATTAGTTGGACTTAGGTTAAAAGTCAAAGGCAYGGGGATAGGTTGGCTCCTAAATCCTGCTTAGGCACCTCCATTCTCATTAAAGTCAGTGAGCATTTAGAATTTAGGAACCTGGGTTCCTAAATTGAGTATCTTGGCCCTATTTCTTTGCTTCTCAGGGGTTCACTAAGTATATATTTAAAGTTAGGCATTTATTTAAGTGCTTAAGCCCTTATGTGAAAATTGCATTTCAAATAGTTCAGAGAAATGGTCTAAAATTAAAATATCAGCTTGACTCTTGACTACTTGCAAATCAAATTTATTTTGACAACAGCTTAACATAAGGCATGGCTGAGACAGAGAGCCTAGAGCTAAACAAGTTGTATGATTTAATGCTTTGCAACTGAAAGATGAAACCCAGRGATGCTGCCTTTTCAAATGTATATGTTGATTTTTTTGCCAGGATTCTGTCCTCTGCATGAAAGCCAGTAAAACTGGAGCAGTTGCCATGCTACCTCAAGGAAAATTRTTTTTTATTTAATGATTTATTTAGTCTCCTTAAAGGAGGTGGGATAAAACACTGAGCTGGTATTGCTATGATGATTATGCTATTATTTTTTTACTAATATTGAGCAACCTGTACTTCACACAGCTTAAAGACATGTCAGAAGTACACTTATTCTTGGTGTAGAGAACACCACCCKTCATCCTAGACAAGGGTTAGAATAAACAATATTTTCCTTCTAGAACCCCACAGAAAACTACTTTTCCTGGAATCTTCCATGCACAGACAGGTAAAACAGAGCCTTGATTTTACTTTCTCATCTTTTTAGCCATCTCTGAGAGATGAAATATAAGCCAGCCTTACATCATAACAGATAGAGTCCCAAGGCAAAGATCCCACAGAGGAAAATTTCTATTCCCTATCCACATGCTTCAGTAACTCAGTGCAGTATTTGCCAGGATACAATTGGACAGGCTCTTCCTCAACCTAATGACCGGGGTTAAGTGGTTATTTCCATCTCCTTGTTCAAAACTATCCATCATTCTCCCCTTCCTGCCAGACACCCTGAAGTCTGCCAGTGTAACTGTACCTGCGATTTCTCCCTAACCTTGCTCTAGCTTACTGGGGGTGGGGGTGGGGGGGGGAGTATAAACCCTTTTGACAGGTTTGATTGTTATACCAGAAATTTGGTGTTGGGTTAGAGGGAAAGGAAAGAACAGCTGGGCACAGTTCCTTCAAGTCACCATGTGTGACCATATCCCCGTATCTCTTTCTAGCAGCTGGACTTTATATAACCCCTGTGAATGACTCCTTCAGCTCATGCAGAAGAAGGATGGATTTTTGGTGCTAAAGGCTCCAGATACATTGCCTTTAGGTTAGTGGGGCATAGGCAGCTGACTAGTCAGCACCAAGTGGTAGTATCTAACTTACAAAAACCTGCAGTAATTCAAATCTGCCTGACCCAGAGAAGTTAAGTGTAAGCCCATCCTGGTGCAATGCTATAATGCTATGTTGTGTTAAGCCCTTGAAAGAAGCAGTCTTCAAAAGCAATTTTAATTGATTAAGAACATTGTACCCTTTAGCTCATGGTTACCATAGTCTATTTATTATGTACTGAAAATGCAATTACAGACAGGAAAATAATGTTCATTTTCTACTGACCCTTTTTTTCCCAAGTGAATTGAGTCTACTTCTTATCTGCATACAAAGTTCCARCTGTTTACCGATTAAAGCAGATCCTGTAGGCTTTTTCATATGTCACAGCAATGCAGCAATGCCATACGTAGGGGTGAGGGGAAGGAGCTGGGATATCTCCTGGCTCATGAATTATCAGAACATTCCAAGTCCCAGTGCAGAATCTTTCCAAGGATAGTGATTCATGAGGCAGAAAAGAACCTAGGTCCAGTTCCCAGGCTAAGCTTTGAARCCATTGACAGGAAACCAATTTTTAGAGTGACTTACTAGAGCAGAGCAGATCTTCAAACCTATTAGTTACTCAACAGACAGGGAAGAGGGTGAATGAATAAATACACAGTAAAGCAATTTTTCTAAACATTTGCAAGTTGCAGCCCATCACACTTGTACTGGAAATAGTAAATTTGCAGGAGAAATAAGTTACCACACTTCTGAAATGCATCTGACCTCAGTGACTGAAATGTTTTCATACATAGTTTCAACACTGTGTTGTAAACTAACATCTACAAGCCATATCTGAAATTCAGGACAGCACACTTGAACTCCTGAAAACRCAGATGCTGGCATTCCATAAATGACACTGATGCACATAGCTTACTATCATAATTGGCTTTGTCAGAAGATCTTAAATAAAAAGGAAATGAGGGGAGTCCCTATAGCATAAACCAGCAGATACTTGCTATATGAGAGTCGAGCATTGTAAGTATGTCCCAAGTTTCTTAAAAGAGGATCTGCATTCATTCTTAAACACTGCCTAACATTATCATTTGATGGATGGATATGCATAGGCCAGCTACATTTCCCATTACATTGCTAATGCAGTTTCAAGGTTATAGATATAAGAAACTTGGCAAATGCTTTAATAGGTATCCACTGTAGTAGGTCACTAAGAAAAACATACAGTGTAGGATTCAGGAAGCTACTTCCTAGTTTTAAAGAGGTCGTAAGTTGGGACACAACAGCCTACCAGGGCTTGAGGTCACTGTGAAGACTTGTCACTTTAAATTGCACCTTCAGTAGATGCCAAAGGAGTAATTTGAGCACCATTCTTTGTGGCCAAGCTACCTACCTTAGGGTTTTATGTTGCTACCATAAAATGTCAACACTTCCTACATAAATTCAGTACTGATAGAACAGGCCATAYTGGATCTTAGATAATTACTGTCACTTCTTCTTTTTCAAAGTCAAGACTCTGTTTGACCTCCTTTTGGAAGAAAAGGTTTGTTTCCTGTTGGTGGGGGCAGGGGTGACACCAAGGGGAATTTGGTTTGGGATTGAAGRAGTGTTCGAATTAGAGCATCCTTTCTGGCTGAAAAGCTTTCCTCAAAGAGAAGGTGTGTTTCTTGAAAGTGCCTAGCTCTCAGACCTACCTGCCTCGGGCATTATGGAGGCCTTGAAAATTGTCATGATGGTGCCTTCAGACAGATGGACTCCTGCAGCAATGCACAAGAGCCACCGTTGTGCTCACTGCACGGGCACCACCTCTACATCTCGTATGCCATGCCAAAAAAAAAAAAAAAAAAGGTGGGGGGAGAGGGCTAAAGTTTATGCTTTTCATATCACTGTGTAAAATAGGAAATGCCAAGCGTAGGCTGACAGCCTATAGGGCTCACTGATTTCAGACAGGAGTCTGGGAGAGAAGCTTTACTGTTTACTGAGGCTGACTATCACTTTGGGCCTCCTTCTCCTCTCTTCAGACCTGACTGACCAGGTGTCCATGTGAATAATACCTGGATACTGCCCTATATCTCATAAAATAATTACCCTTTATTTTCCAGCTCATGCAGGACATTTGCCAGAAAAAGTTTGGCAGTAGTTCATTCAGACCATGACATTTGTCAGGTACTGGTTAGACCAAAAATACTAGGATAAAGAGAAGCAGTCCTAAGTTTCTACCTGCCCACAATCTGCTTGGCTGAAGTCAATGCAATTTTCATGAGGTATTTTATTAACAAGAGAATTTCTCTAGAAGTCAACCCCCCCACCAATACAATCTTTATAGAATTAATGTTATTCAAGGATGCTCACAGTTAAGTAAATACAAGCCAAACATGATTTTCTTCTAGGAAAAAGTCATTCAAAGAAAGGTGTCTAAGAGTGTAAATCATATTTTAACATGCCTACAAAGTGCTATTTTCTAGCTTAGTGCTAGAAAGCTTATCTAGCTTATCTCTCTACTAGATAAAATCCACTTTTGAATGGTTCACAGCTATGATGTTCACTCAACCCATGAAAGATGCCCCAGGCAGCTTTAACATATGGGTCTATTATTTACTCAGCATATCACTGTAGGGTTGCTGACCTTGGTAACCTTATGTGCATCAGATTGATTGTGAGCAGGTTCTCTAACATCCTTGCCACACTTTGTCTTCTTTAGCAACAAGCTAATAAGCATCTTTTCTAGTCTGAGTCTTGGTGTATTTATAAGAACTAAATTTTACGGCAGTCTCAGGCTRATTTCTGTTGGTGCCATCTGCCCAGAAAAGCTGCAGGTCCAGTTTGGGTTGTTGTGCAAACAAATACAGATGCTGGAATAARTCTCAGTTTGCAAAGTTCAATTTGCAAGCAGGCTTAAATACAAAGCACAGCACTGTCAGGCACAGGTCTGATTTACAGACTSTGGTACAATCTTGCAGTCTTCTGCTATTAAAACTGCTTCCTTATATCTTTGCTTAATATGTTTCCCTATGATCTTAATAAAGACTTTCATTTTATTCAGAAAAATAGAACAGATTATATGATTTTGTTTGTATACATTTAGAAGCATTAACTCTTAAACTCTGCTAAAACTTGAGGCCTGTGCATCCCCGGTACAGTTGACTCAAACAGTCCTACTCTAACTACCCAGCTCGAAGGAAAACAAAGCTCTGTCCTACCATAATCACTGCRGGCCTGCATTAGCTCCCACCCCATATACTGCACACATCTCTCACACCTTTGCATCCTGACCTGTACACATGTGCCAGAGCTCACACATTGGCTGCTTGAGGCACACAAATGTTTGGATGGTAATTTTGAACATAGACGTGAACTCTGGCTCCTCAAAGTGCTCTTATTACACGTAACTACCACCTTAAGTGGGATATCCTGAGGTCTGCCTGTTCTCTCCTCCATTCTTCTTTCAATTTCTTTTGAGAGGTCTCATTTTGTATCAGTATAGAACAAAAAGAAACTTCAAAAATCCCAGCTTTTAAATAAAAAAACCTTTTCCCCCAGCCACCCCAAACAGATAATTCCTCATGTTAATCTGTGATGACAGAGAAGACCATGGGTTTTATTATTTGTGTGAACTAACTAATGTCAGAAATACCAAAAAACTGATGAAAACCATTTACCCTCATTCACCACTCAAGAGAAGACCTATGCTGAACCATGAAGGAGTTATAAAGGCTCTTTCTCTCACTCTCCCCTTCCTCTGCCAAGAACTTGTTTTATGAAACCTAACTTTTGTTGGCATAGGGCAGAGTAGGAGTCACTTCTGAACCTAACATTGATGGAATAACACAAGGCAGAACTGCAGCTGAGCAACAGAAGGGTAAGTGCTGTTTTTGAGCCGAATGTCCTGCCTTTCCAGATGCTCCCAAGCTCAGCTGTGGCATATTGAACCTGTGGGAGATCTGGAGTCATTCCCAACCGTAACACACAGCACTAAGATATCTAGAAGACTTTGCATGGAAAACAATCCAAGGGGAAGAAAAGAACAGCCCAAAAAAGAATTTCAGATCTGYGTTTGTGCATATATAAAAATCCACCTTAGAAAAAGGCTAGTTCTTTAACAAGGTATGGCTAGAGTCCATATATCTTAACATAAAAGTATACCAAACAGGGCAAAAACACATTAGCTAATCATAACTTGCTACTTGCATGGTTTTAAAGATCATTGGCTGGATGCTTGGTACAGAGCTATGTGCCTGGAGAGGTGGTGTTCATGCAAAAGTAATTGTAGCTATCTTTTTCAGGACACATTGATTTAGGGATGTAATTATTATCTGTTAGATGCTTTCTTGTTTCTGTCCTAAAGTCAAGTGTACTGCAAGATAGCTAGCCTCTATTGCCTGCATTTGCAATTAAATAAACCTCCAAGACCACAGACATAAAATGAGTCTGTGACAATAAATAAATAAGTACCAATCAATGGTCTGGCAGAGACCCACAGGGACGCATCTTGCCTTATTGCTCACAGGACTGAGCTATTTGAGTTTAGTTTCCTTTTATGCATGAAAAGCTTTTGAGGAATCTCATTATTTTTGTGCTGAATAAGTAAATATAGAGAGAGTTATCTTAGAAGGATAAGATCAGTGACTAGTTTTAAAAATATCAGAGCTACATCACAAAGATGTAAGTAGAGATTGAAGCTGCAATTGCACCACTGAGTTCTGATGGGCCTTTAATATTTTCTTTCTTTCATTTTTTTTTTTTTAATGGGAATTTTCCAGGAGCCAGCCTGAAATCGGTAGTGATCAAGGAAACTAAGAACATAAGAAACTCATTGCTAGGTCAGACCAGTGGTCCCTCCAGCCCAGCATTCTGTCTCTGGTAGTGGCAGCAGGAGATGCTCTTTAGGGGTATCATGTAACCTGGTCGCATTTGGCAGTCCATGCCCCTTGAACTCCTCCAACATCCCCAGCTGTTGTATTAGGGAGGTTATAGGGGACACCTTTACCTAGCACTTTTACTATATATTTACAGACCTATTGTCCGTGAATTCCTCTAATCCCTTTTGAACCTGCTGGTACTGTCTCCACAATCTCCTGTGGCAACAAGTCCCAGACGGTCACTATCTGCTGYATGAAGTACTTTTTAAAATCTGTTTTAAACTGACCTCCTACTAGTTCTGTTGAATGCCCCCAAACCTCCTGTTGTGGAATATGGTGAATTCTGTGTTCACCTTAACAACCCAATCTATGATTTTGTAAAGGGCAAACATATTTCTCCTCAGCTGCCTTCTTCCCAAATTGAAGAGTCCCAGCTTCCTTAGGGACTTGTAAGGCAGCTGATAATCCCCTTGACCATTTTAGTTGTTCTAAAGAGAATTCCCTAGTGGAAAGTATTTCTTGCTCAACCAAATGGCTTGCTTTCAAGTTACAATGATCTTAGCCCACTRGAAACCAAAATAATAAAAGTAGCTGTAAATGAATGTCCAATGGTTAGGCTTGAAACGTCCAGGCACGTTCAGAAGTTAGTGTGATCTCTGCAAAGAAGAAAAGACCTTCCAAACTGCTGAGTCAGATCAGGCAAACCCTTATCACTCCCTTTACATTAGTATCACTCAAAAATGCTCCTTGCAGCTAATGGCGCATTAACAAGGTATTGGCTGTATAGAACTGTTGGATGCTGTGCCAGAAACACAATCTTTTATAAATTGAACATATACAAAGGTTCTGGCAGTCTCATTTCCAGTGACCTGCTGACAAACTACTGATMTAGCTGAAAACATGGAGATGGAATGTAATTGCATACAATCTTTTTAATCAAGGACTACATTTTCAATAATCTGCTGAAGTAACAAAGAAAACAACATCAGGCTGTAATACATGGCTGGAATCAAAGCTCCTTTCAGTACAGTCTTAATTAAAGAGCGTCTCTGACTGCATGTTTTATAGAATAATCAATGAGCTTCCAGCTGAGAAAAGGACCTTTCCTGATTTGATGAAATGGCTGCACATGTATTTACAGAGAGCATAATCAGCAAAAAAGGTGTGTAGAAACACAAATAAAACTCAGGCCCTGGGCTGCATTTGATAATACCCTGTGCCCCATTACAGATTGGCACGAGATGGAAGGAGGGAATAAAATGGCATGAATCCTCCACAACAACCCAAGCGCAAACAAAACTATGGCCAAAGCCRTCAGTAGCATAGATTCCTCAGGGCTGCCATATCACTGTCCAGCTTGCAGCAGCCCCCAGGGCTTTCTGGTGCTTGAGGACTACAGACTTTGAGGTGCTCCATGGAGCCTGCCCCAGGAGTGGGAAGGAAGAGCAGGGAAAAAGTCACTGKGTGGCTTTCCACCATTTGGACAGTCTTCAATGTCAAGCAGTTAGTTCTTGTGGGCACCAAAACTGTATTCTGCCCACCTATGCCACCAAAGCCCATTCAGAAAACAGCTAATTGCTTTGACCATTCTYAGAGACCATTTTTGATTGTTCTCTATTTTTGATTAATCATAAACTAATTCTACACCCATTCATCTAGCACTTGTCATAAATACATTCCGCAGCTAAAAGATACTGCAAGTTTAGAGGTTTTTGCCCCTCTATATAACCATATTATAGCATAACGATCTGTCTCAGAGGATAAGCAATTTTAACAGTATGTGCATGGGCTGCTTTTGCCAGCCAGCTTCAATGCTAAAGATAGTCTTGGGCACATTTGATTTATTAGTATGGATATAGCCCACATGTCCTATGAAGGACAACAGAGACCATAAACAGCTGGGACTTAGACCAGAACCCTGACTGATCCTCCATCTTCTAAGCAATAGGCCATTTATCCTTTCACCAAGCCTCGCTTAGTGACGCACAGAACTTGGAAGCTGCTGTATTTGTTATGTACCTGCAGAGCTAGAGACTAGAGTTCAATTATCCTTAAATTCTTATCAGGATCCTTCACTCCTGCCAGTGCTGTCATGGAAATGTAATGCATGTCCTGCCTCAAGGTTTTGGTTCATTTGTAATAAAAAACATCTGGCCTCTCTCTGAAGGAAAATGCAGTCCATCCTACTGGGAGACAGTTGAAAATATAGTTTATCTGGATGCCAACTGGATCCTCATCAGAAAGAAGTTTTTGTGCAGTATTAACCTACAGAACTGTACAAAAATGGGGTCTGGAAACTGGCTGATTTCCTTCAATACTGAACTCCTTTGGCTATTCCCACTGATTCCAGAAGGTGCTCCAGGTATTCAGCATTTCTGAAAATAGGCTGATATTTCTTCTCCCAATTCTTATAGTTGTAACAGAGGTACTGTTGTGTTGGGAAAGGGGGGAGGGGGGGACATGGAAAATCTAGTAATGATATTTGTACTACTTCTGCTGGCAAATTATAATCAGAATTAGATAACATGCAGCAACAAGTGAGGCTTTCCAACTGGAAAGAGTAAGTAGCAACAAGCTCCTCTGGATGTCTCGGGTAGCATAATAGCTCTGCTCCGTGAAACCACCCCAACCTAAACTCATTTCTGGCCATCTGGGGCCCCTACCTTCTCATTTTAGAACTTCAATTATTGTTTTTTTCTCTCATTCCTCATTCTAGTAAAGAGGGATAAATCTGTTTCATCGGAGTCACTTTAGCCAGTGTTTTCTAAGGTTTCCCCTTAAAGATTTTTTTTTTTTACCCTTATCCAACAACATTTCTGGCCTTTTGGGCTGTTCCTTTTTGCCAGTGATCTGGCAACAGATGCTGAACAGTATTTAATGCTGTGTCCTGAATCTCAGTCAAACCAGCATTACTACATAAGAGTATCTCTAAGTTCCACAGTTTATTCATTCAGTCTTCAGTTTCCTTCTCAAGTTTGTTTCAGATTAAGATAAGGAGTAGTTCAGCTGACATGATGCCTCTGATGAGATCACAACAAAGAAATGGGGAAATCTCACAGTAAATTACACACATAAGCACACACTACAAACGTCCATCCTTACTATCCGCAGGGGGCTAAACCAGTTCTGAAAAGAAACAGACCCAAGCACAGAAAGATGGGAGCCCAATGTATAACTTGTATCAGTTTTATTTTTGTTTTGTTTTTAACCCAAAACCAGAACTCTGGACTATAAGCTCTATTCTTGCTTATATTTACTTGATCAGAAACCATCTTTCTGAAAATTTCTGAAGCAGCTGAGAAAAGTCTGAAAAAAGCCTATAAATTGGTTAAGATTTGTAGTCACTGAGGAGTACTTGCAAGCATAAAAGCCACACCTCTCCCTATAGCAAAACTGGCTGTATAATACTTCTAGCTCAGTTTTCCCTCTGACTYGGTAAATGAGTACATTCTTAAACCAGGAGTTTCTTTCATTAGTGAGACTAACTTTTTATTTCAAACATGTCTATCATCGGTAGTTGTGCTTCAGTGGCAAGCAAGTCAGCCACGGAACAGGGCTACATCACAAGGTAGAGAGTCACGTAAAAAAAAGTTGCTGTTTTACCTCAAACTACATCTTCTGTTTTTGTAAAACATCTTCAAAGCAGAAGTGGAAAAAAAAATCTTTTTTTTTTTTCATCCTCTCAGCTTTGCTGCAGTGAAGAATTTCCACATAGCTTTGTGTATAGTTCCCCTGGCCAACAGCCAGAGTTTAATTTATAAAATGTAACTGACAGGGACCACAGGCATGTTTGTCTCCTTCCACAGGATTTAAACAGCATGGAGAGAACATAGCCCATTAAACTGAGTTCACATAATATCTATTCAGCCCTTGCAAGTCTTGGCACAGAGGCCAAATCCATCTGTTTCTCTAAGACTCCTTTATGTTTGCCGCTCACCATGATTAAAGGGGATGCACACACTGAGTGATAAGAAAAGCGGCTTCAATCTCCTTATCAAACCATGTATTGAGTGAAGAATGGTCTTGGTGCAGACAGACATTGCTTTTCAAACCCATCTATCTTTACATAGCATAGGTATTACTTTGCATTTTGCTGGCGTTGTCTATTGAAGGATTTCAATGTCTGATGAATTTATGTTCTCAAAAGCCCTCCCAGGCAGAGGTAAACCTTGCTACAAAATCACTGCAGCTCTGCTGTGCCCGCAGTAGAAATGTAAGTAGGGAACCAAAGGAAGGGTCCTGCAGTGCACACAGGAGATGCTGCTTTCCTTCCCCAGGCCTGGTGCGGGCTATTGGCTCGCACATTGCTGAGACCCTGGCCAGCTGAGAACAAGACCAGGGAGATGAGTGAGATGTAGCATAACTCCCTGGACTGGGGCCTGGGGTCTTAGGGGAGCAAGAGAAGAAAGAACATCCAGTGATCCCTCATGGACTGTAAAGCAGCCTGTAGAAAACAGCTCTGTAACCTCAGTCCTGCCTCACCTGCCTTCCTTTACCTAGTGCACGGTGCTGGGATCCTAGCTCTTCCCACCAACGTGCCCAGGAGACGACAATTTGTAAGGCAAATCAATGATTCTGCTGCGCTCGGTGTTGGTCTGAACGACAGTTTCCAGTCTCCTTCTCCTAAAAAGGCTCCTAGGTGTTCTCAGTCTCTCACTTCAGCAAGGTTTAGCCCAGGCTTATCCAAGCAAACTGAACTGTGGAAAACTAGTGAAACTTTTCTCGGCAGAGTCCAACTTTCCCTCGGTCAGCTCAGTAGCTCTGAACAGCAACTTGCTCCCAAGCACACCATTTTTTTGTTTTGTTTTTGCTTTTGCTAACAAGTAATGCCACATGCTCCTCAAGTGAAAAATGATTATTTGATTTAAGAGGAGGCTCTTAAATTGTAAGCAACCCACAGTTATTTTAAGTGCATCTTGCATCTTTTCCACAATGAAGATTGATGCTACTCTTGCGGTGGGATTATGTAAGAAGGAAGCATTTGTGCAACAGTGATTTTTAACATTTTCTTCAGATTGATGTGTTTGTTTGTTTTCATCTTTTGGGGCAACCATAAATAATGTCCTTACTCTTCAAAGGGAGTACTGACATCCAATAATTTATGACTGGTTAAAAGTAAATGTGTTGAGGGAACATTATTTATCTCTTGACCATAACTGCGTGGGCTATATTGAATGAACGAGCTCTCATAAACTAGGCTGATTCTAAAGATCTGAAGTCAATAATTAAAGCAAGTAAAGAAAAATAATGGGCTAAAACCAAATATTAAGCCTTCCTGCATGCTACAGGTGCATAGAAGTCATGCTCATAGGAAGCCTGAGTTGCTGAAATAAAGTATTGATTTTCTGCTGAAAGAACTCTAAGTATAAAGGACAATTAATTTTTAAACGAAGGTAGTAGTCAAATTATTGCCCTCCGGATATAGAAAGAAGCTCATCTGTCCATATCTACAGTATATCACTTTGTGCTCAGAGGCAGAGAGTTTTTAATCGAAACTAGATTGTTAAGAATATTACGGTATGATTAAGTGTGCGGACTCCTCTTTTATAGATTTGAACTTCAAATTGAAGGCAAGTTCATTTGAGACACAAAAATACCGTCCTGCAACAGCAGCTCCCCTTCCTTCCCGCCGGTCGCGGCCGCCCTCATCCCGAGCGGCGCGCTCGCCTCCGGGGCCCCGGCCGGGGACTCGGGGTCACCTGGGGCTCGCTCTCCTCTCCTGCCCTTGCTTCCCACGTCTCCAAGCTTTTCTCCATGTGACGCCCAGAGCCATCGTCTCGCCGCACCAAGACACCCGGACGCCGTGGCCCGGCGGATATTATTTCATGTGCGCGTGTGTAAAAAAGTAGCATCCCAAATCGGACCGAAAATCAAAATGATTCATAACTTTCAAGTGTCACCAGGTCCATTCAGCTCATTCACATTATTTTAGGTGGCYGAAATATTTTGCTTCAATTCTGGCTGTTTTCTGTTCAAAATAATATTAACCTCAAAATGATTTTGAAGCTGAAAACCGGACTGTCTTCGTAAAGGTGGCAAAATGACAGATCTGGCCAGTTTCAAAGCGTTCCCTAAATTTCTGGGGGGACAGAACGTGCTGGGACYGACACTTGCCAGTACAGCGGAGTTTTAACAAAACTTTCTGTTTTCAATCACTTTTGAAAAAAAAAAATTAAGTGGCTTTGAAATTAGCTAAAGAAGGGAGGCAGACTCCCAACCAGTGTTAATTCAGACACGGTTCATCTGTCACTATAGATTAAAAATGGGGGGGGGGGGGTTAAGAAGAAATACGCCTCTGACAACTTTGGGCTCCAACGCCGTTCTTTTTTGTACCATAAATGTCCTTCTAGGGAAGGTCTGACAAAAGTGCCTCGTGCAGGACCGTCTCCCGTTGCCTCAGGCTTCCCCGGAGCGAGTCCCCGCTGCTCGCGGCTCCGTACCACCCCCATCCTGCGCCATGGGCAATTCAGATTTTTTTTCTTTTTTTTCTTTATTGCAGAAGACGCCGGTGACAAGAGAACTGCTTCCAGGTCTGGGGCACCTGAACCYGAGTGCCGTCTCCACTCAGTTAAAGCCACGCTAACACAACTTCTTAAATATGACTCCGAGAAGGATTTTAACTGCACGATGCTGGCGTGCCTGGATGTGACAGACTTCCTGCCCCGGGCTGGAAGGTAGGGGTTTGCTTGCATATACGAAATTGTATAGTTTCCCCTTCCCCCACCCCCGTACGAAGATCTGTTATTCTGGGAAAGGAGTACAGGAGAAAAACGGACAGTTTGAAATATATCCTGTGGGCTGAGCRGAAAACCTAATTAACTAGACTATGAGCTGGTAAGGTTTAAATCAGGTCTCTGCAATGTGTGGGAGATGTTATTACCTTATATTTAAAGTGACAGCTCCAAGACTGTCAGCTCTGAAAAAACCCACATCTTTTAAAATACCTTGCTTAGATAAGAATGAACATGAAATTCAGCCACACCAGCCAGCACAAGGGTTATGCAAAACCCATAATAGAGCTTGATATTTTAAAGAGCATGCCAGCTATCTCTGTCTGCTTGTGTACATAAGAGCATTTAAAAGAAAAAAAGAAAAAAAAAAAGGAATATATCCTCTCCTCTGTGGCAATCCTTCACAAAAGGAGTGCTGGGAAGCACCAARTGAGCAGCAGAGCAAAGCTGAAATGCTCAGGAGAGATTCTTTGTTGAGGCAAGCAAGTTCTTCATCCCCAGGCCAAGCTCCCTGACCATCACTCCACGTGACTACCAGGTTTCTCACTGCACATGTGGTCAGACAAGCACAAGCAGGAGGGACCGCAGCCTCAAAACTAGGTGGTGCCAGCCTTTCTGAAGAGGTACCACCTCTGCCCAGTCCCAGCCCACTGCAGCCCGCAGTAAGCCGAGTGCACACAGCCACTTTCGGTAGCGCTCTGCACTGCCCACAACACGCCAGCACGGCTCCCGCTCCTGCCAGGTTTCACCCATGGAAATAGTAATCTCTTAAATGGCAATAATATAGCTAATCGCCACTGACCACCGAGCTCCAAAATAGCCCCCCCCCCAATGAAATACTGTACTGAGACCCTGCAAAGGCTCTGCCCGCAAACGGGGGGCTTTGGGCTGGTTTCCGGCCATCGGGCCATCGGCATTTCTGGTTGGTCCTAGGCCGTCCTGTCTAGATGCAGGAATGCGGACAGTCCTGAAGCCCTCTCTGAGAGGCTGCCTGCAGCACCTGTCTATGCTTGTAGTGGTTAGAGGGGAAGAGACATTATCCAAAGGTCTGGGGATTCACAGAAGAGCAGATACTCGTAAGACAAATAGTTTGAAACAGGGACTGCCCTTCTTCATCTGTTGGCTTTGTTTAACCAAATTAGTTTCAACAAGTCTGAAGAAATTAAAAAAATATTATCCTACAGTTGGGTGCTGACATGCTGGAAAAAGTCATTTTCTACAATTCAGCTATTCAGAGGAAACTTGATCATTCAAGTGTGAACCTTTATAATTGTTTCTGCTAATCTTCCTCCCCCGCCCCTTTCCCACATATGCTGTCAACATTGGCAGCGCTGGTAAACAAGAGCAAAGCATCCAAGCAACCAGCCACCCTCTCTAGCAGGAGCGAGGATTATTTTCAGTACCACTGGGCTGGCCTGATGGATTTCACAAGCCAGATCGGGATCTGCAAAACTGCGCTGCCAACGCACACAGCCCTGTCCCCTTGGCCGAAATAGACAGTAGGGTGTGCAGGCAGGGCCTCCTTTGGCAGGGATCTAACTCTGCTGGAGCTTATAMAACGCTTCCATACTCTTCTCCCCAGCCGGGCTGTGCTGTTGGGCACCAAGGAAAAGGGAGGTTAAGACACTGGGGGAGAAACTGGAACACTTGTTGTTGTTTCCCATTGCCCCCAGCTCCTCTGTGAGCTCTCCCTGCCTCGGTTCCCTGGCTGTGAAACACCACACTTGGCCTCACAGGGCACCATAAGCAAAATGAGCTGCTCAGACCTTACGGGGATGGCAGGCCACAAGTGCTTGGCAGACGGCCGGGAGCAGCATGTAGCTGGTGTACCCTCGTTCGCATATGTAAGCACATCATTTCCATGGAGCAGTCCCAGCCATCGGGGCTGCGAGAAGCATGGCATATTGAATATACACCTGGGACAAGGTATTCTTCTGGCAGGGGGGCAGAAGACCCTCAGCAGCAGGTTGCAACAGCAACAGCTTGTTCCTTCCCTGTCCACAGGGAGGAAACATCTCCTGCTGGTCCCCAGAGACCTGGTCTAGAACAGCAGCATGTTCCAGCAGCAATAACTCAATCTGGAGACAGCAAGCAGCCTCCAGCACAACCCCTTTCCAGGATCTGGATCTGTTCAGTGCTAATAACACTGTCTCTGCACTGCCAAGCCCACTGAAATGCAATTGCAATAACCAGCAGTGCAGAACATCACCAAATGCCTTCTGACAACTAATCCACCATGCGATTCAGATGAGCACAAGCATTAGCTTGGCACGGCCCTGTCAAGCCGGATGGACAAAGGCAAAATTTCTTCCTCTGACAACACTGGTGGACTGAGAGATTCAGGTGAGCAGTCAAGCTGTGAACTAGCAGAGCAGCTTGGAGAGCCAGGCCCTTCTGGCCAGCCAGTGTTAAGAAATACATTCTCCTTCACTAGTGACTTAATAAGCAGAAACAGCTACATCATAAAACACTATCACATTCATGGGGAGAGCAGAGGGGAGGAAGATGTGTGATTTGTACAACCTCAAGAATACAGCTGTCTGGAAAAAAAGAAAAGGTTTGTATCCCCACTGAAAATGCTGACTTTTTGGCAAAACATGTCAACTAAAACCTGAAAAAATTAGATTCAAGCTGTCACTGTAATCTTCTGTGTGAACTATAGCTCAGATGCCATGCTTCCATTCTCTTCTCTGGGTAAAGTTTTCTGCCTGGTATGTCTTTTCCATGACATGCTCTTCCCTTTCAGTAAGGGAGGAGAATGAATTATATCTCAGGAGTTTCACAGGAAACATAATCCATCCAGAGTCCTCTGGGTAGAAGTAGAAGCACAGGGCACTTGAACCACAACCCCCATGAGATYGCGTGATACCATTTTGAAGAGCGGTATTTCCAAGGGATGGATCTTGCCATGAAAACTCAGATAATTTTTTGAGCAAGTTATTAATCTTTTGTAAGAGGGTACATTTAGCTGAAAATGCAATTTTTCAAAGATCGGTACTGCTGGAAATTTCTAAGTAGTTCTGATATTCTGTGGAAGGAAACATGATGTGGAATAACAGTACATGGTACTATAGCCAGAACGTCAGGAGGGAAAAAAACAAGTCCATTCCGGTTGGTCCTTCACGAGAGTACTCCAGTCAGCACTGAGCTACATTAGTAGTTTTCACAACAAATCTTTACTTCTGCTGTACCACCTTGCTGTGTGTCCACACTTAACACTGCTTGACTTTTTGAAGTGTTCTAACCAGAGATGGCAGTGATCCCTTCAGACACCTGAGCCTGAATTAAAAACTGCCAACACTTTATTGAAGTTCCTAGAATCCACTTCTGCACATGCAAAATTCTTTGCACATGCCCAGAATTGCAGTACTGTATAATAGATGATATCTAATGGCCAGTCACTGATGCTATAGATTTCAATCCGTAGGAAATTGGGTTGCACAGTCATGTGGAGCAATCATCGTCCACTTCTTTTTCCCCGCCAGGGCAACTCTCATTTTTGTGTTTGTGTATTATGGGGCCAGAGCAATCTCCATATGCAACTCCAATAGTAAAGTCTTTTGGGGCTGAAAGTCCTCTGGTTGGTGCAGGTAAGCATTGCAAATCTGACCCCCATCCTCAGTGATTTCTTCATGAGCCTGGACTTGCTGGTCCACCCTAAGGATCTGACTGGTAAATACCTGTGGCATCTAGTTGGTTTCATTCACTTTGCCTCATCAGCTTCTCTTTCATCTCCCTGCTGCAGAACTGGCCGTTGCAGTWATTTCTGTGCTTCAGGCTAAAAAAACAAAAAACCCCAGCTATCCCTGTGCTTAAAATAGACTAGATGGCCCAACTGTTTTATACTTGTCTTGTCAGGGCCAGGAGGTGGCAAGATAGAAAAACAACTTGAAAAGGAGTTGATTATGGGACAGAGACAGAATCCCGATCTTTTTAAATAAAAGATCCCCAGTTCATCCTGACAGATACCATGATACCATAATATGGTAAAAGTTCTTAGGATGTAAGAGTTCAGGAGCCACTGGCACAGCAGTCCACAGTGGCCCAGGTATCCTGCTGGTGCAACAAGATACTTCAAGAACATGCTGCTCCAGCTAAATGCGAGTCCAGCTGGTGGCATCAGGTCACTGGAAATGCAACCAGGCAAACCTGCCTATGCAGATATATCCTATACCTGGGCTAATTCCCTCAAATCCTATACCTGAACTAATTCCCTCAATGCATTAGTGCAGTTATGGAGAGCAACTAGAACATTTGGTACCCAAGTTTCACTCAAATATCCCTGTGGTTCATCCTCCCCCATTCTCCTGTCCAGATGAAACCAGGACTGGTACTCAAATCGATTATTGCCTTTGACACAGGAAAAGATTTTTTTTTTTTTATTTCAAAGAAACATTTCATATTCTTGCTCTTTTTCAGTAGTAAGCTTCAACACTTCTACCTCCCACCCTCTCATAGGGTGTACATCAGGAAAAGTTTCCCCCATCCCCAAGCAGTGGCTCATTTTATGACTCRGGTCAGTTCCTCCCCTTTGGCATCACCATGCAAAGCAATCTGTGTTAATGAACTATCCAGAGGCGTACCTGCAGAGACAGATGGGAGCCATTCTGTGCTGAACCCATTTTGCTTATGGATTTGGATGATGAGGTCAGAAGAGACCTTCAGCTATGCAGACCTTTGCATCAAATAAAATAATCCTTGTACTGATCACAATCACCTGCACTTCTCGGGGTAATAAACCACCCACTGCAAAATGATGCAGTTCCTGGAAATCTTCTATTGCCTAGAGAAYCTAAGATCACCAGAGACTAAATGATATGAAATATAAGTATGCATAATTTTCACTCTGCTTTGTGCCAGCAAGAGGCTGTGAATGTTTGGACAGAGAGTAAATTTGGGACAGAAACAGTCTGCTCCACCATTTGTCTGGTCTTTCACACTAATAGAGGAGAGGAAATATTTTTACAATTGGAAATACTGAGACAAGAACAGTGTCTGGACCTCTTAAAAAAAAATGATGGTATTTTAAGTAGATATTGTTCATTCACCACTGTTTCTCTTTTCTTTGTTAATATTATTTTTTAATTGGCCAATATTTTAGCAATAAACACTCATGGGCTAAATGAAGAAGTCTGAGCAAAGAGAGTTCAGATTAGGGTTCTCCTGTTCCTGACTCTCTCACTTATTGGGGTTAAAACATTTCCAACAGATTTCTTCCCTCCAAGGATACATCAAGAAGAGATTTTCCTTTCCCAATTCTAGAGTTTCCCCATACTCAGGGATAGCAGTCACTTGCATCTGCCATTGTGTTTGTTTTGCAGGTGGATGATGATGTTAGGAGTAAATATAAAGCCGGATGAGGAGCAGCATAAGCAATGGAGGGACCAACTCCAGAGCCTGCGTACGTTGATGTGGACAAGGGACTGACGTTAGCATGTTTCGTCTTCCTCTGCCTTTTCTTGATTGTGATGATTATTCGCTGCGCAAAAGTCATCATGGACCCTTACAGTGCCATCCCCACGTCCACATGGGAGGAGCAGCATCTCGATGACTGAAAGGACTTCACTAGACACAGCCATAAGATGCCGCAGTCCAGGAGGCCTTTTCCCACCCGGAAGGCTAGCACACACCAAACAGCCATTTTCAGATATACAGGGCAATGGCAATATCTCTAAGAGCACATAGTTTAAATGATTGTTGCTCAACAGATCAGGATAACAGCAGGCCATTTTGGCAGCACAGCTTAATACTATGCAGCAACCCTTATTTTAATGAAAAACAGTTATGATTTTAACTCAAGTAGCACAAGAGACCGTAGGCTTTTCCTAATATAACTCTTGGTCTAGCACAGTTTGTTCTCCCCTCAGTATTTCCCACAAATCCAGGGTAACCATCAGAAGCTGGAAAAGCAACAGGAACATTTTATCTATCTTGGAAATAGATTGCTTCAGATATCCTCCTCAATCATTACATTTGTGTTTCCCGAAGGCCCCAGTTTCACAGTTTTGTATCCTAGAGCACCACTGAGTAGAAGCACTAAAGCACCCCGTCTGAGTAGGGGATGCAGGAGCAGGGTTATTCCCGACTACCTTGCTTCTGTACACACACTCCCCACCACACTGCAGTCATATTTCCAACGATCAGGATACAGAAGCACTCAGAGCACAGTTCCCAAGGGGGCCATGGGCTGTCGTTAACCCTRCCGCACCACCTTGCTCTATCCTGCTCATGAAAACTTTAGACATTTTACCATCTGCCATGGATCTGTGGATTAGCCAGCTTTTCAGACCACTTGCAGTGATTTTGCTGGCCACCAGAAGTCCATGGAACAGAGCTGGGACACCACTGGCTTCAACTACATAGAACTCGCCCTGATTTTCAAAGAGCAATTCCACATGTAACTCCATCCAGCTCTTGTTTCAGGTGCACTTCAGTGGGATCACACATGAGTACAATAACAAAGACAATAAGCAAAGACATTGTTCCTGACTTTGTCAGTCAGAAGTAGGTATTTGTCAGTTCTTAAATCTGACAGGTTCTTTAGCTTAGCAGTTTGAGTAACATACAGTAATATGCATTCTACCTCGGAGAAATTCAGCACCTTTAAAAGAATTTTTCCACAGATTTGTAAGGTGGATATCTGTACATTTCCTTTCCTCAGTTCACTAAGGCAGCCATTATGGAAAAAGGCATGAGCAAATGGGGGAGCTTCAGAAATTTGTTTTATACCTTTTGAGGAGTGGAGACTGAGGAATTCCCATTTTCTCCATTCCCCAAATTCTAAGGTCTGCCCACAGCTGCCTTTTTTAGTAACTACAGATTGGCTTAAGGCATTATAAAAAGCTGCTGAAGCAATAAGGAGCCGATCCTGCAACCATCAAAAGCATCTCAAATAGAGAAGTCTTGATAGCACACATCTGCAAGAAGGACATTTCACTATTTCTCCTCTTCCTTACCCCCTGATCTGATCTCTAGACTMTCTCCATAAGGCAATAAACAGTGGATGAGAAAGGTGGAACCAAAGGTTGGAGCAGGGAATTGGGGCGCAGACTTTGCGGGTTACCTCCTTTGCTCTGACAGGGATTTGCTTGATGAGCAAGCAAGTCACTTCTTGCTACATGCCTCAGTCTACTCATCTGTAAAATGGGTACAAAATTAGCTTGTCTCATGCTGTTTTGTCTGTATCATAATATCAGTAAAGCACTTGGAGAGCCTCAGATAGGAACTCAGAAATAAGGTACTGATTTACAATGCTTCCTTGTGAAACTAAAAGGGAATCTCAGTATAAAGTGAGAGAAGTCCTCCCCAGGCAGAGGACTCAACCAGACCTCCACTTATTCTCATTAGGAGTCATATGGTAATATTCTGAGTCATGCCAAGTGGCACCTCACTCTATCCCAGTGATTTCTGAGGACACTGTGGAGGCGAGGTACTCTGCAGTGTGATTACAGGGATCCCAAAATAGCAGGCTATGAGGCATGCGGAGAGCTTTGCACGGACCTTTTGCACTAGGCTAAGCTGCACAATGTTTGCTAATCTCTGTTGTAAGAGATTCCATTCAGGAGGAAAGAGATTTGAGGATCCACTTTAATCCTCCTATTCTCTACCAAGAAACCCGCACTGCTTCAATTACCCACTGCAAATGGCTCATCAGACTATTTTTTAGCCTCTGTTTCTGTTAGCTGACTAACCACCAGTGACTGAGGATTTTTACAAGCGTGAAAGTTAATGTTCCCAATATTTTTAGAAAACACATTGGTCTCTCTTATTCATGAGTGTCTGTATTCATACCATAGGAATTGATGCTGTAGCTCAAAGACTGCTTCTGCCCCCTGGGTTAAGGTTTCAAAGCCATTTTTGTCACTTTTAAGTTGCATCGAATAGTATCCCACCTTGCCTTTAGCGGGGCTACTTGCAGGATTCAGCACTAGCCAGGGGAACAGGATTGCTCCGGCGCTGGGCAAGAGGCTCTTTGGGTTTGCGGGTTACCTGGCTGCACTTGCAGCCGTACAGCTGGCGCAGAGCAAGGACAGAGCTTGTCATCACCCCTTCTGCTGCCAATACTCTGAGGTTCGACTTTTATCTGCATGCAGGACACTTTGGCTTTGTTATGTGTCCCTCATGAGCCCTGTTCAGCTAAGGTCGAATGTATGGGCTTAGGTTTAAGCCCCTGAGCAGGCTGCCCGACTGCGCACAGGGCCAGGGCCAGCCACGTGCTGTGTCCTTTGCTGGGCAGGGGTGGGAACACACAGCCCTCGCAGGAGCAGAGCCTGGACCAGAGCAAAGGGTTACAAATGCTGGGGAAGCAAATTAACAAATTTGGTTTGCAAGAATATTTGCTAAAACTTTTTTTTTTATTATTATTATTCGCTGTGTTTGTCTAGCTATACAAACCATTTTAATATGCTGAGAATCCTAAAGGAAAGATCCTTATGGATAGTTCTATTTTGTATTAATAATAAGGCATTTATCATCCTGGTATAACCTACCACATCCATCTTTCTTTTGACAAAGAGATCTCCATAAGCATCTACATATTCATGTCCAGCCTTTCCACATGACCACATAAACATCCGTTGAATTGATTTTATACTGATAATATCGTAATATCTGCCTTSCAGCAATGGTTACAATCACATAGCCTCACCACTCTAACTAAAAGCAATACAAAGCATCATGTGGAAAGCAGAAATTTAATCCCCCTTGTACTCAGAGTTGGAGCATGGGGATTGCCCTCCCGAGATGCGTTATTCTCGCTCCCGCACAACGCTGATCTCACGAGCCTTGTCGGCCAAGCTGCATTTAAGGCCAATGGARGTTCTGTTTTAGTAGGGGCTGCATCACTAGGCTTGGTAGTAATTTCAGCTGCATGAAACAAGTGCCTCTGCTAATTTTTTTTCTTAACTATTATGCCATACTATCATCAATTGCACTCAGAGGAAATAATTCCAACTTGTTGCAGATGTATTTATCTAATGCAATAAACAGCTTCAACATGGAAAATCTTCTTGTTGTCTCTGTTGCAATTCACTGCTAGTTGCCAGRATCTCTTAAAAAACCATCCAAAACACAACAACACGATCTTCAATGAAAATGMGCATCCCTGACAATCCTTCTTGGAAGGTGAGGCTGAGAGCAGAGGGCTGCTCACAGCATAGCAACCCCCTTGCAGGCTCTCAGGGGCTCGGGACAGAGCTGGCAGAGCTCCATGTTTTCCTGCGACTCCGCATGGAGCCACCTCTCCAAAGCAGCTGTTTCAGGTTACTGCCCCGTCCAGTCACCCGGGAAGAGCACTGAGCCGAACAGCGTTCAGCACAGGCGGGACTGCAGCGTGCTGTGTTTCAGCAATTCTTTAGCAGTCACAAATCGCATACTGAGAGAAATAAGACCACCGAGACTGGAATCCCTCCTGCTAGCATTGGAAAATGGAGACCGTGGAGCATCTGTGGGGCCTTTTTGAAGAAGCCACAGAACCTGGCTGGGATATGCTGTGAGAACCTCCCGGGGAGCATCATCTCCTCTGGAGAAGAGACAAACTGCTAGTTCATCTTGTAAGCAGGCTCAGCTCCCTGAGAGCTAGGCGCTTTATATATCTGCTCATCACAGCAACGAGTCCCCTGGCAGAAAGACCCTTGTGCCTGCAACCCAGTTTGCCACAAAGACACAAACCCATTGATAAACCATTAACTGTCCTAGTCAGCAGCAGAGGTGGGAGTTCTTGTGCTGTTTTCAGAGCCGCTGCTAGAGCTAATATAAGAGCAGAGCTGAACTGAAGCCAGCAGTRGCTGCATTTGGGCAGATACCCTGGAGAAACTCTAACATAAAGGTTTTTCTGAAAGAAACRGGGACCGATGCCAGGCGGAAAACCATACAAGCAGCACTACTGCAGCCTGTGCCATCCAAGGGTGTCTTCACGCTCACTGGGTCATTACGGGTCTCAGTGGGTAGCTCAAACCCAGAGCTCAGGAGTCAGACCAGTACAGGGCTTTGGGAGGGAAAACGCCAGGTCGGATGCCAGCAGTCCGTGGGTACCCGTGGGAGGGCGGTGGGGACAAGGCAAGGGYGAGCAGGTCCAGACATCACCACTTTGTGCATGCAAGAGCGAAGGCTGATGTGTCCTGCTGCATCTCAGACTGATTGCGGGCTCTGCTGGGCAGCCCCTGCGTGTTTAACAAGTCCATTTAGCAGCCGTTGCTGGTGCTCCRGAAGACAGAGGGTGTGCATGAGATATGAGGGCAGTGACTTCTCAAGACATCTCTGAATTAAACTTTCATGGAGCCAAACTGAGGTCTCCTGTGCTGCCTATGGTTCATGCGCAGACTCCCGTTACTGCTCAGCCGTATCTGAGCCCTTGAGCTTCTCTGCCAGGAGAGACCCAGGGAGAGCAGAGCTACCTACTGCGCCCTGCCCGCAGGCTGGGTGCTGCGGCTGGAGCGGGGCAAGGAGCTCGGCCAGCGGCTCGGCCACCGCTGCGGTTTTGCCTCTTGGAGGGCAGCGCGGCAATGCGCAGAGCGACACCCGCACACAGCGCCCACCTCGCGCCCAACAGCCCCGGTGCACGACCGTGCCGGCCCTGCGCTGGCGATCAGCAGGGCTCCGATGCCGTCTGCCAAGCTGCCCGAGGAGTGCAAATCCCGCTACACGCACGCTTGGAAATTTAAATTCATCTTCTCCCCGTTGTGTTCTCTGACCTTGTCAACCCAGATTTGCCAGGCTTCAAACCGCTTGTCTTAGCTGTCTCCTGGTTTTGTACTTCAGGTGAATTGATTTAAATAAAAGATATTAAACCCCCAATTTTGTCTATCTCTTAATGCAGCAGTGGGAATTTGTGATTTCAATCAACATTATTTTGCATTTGCACTTTTTTTTTTTTTAAATCTATTTTCATTAAAAATGGTTGATACTCTTTGGCCAGAAAAATTTGCTACTCTCTTTTGTTAACCAGAAGGAAAACACCGTTTGCACACACATTTTTAAAGCAATTATGTAATTTTGGATTCCTAACTGCRTTTATTCTCATGGTTCAATCTAGCCCATGAGGGTGTTAGGACATGCTGAATGTTAAGTTCTTAGTTACAAAACCCAATGCTTTTTACTGGGACTTGGCCAGGCAGCTCCCAGAGGGCAATCGGAAATCAATTAAAAATGTATTAAAATTGCATTAAGCAAGTTAAAGCCATAAGGAAAGAGCAGTTTATCAAAACATATTTTGCATTTAAAACTAATTACAACCCTTAAGCAGCGGCCGGACTGCCTCTGCTGAGCAAACGAAGCGCCTGGCAGGGGCAGCCAAGTTGCATCACCCTTTCGGGATTTCGGCAGCCGCGGAGCCGGGCTCCCCTGCGCCGTGGCCGAAGCCCCTCGGCCGGTTCCCAGCACCCCACCACCACCGCCCTCGCGGGCTGCTTCTCCTGCAGCCCGGCCCGCGCTCCCGCGTTCCCCCGCGGCTCCCACGCCACCAGCTGGCACTGCCCCTTCCCGCACCTGGGATAGCGCCAAAGTACCCGGCATGACCGGTCCTTTCCGCCCATTCCCAGCAAAAGCTTTTTCTGCGGCAGGCAATTACTTAAGGCGGAGGGAGCTATCGAAGGCAGCGGTTTGCGCCCCCGGGGACGCAGCGGGGCGAGCAGGCTGCGGTCACGGGCGCAGAGCCCCGGCCGGCCGGGAGAGCGGCGGCGAGGGGGACGTGCTCCTCGCCCAGCGGCAGCCACCACGAGCCGCCGAAGGCAGGACGAGCAGGGAGAGCGACTCAGTACAGTCTCGCTTCAGCCCACGCTCGCAGCTCTGCTCCTCGCGGTGCCCTCYGACTCCCTAGAGCAATTTGGGTTTTTTTGTTTGTTTGTGTTTGKTTTTTAATGGCTTCCAGGTGATTACCCTTCAAGCTAGCTAAATCACTGGCACTTTGGGTTTTGCAGGCCTCTGTAGTGGGAAGAAACAGATTAAACTCATCACCTGTATATTGTCACCACTGAATTTGTTCCTGCCCAAACACGAGACCCAGCAGGCAGCATGAGAAAAAGCATATAGAAAACTTAAGATGCTTTGAAACCCATAAGGAACCATCATCTCAACTTCATAGCTACCTGTGACGTAATTAACGGAAAACCAAATTTCTGTGCAAGCGCTGACCTTAAGATGCCCTCAGAAACGAACGGCACACGAGAGGGAYGAACACATCGCCGCAGATCTGCGTTATAAGTAATGTGGGGCAGCGCGGAGCCGGTGCTTCAGCATGTCCTGTGCACGCTTCCAAAYATTGGGAAGCTTTGAATCGTTAAAACAATTCCAGGAACCATCTCTTGTCCTCACCAAACAGCACCCGCGTGGGCACCCTGAACAGAGCAGCTGCCTGGCCTGCGAAGGGGAGCCCTGTCCTGCTGCCGAAAGCCCAAACCAGTGCAAAGGTGATCTAGCAGCAATGGCCCTTTTAGCAAAGTCACCACCTCACCCCGAATGACTTCTGAAAGATCATTTGACTGTGAATTATTACTGCCTGGTTAATGAAGGAATTTGAATGTTGCTGACCTGAACATTTTCATCAAAACCATTTTTTTCATGATATCATAGCCATTTCTAATTGGAAACCCTGCGTAAAACTATTTTTGGTGAAGAATACTAACATTTCGTATTGAAAACMCATCATTCCTTTCCAAACTCTGAAATATGATTTAGGGAGTTATGCTATGCTTCTTATTTTACACTTCATTATTGGTACTTTTTCATATCAACTGTAGTATTATAAATTACATCCAGCTTTTTCATTACACACCAACCAGATGATGCCTTGGTCTAGAAGTAGCACACCTCCAACAGGATCAAGCAGAGGATGCCCTTGRCTTTCTTAATAGCAAAATAACACAATTGCTCCCAGCAATCCCCACACGCCCGACATCTTTTGCCCCGTGTCCGGCAATACTCACGCTCCGGGGCCGCCTCGTCCCACTGAGACCAAGCCTGGGTCACTAACCTGGCGCTGGGACAGAGCAGAGGAAGGGGAGCTCCGCTTTTGATTTCTTTTTTTGCTTTCCTTTTTGCTGGAAGCAGGATATAAGCAAGCCAGGGAGAGCAGATTTAAACTGAATTAAAATAAATAGCCTCTAGAAGCAAAGAGAACCATTCTCAAACCTAATTGCAGCAAACACCTCCAGAGGTAGAGGGGAAGCTCTTTGTAGGAAGGGTCCAACCAATTAAAGTAGCACTTTAAAAATAAACTTTTCTAAGCCCCAGGTCTGTGCACTTAACCACAAAGTAGCTAAAGTAGTCTTTTGCTCCAAGACCTTGGAGGGGAAGGACAGAGGGGGCTGGATGACCTTCAATTTAAAGGCCAAGTGGTTGCAGCTGCCCCAGGTTGAGCAAGCTGGGGTGTGCCCAGAACACCTGTTTTTTCCCCCAAACTCGCCTCGGCAAGGTCTGGGCTGTTTTCCAGACAACACCAAGCACTGTGGTGTAGCAGCAGGATAGCAGACACCTCTGCTTTCTGGAAAGATGGGATTTCTCCAGATTTGCCCCAGGTGGAGATCACATCCCAGCTAGAGAGGCCACTTGGGCCAYGCTCAGATGTCACCGGATGAGAGTGAGAATTTGGGAGGGGAGATTTTCACCCGCGACGCAGCCGAGGGTGAGGTGCCCGCCGGGCTGTGCCCTGCCAGCCAGGACCCCCGTGCCCGTGCGCTCCACCCAACAGCCCCAAACTGCAACAGGCTGCTGTGGCCACCTCCGGAGCCACCCGCCGGGTTACACGGAGGCCTTTGGAGCTGCACAGAGCGAGAAAAGAGCAGAGTGAATTTAGCAGTTTCTAATAAACATTCCCGCACCCAGAAAGCACTGATGCGGCAGTCCTTCCTGGCTGAAAAATACCATCTGAGCATGGTATTTTCCATCACACACCAAGGTCAAACCCCATAAATTAATAACACGCCGCCCTGGCACCTCCATCAGCTCTTGTCAATAGAGATTTTTTTTCTAGGCTTTTCGGAAAAGCAGCCTCCCTTTCRGCATACCACCCCCCGCCACGCTGGCGGGGGGCTGCAGCGGAGGCCCGGGCAGGAGGTGGGKAAAGCTCCTGACGCAGGAGGGCAGACGTGTCCCCACGCCGCGGCGGGCACCCCTGCCAGCGCTCGAGTCCCCGCGCGCCAGGGCAGGCACGCGGCAAGGAGACCCCTCCGCGGGAGCGATGCCGCGCGTCCTCTCGCTGCGGCTGCCGGGAACGAGGCACCTCTCTGCTCAGGGCGCCAGCGCGGGAGATCGCTGAATCCTAGAGGCAAGGAGTCAACTYGTGGCTGTCCTTCGCGGTCGCTCGGCCAAAGGGGAGCACAAAGCATCCTATAAACTGACAGCTGAGCCACGGTACATTAAAATAAATATCTGGCTATTAGTCAAACTCAAAGTATCCACAACAGCCTGAAGGGAAAAGAGCTTTTCCTTGATAAACAACAACGAGCCCTTGTTTTCCTGGCCAGGTCATTATTTCTGGTGATAGTGGAATGTCTTAGGCTGAGAATTTAAATTGATTCGGGGACGATCCTCCCCATATCACTTGTGAAAGGGGCCATTATTACTGCTCGCTCTGCGGCCGCCTGCGAGAGCCCCCATTTCGGCAGACGTGCCCCAGGAGCAGTGATTTATCTGCTCTGTCACATTTTTTCATTAATCTTCATTCCCAAATCATTTTTCTCTCCTGCACGGACAAGGGGTCACATTCCCGATGAACACTGGGTGCTCCCCGCTACCGACTCGCAGGGGTGACGTCAAAGAGCAGCGTGACCGGACACCGAATTGGCCAAGCTTCAAGGTGGATTTGCCCAGACCCTCTCCCACTCCTGTCTGCGGAGTGGGCTCGCTCCCCTTCCCTAAGGAAGGTCCACCTGCCCTCATCTTCCTTAAAAAAGCATCGTGCAAACAAGCAAAACACTGCCCGTCTCAGGAGGCCACAGGTACTGTACAAAGCAGCCTGCAGCAGGAAGAAAAACGTCCCCCGACCTCATCTCTGGCTCCCAGCCGACCTCCGCAGGAGCGAACGGGGCGGCCGCGGCAGAGCAGCAGCCTGCGCGCGCCCCGGCAGGCTCTTCGCTTTGAGGACCAAGCCGACATTTCACGAGCTCCCATCGCTCGGCACCAGAGCTCATCAGCAGCCTCCCGAGCGTCTTCAGTCCGTAACGACCCCTAATTGATGCGATCTGGCACTCGGCCACGCAGCCAAACTGATTTGTAGAGCAGTGGGACACCGCAGCTGCCCTTCGCGCTTGAGAAAAGCGGCGCGTGGCTCCGTTCGCCGCCTGCCGCGGGCGACGCCGCGGCCCTCCCGAGCGCGGGAAGGGGGCCACCTTCGCCGCCGTCCTGCCAGCGGCCGAGTGCGACCGCCGCCAGCGCGCCGGGGCATCGCTCGAGCCCCGGCCTTCCTGAACCCTCGGGAGGCTCGTGCCCAGGGCGGCAGGAAAAAGGGCTGGGGAAGTTGCTGGCTAGTTACGGAGTGGGAAGCTCAGGGCTGGCACCGATCTTCGCGCGGGGGCACCGAGAGGCGCCTCTGCTTGCGCAAGGGCAGGAGGAGCAGTCTTGCTGACGGCCAGTGTTTTTTTTTATTTTTAGCAATACAATTCCATTTGGACTTTTTGTTTTCACTATTTTAATAGTCTGCTAGTTTGTTTAGTACTTTTTGCAGTGTTTTCAGTTCAAAAAGTGTTTTGTTATAAATTAGGGCATACTCTTGTAACTCTTTTTTCCCCCCAGACTGTTTTGTAAATGTGTATCTTCATATGAAACTCTCATCTTTGAGTTTTTATCTCTAGCATATGAAGTGCATTGAAAAAACATGTATATCAGCATCCAATCCCTGCTGTTATCATCAACCTAATACTCTGAATATGTAAGTTTAACTGAAAATTTTATCCTTATAAAACTATTAATACAGTCAAAAAGTTAAAAATCTCACTTTCCAATCATCTTGTTCTCATTCTGAGAAATTTAAGAAAAGGTTTTCAATGTTAGCTTGTCACACCAGAGAGCTGCACTGATCTATAAGATATTTATTGATAATTAAAAACAATATTCCAATCATTCATATAAAACCAGTAAATCTGAATAAAGCAGCRTGGATGTTAGAGACAGGGCAGACAGATCCTTCATCTCTTCCTCCGAAGCCACCTTACGCCAGGCATCACGGAAATGACGTGGCCGGAAGAATTTTTCCCGAACACTGGCCAAATCCCACCCGGTAGCYGCTGCCCTGGCAGTAACCTGGGACGAGGAAGCAAAGACAGATCGTTACGCGAGCACAGCGGGATTTTACCGGGGGTAGAAGCGAATAAAGACACGAGCCCGACAAGGAACGGAAGTGCCCCGCGGCGAGCCCGCGCTCTCGGCCCGCAGGGGAGGCGGCAGCCGCGGTCTCGGCGGTGCGACGCCGCTCGGCTCCGCGTCGGCCCCGGGGCCCCGAGATCAGGGCGCGCGGCCGTGCCGCTGCGCACCACGCTCGGCGCGCGGCGAGCGCGAGGGAATCGCGCCTCCTCTCGGGGCGCCGCTGGCTCCCGGCTACACAAACCTGCGCTTATGCAGCCAGRTTGCTATGCGCATCCAGCTCATACTTATAAACGTGGGCTGACAACACAGAAGATAAAGAACAGGCTGCGGCAAGGATATTTATGTTGGTTTTTAGAGGCACAAGCACACAAATATTTTAAAAGCGCCCTGATCCATGAAGCGTGGAATCCAGCTTCTGAGCGCTAGGAAGCTTAGTGCTTTTCTTCAGCCTCTCGGAAATCCGCAGCAGCACTGCAAGGTAGAGACTGGGCCTGGATTTTCCTTAGAATCAGTAAGTTCTCAGAGCAGGGTCGCGAACTGAGTCAGTTTGACGGAGACATTGTCACACCTTAAGATTGCATGTAAGCAAGTCAGTGGTATAGTACTATTAAAATTTTGACTGCCACATGCAACATCCCAGAAATGCAAAAGGGGAAAAAAAAGAAGACTTCAAGTAGCCCAGGATTATTAAAAAAACAACAACAACAACAACAACAACAACAACACCCCCCTCCCCCAAAAAGCACAAAGCACAGCAATATGCAAGTTTAGGGAATACAATCAAAGAGTAAACAACATGTGCAATATTTCCGTATTTAAACCTAACCTGCAGCATCATCCATCTAACTGACAAGCAGAACTGCTGTCTGGCCAAGCCTTGAAATTAAGTAAATCTGGATTCCTTTTCTGCAGCATTAGGACTGCTCTTGGGACATTGACTTTGGGGTGCTCATAAGCCAGAACGATGATCATTAAAAACCCAAACAACAGGGATCTGCCCTAGCAGAATCTGTTTAGCTTGCTAAATTTAAGCAGCATAGTTCCATGAGAAACTCAGCATCTAACTCAAAATATCCATTTATCCTCCATTATATAAATAGACATTGAAAGTCTGCTGACTGCTGCTGAAGCTACCGATCTGCGACAACATCTCTAACTATGGGACAGTTCAAGCTCTCCATGCTCGCGTGTGATGGCAGAGGTGACATGATGCCCGAGGGACGCTGCAGCACCCCTTGCTGCCAGGGGCCGGCGGAGCTGCTCCACAAACAGCATCCGTCAGGAAGCTGCAGAGGAAGGAGGGGACACAGCTGGGGCTTCGGGCCCATCTGGAAAGACTATTCTGGGAAGTCACAGCTGAGGAGACCTACTGTAGCTCTTTCACTGGCAACAGCTGATCAAAGGAAGGGCACAAGTAGCATATGCTGCATTTTAAGGAGTGATTTCAGAGTCAGAGATGGATTTTCCTAAAATAACGGAATACATCATCTTCCCTGCAAGTGATAAAAGCCAGCGGCCTCAGAGAAGCCAAGAGGGAGCTGAGCAGAGCAGAACTCACCAAGGATCACCAACCCCCCGGCCTCCAGCCCTCCCCTCAGTGCCAGAGCAGGACAGGGTGGGCTCAGGCTGCACTGCAAAGACCCAAAGTCATCGCAGCGCTCAGACGGGTGCTGCCACCTCTAACCCAGCAGCGCAGCTATCACAGCCAGGCTGAAAAGAAGTTCTTCCAGGGCCAGCAGGGTCTGTAGGTACGTACACAGCAGCCAGCCCACGGACARCATCCCCATCTCTGCAGGGTAACGCTCATTAGTAAACAACGCTTGAGTAAGACGCTTGCTTTAAGGTTCAGCTCAGTTTCCATTTGTCTCATTAGGCTTCACTGCCAGTTTTCCTTTGAATGCTGGCTTATTATTTCAGTCCAGTTTAGTTATCCCTGCTGTCAAGTATAATTTAGAGCAGTACCAAGGAGCAGCCCATTTAACAAAGCGAGCTCTGTGCTGCCAGCAGCAGCGGCCTGAGCAGAGTGCCAAGGAGCTGCGGGGAGATCTTTGAAGCAGGCTGCAGCGGGGCCTCGGCGAGCCACGGCTTGCAGCGCTGCCTGCCCGAGACGCGCGTCTGGGGAGTAATAGATTCCCCTCACTTTGTGCGTTAGGGCTCAGCAATAGCTCCCACAAGGAGGAAGGATAGACAAGAGCAAAAACATGAAGCTGAAATGGGAGACTAGAAATTATGGGTTGGGCACTTGGCAAGAGCTAATGGAACGGCCCCGGGAGAGGATGTAATAGCACGAGTGCTGCCTCGGGGCGCCTTAAGGCACTGGATCTGCTGTAAGTCACTAAATAGGAACACATCCCAAACTGTCCCAGCAGACAGCTCCAGCAGCAGTCACATCCATTCGCGCACAACAACGCCCGGCTCTCGCGGATGGCACGACGCCCCGATCGCTGCCATCAGGGAATATTCCTCCTTTAAATAACACAGCAAGCTGGTTAACATAAGACTGTCCCACGGGATGACGGCGCCTTCATCCAGGTTAACAACAACGCCATTATGCCATCTTTAAAAATGAAAGACATTCAGGATTTAAAGTACTTATTCTACGCAAAGCAGCTTGTTCCCAGGCATGAAGAACGACGTGGGGGATGTTCGAGTCCCCTTCGTCCCCCAGCTGGGCCCCTTGTACTAGCAGCTCCCAAACTGCAAGGTGTTTGTTGCAAATAAGGCTGTCAGCATCTAATCCAAAGGGATATTCACAATACCTAATGGCACATACCTAATCTAAGGCATTACATGGTTACTGGAGAGACATCGGCTCCTCTGGAGGGCCAGCAGGTGCCCTGAATTGCTAGAGGAGCGTTTCTCCACAGCAAGCACACAGGGAGCCTATGGAGAGCAGCATCAGGCGCCTGCARGTTGCAGCACACGTAGTCACTGGCTCATGTGAAGACTAGAGTATATCAGAGATATTGGGGATTCCTGGGTTTCATCATCTRCAGCTCTCTCCAGTCCATCTCAATCTCCAGCTGCCTTGGCATCTTCCTCTGCAAAAGYGGAAGCACCTCACAGAAATATGATTGTCAATGCTAGTAAGTGGGCTGCCAGGCAGGAGGCTCCAGGGCAGCACCACCAAAATTGCTTATAGAGCCTTCACTCTGAAACATATCCATATCTTTTTTTTTTTTAAACCCCTCACAGAAAAATTCTCAATTTTATTAAAAATGCTTCTGAAAAAAATGAAAAATTTCAGAGTGTTCTGGTAAAATTCCTGAATGTTCTTTGAAAGAATAACTCAGAATTGCCACCCAAACACGCTGTGAGTGAAAACTGCTTCATGAGAGGACTGCTTTCCAGAAGAAGTTGCGTTTTGTGCATCCAAGGGTGAGCCCTGGCCCAGAACCAGGACAGTGCAGGAGTGCCAGTGTTTTCAGGGTCTTCCGAAAACTCAGTGCAATGCAACTCTCAACGCCTAATACTTCTAGTGAAGCTCCCAACAAGAGACAGTCAATACTCTGAAATCCAGCACTGATGTTTCGATGTCGCCATAAGGCAGCATAAGGTTACCTGCAGCCAGCACCTGCCCCTATTTATGTATTTCCTGGGAAAAGCAAGGCATCAGGCAGAGATATTTGTTATCTGAATGTCACACTACTGGCTGAGGTGTCCAGCGATGGATTTATGGCTAGACTCAGAGGAAGTGCGTAGATCCCGTGAAATCGATGAGAATTCAGGGGCCCAAACAAGAACTGAGATGACTAAATAACTATGTAGAACTGGTTCTCTGTATCCAAAAATTGAAGTTTGAACTCTTTGTCACAAAAGAGTTGAGATCACAGAGTGCAYGTCACTAAAGAATAGCATTTATTTCATAGTAACCATCACATCCGACAGTGAACACAGCATGCTGGAATGGAAAAAAYAAACAAGTCCTTTTGCTCTGAGTTTAGCCTAGAAATGGGTGATAGCCTGAGGATTAGCTCAGCCTCCGGGCCCAGCTCTGACCCAGAGGTAGCTGGGACAGTAAAGCCCAGCTCCGCACCAGGGAGGAATAGCGCAGCCAGCTGCAAGAGCAGAGCAGCAGCTTGAAATGCAGCGACTCTGATTTAACTTCGTCACCCTCRGAGGCCTGTCACCTTCCCCTCGCTGCACTGACTGCTGAGCAGGCAAAGATCCCTTTCCACACCACTCTAAGTCCCAGAGCCTCTGTGCAGTCACATTTTGCCCTAAAAAGATGATCAAACACAAATTTATAAACAGATGGGCAGGATCAATGTCTATTCCCATATGTAAATCCTCTTCTTGCTCACGCTGTCCCCATTTCCCCTTGGAGTACATCTCAGCTGCTGTCAGTGTCAGYAGCACATTTTCTGTTCTCGGATCAGGGCACCTACTACAGGGCCACTGCTTGTGACTGGGGAGCTGCTAACCTTGCCAGCGTCTCCAAAGGGCCTAACGGACTGTTGTGACATGCATGCATGAAACGTGTTGGGTTTTGTCACCTCATTCATTTCAGTGCTGCCATGAATGGTGCTCTAGCAAGTGTCCTGCACAGCTTCAAGCTCCTGTTTTGTTTAGATGATCTTGTGCTTTACCATATTAGGTTTTCTCCGATTAAACATCCCTCTGGGCAGAGATACAGCTGGATAAAGGACCTTTGTTTTCTTCCTGCACTGCAAGGCATTTCCTTCCCACTCCTTACTATTTCATTTCAGCTCTCCTATCTCCAAGCAATGATCCAGATACCAACCCTAAGTCTAGCAGGAGGGTGCAAACAGCAAAAGCGACAGTAAGATCATAGCATGCACCAGCAAGCTACCGTTGCTTGATTTACCTAGCGCAGGTAAGACCAAAATGGCACATGCTTTCACAGACGCTAGTGCCTGGGGGGTGCTAGCATATGCTAATGCCCCTGGTGCCAAATCTCGTCTCCTCTTATTACCACGCTGGTTAGATTAAGCAAGCACAGGTATGTCAACCCCTACTAGCATCACACCTTTACGTCCTTCACATCGCTGCACAGGCATCGGTCACTCACGTTTTCTCAGGCCTAAGTCACATTCATAAACGGTTTCCCATCACTGAAGCCATCTGATCCGTTTGCAGACCGTCTCAGTGAGATCACATCAGCAACGCAGGCTGAACGAAGGGGTTACTCAGAGCTGGGTATGGTACTAGCTAGTTCTCAGAATGGGATCTGCTGATGGACAAAATCCCACAAGATATTCTCTAAAAATTCAATAGGTGACATAGCAATATGTATGCAGGCTTGAGTCAAATGTTTCACATGGCTGTTCTTGCCAGATATACGGCACCTCAAAGCCATAAAGGGGTTGGCAGGATGAAAGGAAAGAAAATAGATTTGTTTTGCATTGGACTTTGAATTAAAAAAAAGAAAAGTAAGAGTGGGATTTGGATTGTGAAGCACCAYGTTACATTTTAATTCATAAAGCCCTTAGCTTCTCAAGGTGAAAAGTAAAACCACAGCCCAGCATGAAGCAGCTCTCAAGCACAGCCCTTTTCAGAGGGGAGCTGGTAAGCTGTTCTAGCAAGCTTCATGCTGTTTCTTCCCACATATTTAATTTGCAACACATTTCATTGAATATGCATATGTTGCAAAAGAAATATTGCTTGCAAAATAACTTTCTTCAGGATTTGCCAAGCTCTGCTCCACATGCAGACTTGAACAGTGGTGGCAACAAAACATCAACTGCTTCTATTCTCAAGATGTTCTCATCTTCAAAGGCAGACCTACACTGGTCTCTCAACACTAATGCACGAGCATAGCAAGATCATTAACTACTTAGCAAAGCAAATAAACGAACCCAAAAAGCATTTATGGCATGAAATTTTATATCAGCTTGTTTTTGTCCTCTAATAGATAGGATGGAGACAAATGTGACTGGGTGGCAGGTATGTACAGAATAGTGTGTCTGCTCACCAGGCACTTTTGCAAGTGGGAAGAATCTACGGATCTATTTCCTAGGTACAGTGTAAAAACAGTGGTTCAGCCATTACCTGTTAATATGATTTCATCTCCATCCTGCAGGAATTTACGAGACTGTCCACTGCCAAGATTAATTTCTTTTGTTCCATTCCAAGACAGTTCCAGCATGGAGCCAAAGCTCTCGGGGTCCTACACCCAAAAGTTAACAAACAAACAAACAAACAGCTGTTCAATACATCTGTCTCCTACTTGCTTGAAACTACTTGCTGCTGGAAGTAGACATGCAAGTAYGTAAACTCTATAGAAGAGTTTCTTGCCATTGATTTAATTCACTGATACACTGACTTATTTTTTCTGCCATTGTAGTTTAATTCCTTGCTCGCTGTAAGCAGTCATGGTTTCCAGAAGTTATCCGGTATGTTTAACCTAGCACTAAACCCTTTAAAAATAATTCAGTCCTGCTACAGAAAGAACAGAAACAAATCTAGGGCACTTTTGCAAATACAGTGTTTTTATGTAGTCACATTTCAGAATTTTCTTTACATTTCATTTTTTCAGAAGAGCAAAGTTGCTAAAGGTTTGTAAATCTTTAATGTCAATCTGCAGTACAGTGGGTTAAAGAAAGTAAAAAGCAAAGAAATGCTCAAAATGGAAGTGCAGGTATCCCAGTTTGGAAACAGCTTACCCCAAAGCTGCCTGACAAGCATGAAGAGTGTTTATATTTGATGTTTTGGAAAGTGCCAGTACCTTACTCATCTCATATTGCTGCTTGTTTCAACTACTGTGTGTATGGCAGTACAATGGAAATCATAGCTTGTGAAGTTGGGGCACATATGTGGTATTAGAGAAACTAGAAGTTTGAACATCTCAAAAAATATAATTAATTGTTATTTTGCAGTTTACACTTCTCAGAAATGAAAATAGCTGTATTTCACAGAGCAAAAGTGGGCTGTGTGGTGGATGCTTGTGCATAGAAATGAATTTGCATATATAATATTAGAAATGGCTCTTATCAAAAGGAACACAGGGAAGACTAAAAAAAGAAAAAACTCTCAGTGAGGTTTTGGGTTACAAAAACATTAGCCCAAAAAGCCTAGGAAAGAACTGCAGACATTTTCATGGCTGCTTAAGCCAAATATGCTTAGATCCAGAGCCCTGCCTGATCAGTTTGGATTGCTGAACAATATCAGGGGATATTGTTTACTTAAGCACTTACAGGTCCGCTGATTGTTCCAGATGCCAGGAGATCTCCAGGTCTGAGGTTGCAGCCGTTGATGGAATGGTGAGCTAGCTGCTGTTTCATGGTCCAGTACATGTGCTAGAGGAAGAGGAAGAGGAGGCTAAAGCAACGAAGGACAAAGGTCTCTCTTGAATGCCATTAGCCTATACAGAATGCACTGCATTCTCTGGATGATGCTGGTAAGGCTGTCCCTAAAAAAAAGTTTCTCAAAGGTAACATTCACAGAGTTATTTAGTGCAGAATTGTTAATAGTTCCTGTTGCTTTCTAAATGATGACTGGAAGCTGCCACTGCTAATGTGCATTTAAAACATACACTTTAAAATACTATTTTGTCCCTTAAAATCTCTCTTCTTTACACTGGGTTTCACTTCTCTCCTTCCGTTCTAATGTCAGCACTGCTAACCCAGGATCCATGATAAGGTCCAATATTTTAATGGGTTTATAGAAAATGTCTGCTTATTACTGATTTACTGACTACTGGTTTACTGATTAAGGTAATTGGTATATATGCGAATACATAACACCCAGAGAAACCCTGCAGCTGGTGCATACACTTCCTGGCTTATGATACCTTCAATCAGCGTGCAAAGGAATAGCCACCCCTCTGTCCCCAGAGGGGACTGGGGCAGGCACAGCGCTAGTAGCTGTGTCACAGCACTGAGTCTGCATGTAAATGACCAGCTGCAACTGCAAGCTTTCTTCCACCTTGGCACAGCGTGAGGCAATTCCCTTTGCTTTCCCAGTCCTCTGTTCTCACTCTTTCCTGCCAAATGACTACAGAGCTGATAATGCTTTGAGCATGCTAAGCTGAGCAGCAGGAAGAGCTACCTGCTCGTTCAGCGCTCAAGCGTTCAGGTAGTTCACATATCAGCAAGCAGAAGAAATATCAGCCCTTTCCACCCTTCTCTCCCGGACACGCATACACACCTGGCCTGATCTTCAGCTAATACAAAAGTCGGTGTTTGAAATTGCCTAAGGCTGGAACTGAGGACACAAGCAACATTTCAAACCAATAAGAGATGCAAAAGTCTTACCTTGAAATTGGATGTGCATATAGTAGTTGGCATGCTCATTCCTTCTCCTATGGAAAACGAAAAATAAGAAACAGGGAAAATTTGTGTTGGATGAAGGATGTTGGAGTCTTTTCATTTTACAGATGGATGGAGACTTCTTTTATCATTGTAATCCCTAGCAGGAAACAAGCAATAGCATTTCCCATTCCCGCATGAAGGCCAGCATTATGTAGAAAACAAACGTGCGGATGGCACAGGGGTAATGTTAAGCCACGTTTCCTATTCTCTGCTCAGCAGCAACAACTGGACTTACTGCTCAGCGGGCCCTTTAGCTGGGGTCTGTGCTGGGCTAGCGTGATATGCCAGAGCTGATACGATGGACTCGTGTGCATCCCTCCTCCCGTGCCCTGCTTACACCTCCGCGCAAGCTGAGCCCCCAAGGTTCTCCTCGCTGTAAGCTGACCGTTTGCAAGCGCCAGGAGGGAAGCGTTCCCTCGACACGTTGCTGCCCTGCCAACGGGGAGCGTTAAGAGCTTTACCTCTTTCTCTCACAGAGGCAATATGGGCTAAGATGGAATATGGAAGAGCAGGAGTGCGCAGCCAGGAGCAAATTGTCTGAAATATATGGTGGATTCTACCTTCCTTAACTGGAATTTCAGTTCTGTAGCTCACCCAGCATTACCATACCTTTAAGAGCAACAAAGAGCTTGATGTCAAAAGTGTAGGGTTCTTCATCTCTGAGGTAGGGCAGTGGCTTGGGATCCTAAAAGCATATAAAAGGCATCACAGACTAAACAAACAGAAAGGAAAAATTCCTCAAGCCACCGCAATGACTTTTTGTTTATAACCAGGCTGTGCTGCATGCTCCATTTACTGCACCATTATTGCTGTCCAGATTATTGCTTTTCTTCCCCTCGCACACACATTTTTTAAAAACTTTTGAAAAGATGTGACATCCATATAATCAGATTTCCTTTTTTGCACTTAGGGTCCAAAAGCCCTCTCCATCACTACGGCATGGATGTTAATCCAAAACAAACACAGCTAGCACACCTTTGCACTGTGCCCACACGAAGAAGATGGCAAATTCTCTGTAAGACTCTTCACTGTCTTTCTCCCTTTTAAGTAAATTTCTTCATAACACAGACAACTGGAAACGCTTGAACAAAGTGCTTTGGCTTAAGTCCACTCTCTCTACTGCTTGCTGGATGCTAAGCGCTATCAAACACTAATAAGAAGCTCTCAGACCAGTTTGTTTTCAAGATCTTTTGAAGATGATGATTTTTCTGTCCTGCTCAAGTCAGCAGGGGGAGAAAATACAAAGCAGCACAGTGCACAGGTACCATACAGCAGTACCAGTAAAAAAAATCAACGAGCGTTTGAACTTAAGATAGCCCAGTGTTTCTTCACATGTTTTGGAAGCAGGATCACACTCAAACTCTTAGAAAAATGTGCTTGGTGTTGGTACAGTTTAATGATTCCTACTGGTGGGACCTACTAGTCCTGATGAGTTTTTTTTGTTTTTTTTTTCAAGCACTCTTTTCTTTTTGCTTCAGCCCTTTCCCTTGCTAACCTGGACAGGATTCGGCAACACGAACGGCATGAGAGCTTCCATAGTAACAACCCAAGGAGAGATTGTTGTGCCAAAGCTCTTGCTCAGGAACGGACCCAATGGAATATATTCCCATTTCTGAATGTCACGGGCTAGAAAGAGAAGATATGTTTAACAGTATTGCTTTGAATTTTAAGAGTCGCACAGCCTTAACACCAGTGAAAGAGTAACACAGTACTCTGCAAGCTACAGAACCAGCTGTGTGGACTTGGAAACATTATCCCCACCCTTTCCAAGCCATTATGCCCAAATCCTGATTTAAATCCATCTCTTTCAAACCCTCAAAATTTTTTTCAAAACCACTAGATTAGAAAGAAAATTCAGGGATAATTAAAACAAGTCAGGCCATCCTTATATAATGAGTATTTTTCTCCCCAATTTAGTTAACACTTCTACATCCACTCAGTAGGTAAATACCAATTGTAAGGCCAATTTCAACTTGCTAACAATGCTTACGTCTGCTTAAATCTATGCAGAAACTGAGGGATCTGTGATTGCCAAATCCTCTCCCTAACCCTTACAGGGAAATCAATCCTCTGTAGAAATCACCAGTCTTATGAATGCTCCATCCCTGCCCAGAAGAAAGCAGAACGTTAGCTCTTTCATACGTAACTTAGTCTTCATTAGACAGCAATTTCTGGTTCTACTGATTGATCTACGATGGGTCTAAGTAGTGCCTGAGAAATGCAGCTAGCCTCCCATTTTGGTCCCTTTCAACCACATTCAGTTGTTTCAATAGCCATGATCCTATTACAATATATAATTTATCCGCATCTGAGGTTTGCTACAACAGTGTAACCCACTCTCCAGGCGGTACTGATTACCACTCCAGTCATTCATAAGGACCATCCCAAAGATGTGCTCGTGGGCTCTGCTGATAGGAACTGGCTCCCCATGCTTGTTGCCAGGGCCTACAAAGAATGCCTGGAAATGAAAAGCAAAATGTTGATTAAGTAAATCCTAGGGGTTAAAATCATCTACAGAATCACAAAGGCTTTACTGCATAGAGGGTTACAAACACCAGCAAAAAAGGTACGACAGCACGCGAGTTTGCGTTATTCCCCATACCTAAAGCAGGCAAGAAACAGGGCCTACCTCCTCTTCCCTCCCTCTTCGAAGCTCTCAGGTTTGAATTACTTAACAGCACTGTGTTGCTAAGAGACAGTCATTAGCAAGGACACGACTATATCAAAAAACAGGAGCAAAAATGGTTCCCCTTAATCACAATCCAGATGCAAAACTGATTTCTCCGTTGAAGTGACTGTATTTGCCGCAGACAGCGAACAGGAAGGAGAATGTAAAGGCCTCAGAAAGGTTGCTTAACTCGGCTAGAGCCTGTCACAACGAAGGGCGAGCAGAGGCTGGTGGAGAAATAGGTCGACTGAGTAAAACAAATCACGAACTGGGTGCGTGCACTTGCTCCCTTAGAAGTTGCAGAGTCTGATCACTTGGCACAAAAATCACAGCAGCCTCTTTCAGCAAGCAACATGGAACTTTTTCTGCTAAAGCCTTCAGCAGTCTAAATTTGCTGTCACAGCAGCCAGTGGTAAAATCCAGATTGTGAAGCACAGGTATATGCCAGGCATTTGGCTTCACCATCTTATGGGACTGTCTCCCACTTTATAGCATTGATCTGCAAAGGATACAGTGTTTAAGGTTTTCAGCTCATTTTTTAGTACCATTTCCCTTGATATTATGCTTCTTCCACTGTTTTTCTCAGGGGAGAGATGGGGATTAAATCATATAGTCACAGCCAATAATCATAAAACTCTCTCCTTCTGGACCACGCTAAGCCACAAGATGATGCACCTTCTGAGGATGTTTCTTTACAACACAGGTTTGGTCTTTCTAGCCAGAAGGGTGAAGCGTTTGAATTGCACTCCCAGGAATTTACGGCTTCCTCTGTTCTGGACTTAAGGCACAGACAACATGTACTTCCAAAATCCCCGATGTCCATTAAAAGATTCTGGTTGCAGTGCAAAGGTGACTGTTAACTAGATAACAGGCTGTGGTGTCTGATGAAAAGAATATGCCTTTGTGGTTCCAGATTGCTGCACCAGTGCTTGGATTTGGCCATTTCCAGCCTGAAAGCTGTATTAGCAAAGCACTGAATGAGCACTCTAATTCACCAGAACGGAAAATTCCTACCACAGAAATCCTTTTATTGCCTCCTACAAAACCTATCAAAAGGAAATGGAAGGAAAACCTCTGAACCTTATGACACCTTCATTTCAGAGGAAGCCAAACTCTTACTCTTTCTTTCTTGTTTTTATTTTTATGTTTTTCAGCTGAAGGGATAAAAAGCCCATCTTACCATTTCTAACTCTATATCCAGACGTTTGCAAGCGCTAAACACCGGAGGTTTATCTGTGGGTAAAAGAAAAAAGAGTATAACAGGAAGGCAGGTAGGGAAATAAAAATAACATAGCTAGAAAACACAAAGCAGCTGATGCTGCCTGGCACGTAAACACAAAACTGATTTAGCTCTGGGCTTTCTCTTGCTCTCAGCCCTAACCCAAGAGGCTGAACCTTAGACAAGGCATCCCAGCCCCTTCCCATCCACTATTTTCTATGTGAAAAAAAGCACTTTAAAAGCATGCCATGGACTTACCATTGTCAGGTCTTATCTGCCCCACAGGTCTTCTGATCGGCGTCCCAGACACCACAACGGACGATGCCCGGCCGTGATAACCGACAGGTAAGTGCAGCCTTGTTAAAGAGAATCGCAGACGGCAGGTTAATTGTGCACCGGTCTCCAGAGCCGCCCGTCAGAGTGGAGCACCACGCGGGCGGTAGGGACGAGGAGAGCGCTCTGCACAGACGGGCACAGACATCTGCACCGTACCTGCTCTGAGACACCAGGACATGTGCAAGGTGCACTCCAAAAGCCACACGGCTGCGTCTGCACGGTTCTGTGCCACTGTTCCAATTAATTCCTTGTAGCTTAAACTTTGTTTTCTCATCACTCAGCAAAAATTGAATTCTTAGGTAAATCTGCCTTTGAATCAGAGGTCTGCACTGGTTACAGTGCAGATGCTGCAACTAAATGCAGCGCTAACTCAGATAAGGCTGGGGAAAAGTGATTTTCAGCTCTGTTACAGAACTCTGACAGCACAGATTCTCCTCCGTTGTGAATTGAAATCATTATTTTGCTGAAAGACTGCTCCAACCTTTACAAAAATTGTATATACCTACAGCCATGTAGATAAAATAATGTTGCACCAGAGAAATACCTGAACTACCCACCAATTAGGCATCAAGGCATTCTCCTTCCCTCTGAACATGATCCCGACATTTGTGGCATGTTGTCGTGAAGAATAGAAGTCAGTGTAATCTCCTGAGTGGAAAGAAACCCATAAAATATGGATCAATAGTATGAAAGTCCCTCAACTGCTGGGGCTAAAGAACAGAATATGCTGTTGGCAATGAAAAGAACAGAAAAGGAGACAGAGAGAAAGAGCTAAGCAGAGACATTTAGAAACATTTAATCTAAGCCCCATAGTAATAACATTCATAGCATAGAGGTGGTGATTAACAGTTCACCCATAAAATCATGCATACAACAAAATTGGCCTTTAAAAAAATTTTCCAGTAGAGAAGAGGGGAAAAAAAGCACTATTATGACCCACTATCTGGAAATCCATAAAGCAGCATCCAGCTTTTTAGAGCCCAGCCAAGTTCTAGTGCTCTTTTTGTCTGGCTGATGCTATCAGAGGCAGAGGGAAACCAGTTCATACTCAGTACATCTGCTGCCCTCTGCTGCCATCTGTAGCAAACAGCTCGACTACCTTTTGGAGTAACTAGAAATCAGGGACTTTCGGGAAAAACTTAAAAGGGGCGGGGGGGNGGCGGCGACGAGGGCCCTGGGCACGGCGCACTGCCAGCTCCCTCTGGAGCGGACGGAGGCAAGGGAGGCGGGGGAAGGGGGGGGGGGGGGGGGGACAAGGACATTTACACTGTGCAACATTACACATTTAGATCAACATCACCCCTGAATAGAGAAAGGAGCCTGACTTTTGCCCCCGAAACTACTGCAATACAGAGCAAGGCAGCTTAACCCTCTCCTAACACCCAATCTGACTGTGCAAAGGTACCAGCAAGCATATTCCCCCTTAGTACATCCCTCAGCTTAAATCCACATTGCTCCAGATCCACAGCTCATCAGAGCCAGTTCTATGGGGATCAGAACAGGAGGCAGTGTTGTAATAAAACAGCAAGAATTACCATGCCTTTGATACTTATGCTTGACTTCAAGGCTTGGTTGCCGGCTCAGGTAATCTCAGGTTTTAAAAACAAAAAAGTTTCTAGCAAAGAAACAGAATTTTGACACCTCAGAGATCCAAACAGCAACCCCAGGAAGTTATATTGCAACCTCAATACAGAATACAGACAGTGCTTGCTCTCAGGACAAGCACGAATCGTGTGCAAGACAGGGCTGAACATAAGCACAGTGGAACCCTAAATGACTCGTAGCTGCATGATATAGCACATGTAATATTGCCAACACCTCTCTCTCTTGCTGAGAGGAGTCAGAGGTGCTAGTAGCCAGCAATTTTACAACACTATGTTCTTTGAGGAAGCACTGAAGTATTAAACCTGGGTCAGGATAGACTTGCTGTTGCAAGAGCTGTACCCCACCGAAGCCAGGAGTCCAGAAGGAATAGCTCTAGCTCACATCCCTGCTCCAGAAAAGGTCACATTCCTCTATTGATTTTGATAAAGTTTTTTTGGTCCAAATATATATATTTTTTCTCAAGTCCAGGAAAATATTTTTTATAGAGATACACTCCAAAACAGTCCATGGCCTCATGCTAGTAGAGGTAAGATTTGGGATGCAAAGCAGTATTCTGGGAATGGAAACTCATGTTTATTTATGAGGCTATTCCAGAGTATCTGGCTTGCAAAACTTTGGAAGGTCCCAATTTTTTTCTGAGAACAAATGGGAAAAGTGCTTGAAATTAAACAAGTGTTTCCTGCCTGGCTGTAATCACAAAAGCCTTTGGTGATGCAAATCTGAGGACAGGAGTTTTATGGCACCAGACAACTCTGATTTAGTAAAAACTGCATCCAGAATTTTTCTGGCTGCTATTGAGCTTAGCCAGGCTTTTATTCTTATGCCACAGACAGCACCTACCATTCATTACATACAATAATCTACTTCGGGCTCCTACAAAACCCATTCGCTGTCACAGCTATGATCTGTCTGTCTGAGCAATCTGGGCATAAAACGGCTTCTGTGGGCAAGAGCAAAGGGCAGCGCTGAACAGCCGTCAGCTCCGGGAGACTTACCAATTTCGGCTGGCAGGTGCATTGCGGCAGCAGCCTGAGGTACAAACGCTCTGAAACGAAAAACAAAGACTTCAGCTCTCGGAAAAGTTGCAGTTCTCACCCTTAGCCGCTTTAGAAGCATGTAAGGGACTGAGTCTCTCTTTCTCTAGCACCTTCCTTAATTTATTTTGCAAAACCCGGCAGCATTTGCTTTCTAGCTTGGGGTATGCAGAAAGGCTGAGGACTGCGCAGGCTGCTGCTGCACCGGAGCGGTTATGACTGAAAGGAGCAGCCGTAAGCTGCAAGCGGGCAGCGAGGCAGGTTTGTAGAGAGCAGGCTCTTCTCCYGGGCAGCACAGCAGAAATGCACAATTTTCATGTATCCAGGTGAGCGGTTCGCCGCTGCCCTCTACCGCTTGGAGAGGGCGACTGTGTATTTTATGGGACGTGGCTCTCAGGGTGCCCAGTTCAAACTCCCGGGCCCTGCTGGGGAAGGTCCCCGTGTCAGGCAGCGGTTCAAAACCTCTCYTGACTTTGTATGCCTAAATCACCCCGGTCAGGACAGCTCCTCCTTCCTGCCTGGGGCAGAGGGTTGCAATGGTTAAAGTGTCACTCTGGAAAAACAAAGAGGTGCAGGATTAACGCACACATGCATTTTCACATTAACAGGACCCTGGGCGCACRGCCGGGGCTGCAGTCCATCAGCGACGCACGCACCAGCAGGCGACCGATCTCCCGCTCTTAAGCTAACGCACTGCCCCGTAGCTCACGTCAGTTTGGGACAACAGATTTGTTTCTGGCGAAGGAAGACAGTTTCTGCAGGGCAGTTGGAGGGGTCTCGCCCCTTCAGAAGAGCCTCCAGCCAGGACAGGCAGGGCAGTGCCGGGCAGAGCGAGAGATTCGGGTTTAAGACCCCTGCAGCCATGTTTTTAATGGAGGCAGAGTGGTTGATCCACTGCGTGCAGAGCTCAAGCCCACCTCTGCAGGCCACCTGGGTGGCCAGGAGAGCTTGGCAGGGCCATGGTCTTGGCTGAAGATGATGACGACAGGCAGTACGAGCCCGGCAGGGAGGAATGCATCCCTCTGCTGAGATGCCACAACTCCAGGCACACCCCAGGGCAGAGCCCAATGTACCCGGATGAAGGCTGACACCCCAGATTTGTGGGTAGTTAAGGGATTAATTAGACACAGTGAGAATTTCCCTCTCTTAATTATATGCCCACATTCCAGTTAATTTCCATTTAGGTGGCAGGTGGCCACATTCTGACATTCCATTTTGGTGCTTATGAGTGTGATGCAGGTGATACCAGAAGCAGCTTAAATGTGGCCCTCAGCCCTTGTGGCAGGCCTTTAATGACCTGATAATAAATACCACTGACAGCTTTAAAGATCTCCTTAGCACAGGTATGAAGATAACCTTCCTTTCTAACTCACACTGACTATGCCCCCTCAGGACTACATCGATGCCTATACACAACCCACATGAACTCCCTGGAGATTTACCTGGGGGCTGATGTTCTTCTATGATTTCTGAGAGGTGTTGAGTGATGGAGAACAAGCCGCTCTGCACTAAGCATTTGCACAGAGCCATATATTAATGAAACCATCCCAAGGGTCTCTCCCTCCCTGGCTGCAGAGATGGGGAGCCGTCTCGGCTACTCTCCTCAAGAAAGCGCAGGTCTTTGCCAGCAAGGCTAGGACAGCTCTTCTGACAGTGGAGTGATTGCTTGGTTTTCTYTACATGCATCAACACAGTACGTAGTTTCCAAGCCTTGACAACAGCTAACACAGCTCCTTTCATCTCCTTTTAAAAGCGGAGAGGCAAACAGCTGATGTTACATACAGCAACGCCACTTGCAGGAGTGACTTTCCACCTCCTCACCTTCTCCGCAGGTCCGTGTTATCTCTCAGGGTCGGCTCACTGGCTGACAGCAGCTTTTGGAGAAAGGCTCTCGCTTCCTTCCATGCTCCACGGCCCAACCCCATGAAGTCATTTAGGGTTGGCTGAAAGGTAACAAAGAAGTAGAGAGGCAGATAAAAGACTGCATTTTTCTTACTGTTCATGTACATGGAATATGTCCTGTGCTTTCAACTCTGGGATTAAATGCCTCCAGGAAGGGAGCTGGGTGTTACATGGGTATCGCTCATAGATTGCCTGTTCTCCCCTGCTTATAGCTACCTATTCTTTCTCATGCTCACCAGAAGGCCTCTAAAGCAGGACCTGCTGCATGTTTGTGAAGTGCCTGACCTGAAGCAGTACTTCAGGGCTTAGAAGCTTTGATTTCCAGACCAGCAGCAACCAGAGATCATTTGTATTTACCTCTACCACTAACGCAGCCTCCCAGTTGTTTAAATCCCATCAGATTCCTTGTCATGAAGTCAAGTGGGATTGAAGTCAAGTTTAGGCTTTGCGCCAGACCTTTGCATTGCCAATGTCTGATAACGCATTCAGCAAAAATTTCCTCTGGGCGCAAGTGCCTCCCCTATCCATACAATCACAGGTGTGATGAGTTTTCTCTGTAAGCAAAGCACATCCTAATGACGCTTGCCTGGATTCCCCAGACACCCCTGGACCAGAAATCCCGAACTCCCAAGGCTGATCCCCTCCTCAGCTACACTTCACCTGCCCACCTCAGGCCATGCAGCAACCCCCTGATGGCCCATGCAGCCAACTGCCCCTGAGCACTCATGCTCTGCTGCAGAGACTTCTAGCCCCAAGACCACATTGTGGGAAATTAAGACTTTTTGCTTTTGATCAAAACCAAAAACCAAAGCTTCAAAATGAAAGAAAGCTTCTAGCTCTGCTTTGTAGCATACTTCTTAACAATGAGATGGACAAGATGTTCAGGTAACCTGATTCACTTTGCTACTCTTGGATATTTCTTTCTTTCCTCAGTATCACCCAGTGCATATCACTGGAGCACAATACTCCACCCTCCTGCCCGGCAGCAGGCGTTTTCTGGAGCAGAGGCCTCTGTTCCTCTCTCTCAACATCTGCTCCTGTGGGATCCCTGTAAGGGTGCATGTGCATACGCTCCCCACTCAGCACTACATTACCTCATCATACTGCTGTTCAGCAGAGTTATACTGGTGTAAATGTGATCAACATAGTTTCATTGCTGAATAAAAGCCAGCATTTCCATTTTATGTCCTGTACCTCAGCACAAGTTGCTAAAAACTTATGGAATATTTCTAAAATGCATGGAAATCAGAATAACAGACTGTACTATAAATACCTGGTCAAAGACATGCTGATGTTTGGAAAGAGCCGGTCCATTGAACAGGTKTTTAATGACACTGAGATCCAAAATCTGGTCTCCAATTGCTACTCCAATCCTGTGCCGAGGCTACAAAGCAGGGTGAGGGGAGGAGAAGAGAAGAAGAGTTTATACTTAAACCCAAAATCGCCAAAGAGAGCATGGGGCAAGACAACGATCAAAGAGTTTAATCCATGAGGGACAAGGGTCTAGTATCACAGCAACTGACCATGAAAAGCTAACAGATAGGACTGCCCGATGAAAAATGCTAAGGCGCAGAGACAGAACAACTTCATGGCAGACTCCTTACAGACTTCCAAGGGTGTGAGAGCACCTTCCCCTCATCCCAGTCTTTTGGGGGAAGGGTGGGATAACGCCATAGAAGTTTCTTTCCCTGTTCCCTTTCCCCCAGATATATATGCCCATTCCTCATTAATGACAAGCATGTCAGAATAAATTCTTATACTCACATCTGAAATACGCTGGGAAGCAGGAAAATGCTATTCTTCCTTTTACAGAAGGGGAACTGAAGCATAGAGAAACTATGGATAGGATTTATTGCATCCACACAACGATATAATTGGAAAGAAAGAGGCATTTTTACATCACAGTTCCTCTGCCCGTTTCATTCAGCTACTTGAGGAAGCCAGCACGTCTTGCTCAGCTGTACGTCTCCGTGCCAAGTCAGAAGAGGCCTAGCCTATGTAAACTGTCCTACTGTCATGCAGGAAGMCCGTGACTTGAATCCGAACCCTAGGCTAGAGTCCTAACCCCAGGAAGGGCTTTCCAAATGTATGGACGACTCTTGTCTGTAGATGGATTTGCCTGACAGATGCAAATTAATAAACAAAGATCCTGCTCATTTGCTACAGCTCTTGAAGGCCCTAAGCCAACTGCATGCTGAGCCTGCAGCAACAGCTCTGGAGCAGCACAGGCTCTCGCACTGCAATTCTGCTACAGCTGTACTGAGATTATAAAACTGCAGGAGCATTCAAAGACAAATATCAATTATTCATGCCTCTAAGCAAATAAAGATAAACTAGTTACATTCATTATGAAAAGTAGTCTAACAAAATGGAAAAAACTATGAATAAAAATCCACGCTATTAAACCTGTTTTTTAACCTTTAATTTTTAAACAAGATTCCAAATATGATAATATGTATTTATTCAGCAAACACCCTTGCAAAAAATTCTAAAGGTCAGGTCAGGTTAATCTGCAACTAGGATAGTCAGGAATGACATCAGCTTTTTTAACCTGAAAGCACTCAAACATTGTGCCACTTCTGGAACACTATTTTCCTAACGACCCAGAAGTTCTTGGCTGCCTTTTAACAACGACCTGTGTGAAGATGTTTTCACAACGGAGAACAGCTACTGGAGAAGAGGGAAAAAACCAAATTTGTTAGATAACAATGCACACATCTAGAAACAGATTAAATGAACCATCTTGTTTTTATCTTTGGAAAATACCAGATCAGAAAACACAATCTTCTGGTCTAAATTCTTTTCTTTAACCGCTATCGATAAGCCAAGACAGCAGAAACCAGGACATGATCATGAAGTACCTATTAGCAGTGATAAAAAAAATCCTCCCGTTTTTTCTTTCTAGATGTCTCTCTCTACTCATTTCCTTCCCTCCAGTGGGGCACATTTCAGAGGCTCCAAAAGGTCTGAACATTTGCAGGTATGGATTTAGCAGGCAGTTTAACAAAATTCTGGGCTCAGTTCTCATTAAAATAGTAATTGGGTAGCTAACTTCTTTGAAAAAGTTGAACAGTGTTTTCTTACATAATCATAAGACCTGAAGCTGGCTCAAACTGCAGCCTTTGGGCATAGCATTTAAGTTCTTCACACATTTAAAGCATCACTTCACTATATGTATGCCCAGTAAAACACAGACGGGGGCGGGGGCTGTCAGCTGTAAAGACAGAAACGAAGCTTATGTTTTGTCCCCTGGTTTAATGCCTTTGCAGCAGGCCCTACCAAACTCTGGAAGGGAAGACTCTTAGAAGACCAGAACGAAACACTGCTGCTCACAGGACACGACGCTTGCTTGCAGATCCAGTGTTTTCAATAAAGAATTCTATTTTTACCTATATCAGTTCATACTGCACAAAAGTAACAGGACACTACATATAATCTTAGGTGAAATACATATTTAATGCAGTTTTTTGAGGAGGGGCAAAGGTGTGATTAGACTTGGCCATAAAGGAAATAAGAAATACATTTCAAAACAAAGTGAAAACTGTGACATGCATCTACAAGGAGAACAAAGAGATCAAACATGGATTTAATGATTTCACAGTCAAAAACAGTGAAACTATGGTATTCATTAGCCAAAATACTTCTCAGAAGTATTAATGTTTTTTCATTTCTTCTGTGCAGTGTTAAAGAAGCTGTCATCCAAACCACCGCATTAAAAACAAACAAACAAAAAAACCACACACACACACACACACACACCAGACTAGCTACAATTTCACTGCCAAATCAGGAAGCCTGTGCAAGTGTCTCAGCCTGGAAAGTTTTTCTTTATCCCAAATTGCTGGGAAATTCTGTTCCTATTCATAGCCTCCAAACAATTACAACAGTACAAGGACAAAGGATGCTGTTACTCACCTCCTCCTTAGTGGAGAAAACCCCATAGGGGAGATTTTGAAGAGGAAAATCTGAGTTCTTGTCTACCTGGATGAAAGACATGACAAACACAAAGCAGTCTCTGCTTACCAACAACAGCCCCTAACCTCCTAACTCTGCTGCTCGCTGGATGTTGCAATTGAGAGCACAGAAGTACCAAATCCCACCCTCCATCTCCAGCCCCAAACCAATCACCGACCTGTCTCCATCCCACCCCTCTGCCGGGCTCCTGCTGGCAGCAGCCAGGGTTAATTAATGCCAGAGGTTTGCATGAGCCAGYAGCTGGGAGCTGTTGCTGCCTAGGTATGGGGGAGAGGAGAGGAGAGAGAAACAGGCTCTTGCTGCTTGTGAAACTCTTAAATGAGAGTGGGGCTTTATATATATAAGTAAATAATTGTGGGTGGGAGCAATCTAAGCAGACAGCTCCTGCTGGTGTGATGAGAGATATTCTGCTTATTTACCTTACATGGAATCACTTTCATACCAAAGCAATGGTAAAATGCTTATGATGTACACATCTAACCCCAAAATGAGCAGCTCTTCCACCAGGGGCACAATTTGTACCTGCAACTGTACTTTATGTACTTTTTAGTTTTATAATGCTCTGATTGATTCCATTTCCCTCAGTTCCAGCAGCTTAAAAACTGAGATGCATGCAAACAACTATAAAGAATGGGGAGAGCATTTCTGCTTTTGCCTCCAGCTTTTGCATGCCTTTGGAACACCCCCATTCAGAAAAAATAGAATCCAATGAGGGAATATCTGTGAAACTAGAACCAAATAGTAAAGATCACCCCTTTTCAATAAAAATGGTTAGATGCTTATGGCTGCTAAGCCAAAGAACTGATTTCCTGCTCAACTTTTTCCTTTTTTGGCAGAGAAGACTCATTAGAAGAAGTGTGGCAAGAAGTAGTCTGATATTCAGTGGAAGATGGCAACACCATTGACAACAGTCCATCTGCAACAGGTTTTCACAAGTTCAGAAGAAAGCCCACATAGTGCTAGGCAGGGTATTATTTAAGTAGGAACACCTTTCAAACAGCACCAACTCCAGAAAATTTTCCTTTAAGTAAATTCAGTATCTAGGATACTACTCCATTCCATTGGTTGTTGAAAATGTTTTCAACACAACAAAGAGATTTTGTGTCAAGATTACAGGAATTGTATATAACCTGCTTATTCTGAAAATAAGTCTTGAAAGCATGATTCATGTTCACTCTATGCATCTTAAGAATGTGAATGTATCCAAGGGTTTTGTGGTACTGTGAATGAGCTGGTATTAATTAAAATGTTCATCTGCTAACCCCAAGCAGATGACAAAATATAAAGCACCACTGATTATCCAGATTGAGAAGGAGATTAACCGCCATGATAACATGCAGCCAATGCCAAAGCAAACAAAGACAATACACAATTCTTATTGCTAGAGAAAAGTGAATTTCCAATCTAAATGCAAGCTTGCGTATCAAGGACCATATGCTCTTTCAACATCCTTAACTCTTTGGAGAATCCGCAACAAGCCAGGCCAAAGAAAGTTTATTCGATTGCTTCAGGTATGAAAAAGAAATTGCATGATGTTGACCTAACCTCACTGCCCGTACTGCCACTGTACTTACAAGTAATATGATTGCAAGTCAAGTTTCCTCTTGGCACAGTCTTGTTTCCTACTGTATAACCAAAGGGCAGAATAGTTCTCGCTTTGCAACAGGCAGTGGTAAGAGGATTTCATGAATTCCTAAAGGCAGTCACTTTTCTCATACCATTTCCTCTTTCAGTCTCACAGATACCAGCACAAGCAAATACAATTGTTTTTCCCCATCATGAAGTCTGCAGCATCTCCTCTTTGCTTGGTCCAGCAGGGGCACCGTCAGATGAGGAAGACTGGAGGGGTGCGGGGGAGAGAAAAAGGAGCTTTCAGGAAAGGGAGGAGAGAGAGACCACAAACAGCAAAGAGAGGGAGGAGTCAGACTGAGAAGGGAAGAGTTAGAGAATAAGGAAGGAGGAGGAAAGAGGAAAGCAAACTGAGAAACACCCACAAAAGAGAAGAGGCAGACACAGCACAGAGAATGAAAGAGTAAGTTTAGCATACTTAGAAAACATAGCATCTTTGACACAAAAGAACAGGGCATTACTGAAATGAGTTATTTGCTCCCTCTTTTACTATAAGAAGATGTAAATTTTAGAGTTTATGGTTAAACTATTTTTGAAAGAGCAAAATACTTCATGAATTACTGGGTCTTGCAGATTACTTTCCATAGCTATCTGATAGAGAAAGAGCCTTCTCCTGCATAGTGTTCATATGCTGAATGTGGTGCTTTATCTCCTAATTGCAGCCACAGCTTTTAAAGACCATTCAGAATTTTAAAGGATGCATCCAGCTTTGATTAAATGTTTAACATTTTAAACAAAAGCCATGCAATCGCATTTATTCCACAAATGCTTGAAAGCAACTTAAAATCAGCAGCAAGTCACCAAGTGACTTTTCAGCTGAGGGATCAGTACCACCCGGAGAGGAATTTGTTATTTCAGCGTACTGTTAAGTTCTGCGACAAGCAACCCTGGCTGAAGGCACCATGGTACTACATGAGCCACTCAACCTTTAAGCTACATGGATGACCAACACAGCTGAATGTTTGAGGCACGGACTCTGATCTGACAAGACAGGCAAACTTGATTAAAAGAAAGTTACTGAACACTCTTACAAGACAGTAAGAGAACAACCCCTTCTACCCCCAAATCAGATTTACTTACAAGCCTGTAGATTCACTAAAGAGCACGTGGAAGGTGGTGGTGATCAACTTTGAAGTCGAGGTGTTTCAAACCTCAGAAGYGAGGACATCTCGCCAGAGAAGTCCTCTCAAGAATCATCCTCTCATCTACTTTCAAACAAGTTAGTGCAGTGCTGTGTGTCACACAGATACTGGATCACAAACTCCACAGCTATATTCCCCAAAGCCAGAATCACATTCATGGAATCGTTGCCTAGTCAGTGACTTAAACAGGCCATATGTCTCACCTGTAGGCCTCCCCTCAACTTAAGTATATTGTCACAGAAATGACCTCACTCCTGCATATGTGAATGGCACTACGCACAGGAAGTACGGCAAAATTGTGCAGCATGTATCAATATGCGAGGTAGAAGGTTCCAGAAAAATGGTCTTCCAGTATTGGTAAGTGAATAAGCAGACGAAAGTTAGTTAGCATTGAAATAAGATTTCTGTAGATGAATGGACTGCAAGTACGGGAACCACCAATGAAAAGTCCCCATAAAAATAGAGCAAAAAACCCCCCAAACCCCAACAGATTACAGAGGCCAGTGACAACCACAGGAGTCCCAATTTTTTTTTAATTTTATTTAATCAAAGTTAAGACATGGATAAACATAAATACAGCACAGGTACTTCAGATCATTCTTCATATTTGTGTAGACAGACTGATGGATGCAATCCCAATGAAACCTGCAGTCAGTGAAGTGCATACAGCCTTCCCCCCACACACGCAAAAACAAAAACCAAATTTTTAAAAAAACCACACAGACATCTCAGCACACACTCTCATTACAAATGATTCATACATAAATAGGTAGAGGGTGCAAACAAGCTAATATGCGAACATGTATAACCTCTCGTTAATGGGAAAAAAACCAGAAGCAGCCATAATGATTAAAATACATTCAGTTACTGATAACTAGTTGTGCCATACAAGGCATTATCAAAAAAAGGAAATTGTGCTGCAGAGAAAAGCTATATACAACAAGAAAATAAACTGCAAAGTTAACGCATGCATGTTTTACCTGGAAAAGCACAGCCCTCCAATATTTTCTCCATGTTTGTTATAAAAGCCCTCTGCACTCAACTAAAATTAAAATGATCTTAAAGGATAATACTTGTAAAGTTTACTTAAGTCTTCAGCCACAGAAAACTGCAATGAAAATAAATGTTCAGAGTCATTTTCAAAACAAAAAAAACAAAAACAAAAAAAATCTATTCATCTGATGACATGCATGATTAAAAGGTCTAGGCAAGATACACTGCTCTACATTCCTGATGACTAAGGAAAAAAGCTCAAGTCAATTTAATCTGCAGATGGTCAGAGGATTTTGTATTCCAAGAGAAGCAGCAGTTCAGATCTTCTGGATCTTTTCCCCAACAACTACAGGATTCTCTTTTCTGATTTTCTCAGCAGCATCAGCTTTGTAATTGTAAGAGCAACTGTGTACATCTGAATAACGGTGCATACCGCAGTAAACGTTTCCACACCGACACTCAAACCCTGTGGACAGAAATATTAGCTTAGACATCTCAGTATTCATAATTATACAGGTTTGTTTTAAATCCTGGATTTGTTCACTAACAATAAATCTCAGTCACCAGCATCAATCAGCCAAGGAGCCTCTGCTGTATAAAGTGTAAGAATCACAAATACTACATTTGTGGAGATCTGCTGCTAGTTTTGTTTGTTTTTGAACCTACACCCCATAGAACTCAAGTTCAATTGGACTCTTTCACCGAACCGCTGCAAAGGCTGGTTAGTGAATGGCAGTGAACTATCATCCGACTCCTCATCTACGCAGACTTCGGAAGGGCAGCATTTGGAATTAAGAATTTCACTTAGAGAAAGCAAGCTGAAAAGCAAAAGGACTACATATAAAGAACTAAACCTAGTAAGAGCCAGCTGAAAGGACCTCTAGCCAAGTTTTATTTCAAATAAGTAATTTCAAGAGATGACTATGCCCCATTTTCCCTTAAGAGAAGAATATTTCAAAGGTCCAAAGACTAAGTCTCTCATTAAGCAAAAAAAAAAGTCAGTATTTCTTACCAGTAAGTCCAACCTTCTTCCGACACATGAAACAACGATTCTTTTTCTGTTTTGGCTTGTCAAGTGACTTGTCTTGTTCTTCAGGTGTAGGCTCTGCATTCTCTGACACTGAAGCTAATATTAAAAAAAACTAATGAGAACAGTAGAAAGTGTCATCTTTTCCCCTTCTGCTGCCCATGTCATATGATAATCTAAAGCCCATATTGTAAATGTAGGCTCTACAACTTCACTATAACTTCCATCTCTGAGGCGGTATGTACTCAACTGCAGTTTAGAAATAGTTAGTACTACATGACAATGATACTGGAGCTCCCTCCCTTTAAACCTTCAATCTAATTCAAGGAAAAGAATTCACTGAATATTCATACAAACTTTCCAGTACAAAAATACCATAAAGTAGTAACATCTGTGCCCCCCTTTACGTATCAAAGTGTCAAAAACTACCATTTAAGAGTCAGATTTGGCACTGCCAGATTCAGGAGGGGTGGGGGGGAGAAAAACATTCAACAATTCGTGTTTCCTGCCAGCGTTGCTCATCAGTGTCCTAAAGTTTGCTTCTAAGCAGTGCTGCATTTACTGGGATCAGTTAAGTAAAACACTCCTCTCTCCAAATGCTGCATCAACATTATTTTTGCTGAAGACAGCAATACTGAGGACACACAAAACACAGTGTTTCAGAACAATCTCTACCACTGTGATGCTGCTGCTCCCGTACACCAGAAGGGGCTAGTCGTTCCCTAGGGGTGAGATACTATTACCCAAAGATGCACAGAATTATCTGGAGGAAGTACACTATCCAGAAAGCCAGAAGGAGCCAGGGTAAACACTTCTCTCATGTTAAGGATCTCTTTGTTATGGCAACTTTCAACCTACTTTAATATTCTCCCACATCTGAAAACAGACAGGTTACAGATTGTGTGGAAGAATGCTAATAGGTAACAGTGGTATTTGTCTGACCCAGGTAAAAATAGGAAATGGCAGTTTTTCCTCCAGTACTTGCGCATTTCTTACAGTAACAAAAATGGAAAGCAAGGAAAGCAAGGAAAAATGTAACTTCATTTCAAGAATTGCTAAGAGCCAATCTCTGCCTATCAACTATCACTAGATCACAGCAGGACAAGCTTCCAGGGATAAGGTGCACAGAAGCTAGCGGAAGAAACTATTTGCGGCAAAGACAGCAAAGAATGAAAGCAGCTGGGAGGAGCATCAGTGGAAGCAGAGCTAAACCCAATGCTCTAAAGAAGGGAATACCACAGCAACTCTAGACATTTTTTTTGTGGGGGGGCACACAACACTGCAGGCACCTCTGTGCAGCTGGACTTATTAGGCAGAGACCACCAGATGCAGCAAGGACCATGCAAGTTCTGTGCCAACCGACTACTGCTCTGCTTGATAATTGTTTTTTTTCTGTGCTATCTTGAAATGGATTTTTTTTCTTTTTAAAAGAAAAGGCACTTTGTTCTATACATATTACCTTTTCAGAACATGCACTATGAATGTTTCTAGTGTAAGATTTACAGACTGATAAGCCACAAAACTCAAAAATAAGAAAGTACGAAAACAAATGGATCCGTAACAGATGATTTTTGTGATTTTAAGACTGGTAAACTTAAGAAAAGGTAAACTTGGAAAAGCAGCCAGTTTGCAATTTATCAAACACATTCAACTTTGTATCAAGCAAAATCAGGGTGTAACGAAATACCTAAACACCAGAAAAGATTTTGCACAAGTGGATAGTGTATATCAAAGGTTAATCTAGCAAGGATAGACTGCTAAACATGGTTTATTAAATTCTTAAAAATGACCATCTATGTCACAAGCAACAGCTTTTGTCCTGAAATTTATAAAAAATTAACAGGTTTGCAAGAGAAAGGTTCAGTAGCTTTAAATGGCTGTTAAAGGACACGTTTCTGAGTGGAAAGATAATATACAAAGGTTTTCAAGATAAGTATAAAAAAAACTGTAAGGATTAAAAGATGCAAGATAAGTATGAGAACCAGTAAGACTTAATGAAGTGAATTCTTGCAGTGTTATACAGAGCAGACATTCCAGTGTTTATTATTTCATTAAGAAAGCTTTATGCCATGAATTGGCATTTAGCAGCTAATGCTCTCAAGTTCACATTTCCTCCTGTAGCAAAATCCAGTTACCTCAATATAAGATTTTACAGAAAGCCTTTGTAACTATTAGCCAAATTTAGAAAAACTAGCACTGTTCCCTGTATAACAAGGCTAATACATTCATACTTAAATTTACTTTGTGTACGGCTCACACACTAAAAAAAGATTTAAAAATGTTTAAGGGCTGCTGCTGACTGCAGAACAGAGTGGGAAGGTTCTCTCACTGCTCCCACAAGTCACTTTGCATCTACCGTAGTAACCACAAGTTTTAGATTCTCAATTTGCTTTTGTGCAGAAGCCAGAGAGTTGACTCAAAATCCTCTTTAGTAATCAAATATCACAATCACTAAATCATCTTTGGATGATTAAAAGGTGCTAGCGTTCAGTGCTCCATCTGTAAGCTTGCTGTGACGAACACAAYACAAAAGCCAGGTAAAACACAACACCACGCAAGCTTGGAGCTCTCGGGACACACGTTACGACCACTCTTAGTTGCTGTATTTTGCCCAGATTCCAGGAAGCTCCTGCCTGTCATCCTTGAACTGATTCCTTCCTTTCCTCCAGCCCCAGTTCAACATTTAACCRAAGAACAGAAGCACTCAAAGTATCAGTACAAGCTGCTAACTAGCCTAAAAGGAAAAAAGCATGAAGAAACATTCATTTTTCTGGAGGAGACAACCTGGGCTGCCCACTAAGTGTTCACTGTGTTACAGAGCGCATTTTTAGCTGATCAAAATCAGACCCTGGATCTCCTTCTGAAAGCAAAAGCTTTTGCTACTGGTTTGCTTGTGCCAACCCTGCTTGAACTTCAGTGTACTRTAGCTGGCCATTAAAAAACAAACAAACAAAAAACCCCCAAAACAACACACACACACCTGGGGGATGAAGGGCACCTCAGTCCTTGCATCCCTGCAGGCCCAACACAGAACGATGACAATTTGTCACGAGATTCCTGACTCTTCATCTGTTTTCTCCCCAGTCCCTACCCTAGGTGTCTTAGGTTTGTTGCCCCTCTATTCAGGCAGAGCTTCTGAAGGGAAAAGGTCATTCCCATAGACAGATGACTAAAGGGTACATTTACCTTTTAAGTGTATCTGATCAAGCTTAGGAAGAATACCCACGCCTCCAAAGCAATGAAACATTACAGTTGATGCTAAACAGAAGATCACTACTTCCTAACGTTTCAATACCGAACACTGAAGTAATCAGCCAATACATTGTACCTACTAAAGCTGAAACTAGGATATTGCTACATGCTTCCCCCCCTCCCCCAAAGTGAGCTAAAAATGGTACAGGGGGATTGTTTCAATCTCAAATTAAAAACAGTACAAAGAGAAAAAGCAAGTTTCTTTATTAATAGCTCTTAACACTAAGTTTCTATGCAGTTTAAAAAGGCTTCCTTCCTGAATTCTTTCCACTTAGAGAGATCAGACTGGCCTTTCACTAGCACAATCATATGGGAAAACCCTTATTTAAAAAGTGAACATAAAAGACTGAACACATTCCCCTATTTTTATTCAAAAAGCCTTTACCTACATATTCTTGAACTACTTGATTCCCTTTTAGAAGTTCCATTATTGCAGCTGAACTAAAACTAGCAGCTGAAACAAAGCATCCAACATCCTCTAACTACATGAAGTGTCGCCAAACTTTTACAAGTTCCAGTGCAGGGAAAGATATTTCCCCTCCTCATCCCTTATTTTTCAAATTGAGTCTACAGATGAAGATTAGAAAGATAAGGTCCTCACAGACACTTTGGACTGAAAAAARAAAACTGGATTCAGTTCCTTCAGTCAAGGACTGATAAGGGGATGCAAATACCACAGAGATCAAGGCCTCTCAGATGAAATAGGACTATGTTTAAAAGCATGATTAATTACTAAGGCATCTTCCTTAAAATTAAGCCTATTCTGTGGTCTGGATATTAGGAMAATGAAAGCTATACAGTCAGCTTAACTATTTAAAATCACTTCATCCGTCGTACAATTTTACTTAAAAAAAAATCACGATCTGTTAACATGGAATTTATCCTCTAACGTACTAAGGTAAGTGGGAGTTAACTATTTTATTTGTTTTCCAAACCAACAAGGAACAAACACTAACAACAGATGCTCCTTGAAATTCTCAGGGGAGAAGGGCGCAGCAGAGGCAGTAAGCCCTGTGAGCAGAAAGCCTCCACTCTCTAACCAGAAAACGGTGCTCCCTATTAAGCCTAAAACATCAGTCATGAGTTTGGAGCCAGCCACTATGACAACAAGGCCTTCAGCTTAGCAGGCTCAGCTCTTGAAACATCTCCCCTGCACACACTGCCACCACCAATTTATCCCATCTAATAGAGAGGGAATGTGGGGAGAAAAGAAGAAATGAGGAACAGATTCCAGTGCTTATTTGCAAAGTATCATTTACTGGACAGCTGAGAATAGCTGCTGGCTTCATTTTTGTATGGAATTTTCAGTGTTTGAAAGAGGCCAGTCAAATACAACTAAGTTTTAAATTGGATTCTCTCCTCAGGTACTTCCAAAGGATGTTTTCCTCAGTGTACCYGCAAAGAGGGTTTCCAGTCATTCCTAAGAAGGCGGTTTATTCATTCATGGCCTCGTCTACATTTTCTCCTCCCTTGCCAGTCTCATCAGCTCAAGCTTTTTTTGAGGTTAAGATCTTCAGAAATCAAAGTAGTTATAAGCAACTATTAGAGGATTCAGAGGATCTTCCTCCAACCCCCAGCTGCTTCTGAACTGTTGCAAATCCTAGGAAAGCTAGGAAAGTAGCCTACTTCCAATACTAAAATTTACATTTGTATTTCAGGATAAGGGCATCTGTACTGGACCTTCCCTTGAAAAATGTATTATGGAATATTCATTTTGTATAAACTTAAATATAAAAAAAGCTGTGAGGTGTGCCAGAGTTTTGACTGATAGTCTGTAGGAAAAACCTCAAACAGTAGTAGAAAAGCATGATGCTGGAAGTGATGAATGTTTGGCGACAGAGCTAACATGAAAGTTATTCCTAGTTACACCTACAGAAACTTGGGGAGGGGGTAAAAGTGAAAGACAGATGAGAACAAAACTAATTGATGAAAAGAAAAAGCATACAAAGGAAAAACAACTGCTTAAATCCATAGTATTTAAGTTATTCACATAAAAAGAAGAAAAAGAGCTGTCATTTACCAACAGGAATTAGATATTAGTAGCAGATTACAAACACAAGCTATTTCTTATGAGTATGAACTGGAAATTAAAGTTGAACAGAATCATGTCACTTTAAGCTGCATGAGCAGCCTCTGGAGTTGAGCAGAAAGTTCTTAAGTTAGGAAGTTAAAAAAAGAATCCAGTACATAAATTAACAATGTTAATATGCAATGTTAGTATGGATGCACAAAGTAAAATTTTACATAAGATAGTAGGGCATACACTTACCTAAAGAATTTTGTTTTAAAACTGTATCATGCACGTTTCCTCTCTCTCTGGAGCCTTCATGCAGTAAATCAGGACATTCTACATTATTTTCTATGCTTGTATCGTAATCACACTCTGCCTCCAAGTCCCTGGTACTGTCACGAAAGTCTGAAGTATCCATCAACTCCTTTCCAGTGCTGTCTATTGAAACAGTCTTGATAAGGTCCACTGAAGTTGGTGCTATTAGTTCAACAGCATACACTTTAGGTCCAGTTTTCTACGCAAAATTCTGTAGCAACTTAATTGTTTTAATACTAAATTTTTTATGCTTTTGTCAGCAACGACCGAATTGTTTAACTGTTTCAAATAAAAGAAAACTAGGTGAGTGTAAAATCAGGAGACATCATTGAGAAGAACAGCAATTTACCTTTTAGCTTGTTATGCAAGTTGGATGAGTCATTTTTCCAAATATGATAGAACTATACCATATTACATCATTGATTCCATTCTGCAATGTTTAAACACAAACCATTGGAATTTGCAACGTATTAGAAAATCAGGGCAGCTGTTTTGGATCTCAGTAGTTTTCAGGCTCAAAGAGGCAGCATAAAGCCACTTAGTGTCTCTTCCAAAACACTTCAAAGCCACCTGATGGACAAAGTCTCATAAGAAAAAGTACTTTGTCAATTTTCCTGAGTAAGGAGTGGAAAAAATAATGCTTTTATTTGGACAGCAATATCACTCAAAGTAGCTGAGCCACTCATCAATATGGTATAGTTTTAGCCTTATGCTCTTGAGTTGCAAGAGCTCCACAAAGTTTGCCATGGAAGGCAACAGCCCTCCAAAATGTTTTGTTTACCTTTAAAAATCTCCCTGAAATATAAAGTGTAAATCTTAACCTGAATGTTTTTAAGCTCATTAACCCTACAGATGTAAAGTGCCTCTTCACTTGCTTGCAGGCTTGCCAAGAACCAGCCCCATTAGTCCACTGGCCAACAGATAGGGAATCCTGAACAGCTGCTTGTACCTGGGCTGTAACATTGAGTTAAAGGCATAGCTATCCATGAAGCATTCCAAAATGAGTTGGAGAAAGGCTCCAATGTGTAAGAAAAGCTAGACTGTACCTTTATTTTTCTTTCATTTTATGTTATGTTTAATGATTATGTTCATGATATTTAAGAACATTAAACTCTAAAAAGCTCTTAGGCACTATCTAGTGCCTGGGCCTTCTGCAGTGTTTAATACTTACAAGCATTATGACATGATCACGGAATATAAAAATCTGGATTTATTAACATTCTATAATTTTTTCTATTTCTTTTGCAATGCATAACTTGAGTAAAGATAAAAAATCCAAAGAACATTTAAGAGTTGCTTATCCCTTTATAGCTGTAATTTGTCTGGAGGAACAAACAGCAGAGGACTGTGTGCACACAACTCAAGTTCTGTTTATCTGTCRACTTTAAAAAATAGTCTAAGAAAGTATAATTAAAAATACTATTCAGCCAACTTTTCAAACTTTTCATTTATTGTTATTGTGCTCTGGTAACTTTTGTTCAACAGTAAGTTAAGGGGACTTCTACAAAACACAACTGACTAACTCACTATACAACTACTATAGAACAATTTGCTCCCAAACAGGCATTCCAATGAAGCAGGATTTTTTTTTTTTTAAATCAGAATACATAACTGATGAATAAATGAACAAAGTAGACACTTTCTTTTTTCCCCTCCCCTACATTAACTGAAGTAGTATTATAAACTCTTTGGTCCAAGACTAACTCCCACAGTGTGTTTACTTTATTTTTTTCTCCCCTCCCCTTAATGTACACGGCCAGGCAATACTAAATAACTTTGATTCATGTATTTCTACTACACTCTGGCTAGAAGCCTACGATTCAAATGCTGAATGATTTAAAGAAAAAAAGAACTTGAAGAATTTCACAATGCATAACCACTAACTGAAAACACAGTTCAATGAAATCCACCTAGCATCCGTTAAAAGTTGCTTTCTTTACARACTTACACTTTCAAAGACTGGAAACACTAAATTTCTGATCATTTTCAGTTAAGGGGTAGCACACAATTGCTCTTCAGAAAGAGGGGCTGACCCTGCCACGTCAAGTTACGAATAGGAATTGTACTTCAGAACTCCAATTACTTTGTTCTTCTCAGTTTAGGAATCACTAAAGCACAACAAAAAAAAAATCATAAGCATGACACAGCTGCAGTACTCTAATATCTGGCATAGGTTGAGCCTTTAAATCCATGTTGTGAAACAAGAATATGGGAACACACCCTTGAAATCAAGGCTTGGAGTTTAGTAACCTATTTCCTCACCAGGAGAACTAACTTTCCAGAGGTAGAAAATTAAGAGCACAACTGCATCCAAATGGGTAAGAAGAAACATTCTTCTGAAAATTTGCTGGGGAATGTCTATTCACAGGCCCAAGCCATCTCACAGTACAAGCAAAGATCACTGAAATAAAGCACTCCCCCTTTCTACACCCCCCCCCCAAAAAAAAGTAAAAAGACACTAGATGCTGCAAACCTGGAGTTTCAATTTACAGCTAAGTCAAGCAAATAGCATACAAATATAAACAAAGAGACTAATTTTTGYGCTAGATAGAAGATGAAGAATCATAAGACCAACAAGTTCTGGAAGCTTTTGAAGCAGTGAGGAAGAAGATAAAAAAAAAATATGACAGGGCAGCAGGAAAATCAGCTTATAGAAATTGACTTTATATTCCCTGATACAGACCATGTCTGTCTGCAGTGCAATCTTAATGTGCCAGCTGAGGTTTTCTACTTCTGGGGTCCCCAGTAAGGGACATAACTGCACAGGAGCTGGGTATGCAACACAGCCCGGTTTCTCCACACTGCAGAATGTGGATGAAAGTATACTCAGAGGTATTAACTTAAAAATCTAGCTTGCAAACCYACAAAACTTGAGAAGCACAAGCATTTTAAACATTTGTTCTCTCAGACYGTGTAAGGACAGACATCACTGATCTGTATTAACAGCATGCCTTTGTGCTTTGTCAAAGGCAGCAAGAGCTTTCAGCTCCAGAAAACAAGCTAGATAACCTGTATTAAAACATACGTCTAGAGTACAGATTTTTTTTTTTTTTTTTTTTTTTTTTTTTAAAAGAGGAAGCATGCTTCTAATAATTGACATCTCAAAGGCTGGTACAAAAGCACATTAAACCCTTTTCTCTGAGTTTTATCGCTACTGTTTTTGTGACCAACGAGATGGCCCTACTCGGCACGGGTGGTAGCCACAAAGAAAGACTCTTCTATTCCACCCCATAAAGAGGCAAAGCTCAGGTTCAGTGAATATCTGAAAAGCAGAACTTGGATACCAGAGGTACAACTAAAGAACCTACATTTTGCAACTTGAAGTGGAATTATGCATTATCTGTGGAAAACCCAAGCGCCTAGCTTAAGATGAGTCTACAGAAAGAGAACCCTTACCCAGTGAAGTCTTAGTTGTATCAGCAGAAGTAGAGGTGGAATATTGACTTACCTTTAAGCACCTTTTATAATGTCTAAAGATTACAAGCCTGAGCAAATTAGATATATTATCTGGATACTTTTGCATTTTCCTAAGAAATGCTATTAAATACTTTTTGGTTTTAAGCTCTGCAAGCCTGCACATAAGACAATCGCACAGAGGAAAGAACCTTTACGTTGTGCCAGCAATAAGGAATTTGGATCAATATAATTAAAATCACCCAAGCAGAGCCAGATAGTTTCCTGCAAACAACCAGTTTGTGGTTCAATATTTTTATCTTTGAAAATGCGCATTTCAGTGGTTCAAAATACTATACAGGTACCAATAAAGTTGGTAAGTGAAAGGTGTTTCACGTGTAGACTAGAGAATAACACAATTATTATAACAGCTACGTGATAACACACTATCACAAATACATTCATATGCAGCTGTGGTACTTGCCCAAGCTGCTTGCAACTACTCTGAAACCTAATGGATACTCAAAACTCTATTGACATGTGATAGCTGTGGCATAAAGCCTGAACAATACATTTATTCATGCTGTATGTTCCCAACCCCAGTAACACATACATATTATAGCAGATACCAAAATCTATAGCTACATGAAGTTGAAAACTTCCAGTTTATTTGCATATTAAGAGAAGACAAAGTATATCCTTATTTTGCTTTCTTATTTCACAGAATATTTATTTTTGAGAAGAGTCATCTGCTGTACAGGAATATATTAAGAATTGTCAAGTTTCAAAAACATCACCCATATAAGTTTCATCTCTGAAAGCTAGGCACCAACCTTGCAAATCTTCTGTCTCGGGTACTGTTTTGTCCACAGCCGTACTATCCGGTTGGGATGATGCTACAGATTCTGTTAAAAGTGATTGATTTGACACAGGGCTAGCAGGGGGAAATAAAAGAAGAGTTAAGATTTCTTACGAGGGATGTCCAAGTCCTAAGGAGCATTCCTTATAAAAATATATTAGAGTAAGTCTTGACAAGACCACTTAAAAAAATGCTACAGTGTGTCAAAACATTAGAAGATCTGAACTGATAAAAATCTAAACATTTTTAGCATTGAATACATTAAACTGGTTCAGCTACAAAAAGGGGGAAATATATATATATTTTTTGGTAGTTTGGCATGCCATCCTTCCTCGCAGAAGCAACAATGTATTGTACTATATGCAAGGATTTTTATTACATAAATCAGCAAGATAACTGTAGGAGTCAGTTTTGGTGTTCTAGTATACAAACAAGAAAACCACAGCATGTCAATGTTTCCAGAACGCTGGACATCACAATGCACCTTCAGCTGCACACAGAAGCCCTTAGATTTTCACAGTGTAAAGGAGGGATGGCCAAACTTCCCAACCGTATTAGCCATACTGCTAAAAATCACAGCACGGCTGAAAACGTGCAAGATGTGYGCCCTGGACAGCTACGCGAGAGAGGTTCTAGCAAGTCATTCGCAGGCAAAGATTCATCAGCAGCTCTGCTACGGGAGATGACAAAGCTGAGTCCCAAGCTAGAGGTAACACCACTCGTTTGTCTGATTCGTTTCTCCCTTTCCTCTTAGGGATTCACTCTGAATCTGGGAAATTGGACCTTCCAGCAGGCCCTGGACCAGCAAAGCCCTACAAATAGTTCATGACACAGCCAGGGCCCTGGAGCTGTACTCTTAATTCCCAAGAGTTACATGCAGCTCTTGAACTGCTGGCTTGCTTACCTACAAAAGTGCACCATCAGTTTAGCAGACATTTCCTCAGGATATCATAATTCTGAGGTACTACCAGAGTTGAACCCCTGCTTTTATTTGGGGGGAGGGAGAAGCAACCCTGACTTTTTGAAATGCAAGTCTGAGAGCAACCATCTACTCCTCTCTTCTGTAAGCAATAATCAAGCTAGCAATCTAGCGGTCAAAGAGATGCCTTTTCTTTTTTACCATGTTACAAAGGTGGCAGGGCAGGGTGGGGGGGAGGGAGGGAGCCAAGGCACTTTAATTGGTTCACCTCTGTGTGCCGACCTGGATGAAAAATCTGCCCCCCATCCCCCCACAGTCTATAACGGCTGTATTAGGGTAAGATATCCACTTTCTACCTCAATTAGAAATCCCAGAATGGAAAGACCAAATACAGTATCAAGCATGGCATGTGGCATTCAGTTCATATGCAGGACCTGAGCATGAGTTAACACCTCTTATAAAAAGCTAAGGAGCAGGAAACAGTCTGATCAGAATCAGTCAACAGTAACTGCTGAAATCCAACTCTACTTACCCATGGCCCACGTTACACTACATTCTTATTTTTAAAAATAAAGTCTGAATTAAAATCAACTACAAGCTATTTTATATAACTATCTATCATCTTTCACTCCAAAGAATTCCAAAGCACAAAAAAAGTTGCTGTTGGTTGTGCATTCTACACTGAAATGCAGCGATTGTCCAATATAAACAAATACTTAACTTTTAAAAATGGAAAGCACTTAGTGAGCCTCCGAGTGATTTACAAGAGGCCACTACGTCTCCTTGAATAATCCAGTTGGAAATAAAATGACTTGTTTTATCAAACAAGAGTTCAGTAGCACAGCTTCTATTAAGATTCAGACATCTTTTCCCTGTTCTAATACTCTCCCACTTTCTGTGAAGCAACTGGTTTGTTATCACATTATCATACATTTATTTATGAGAGTTCTAGTCAAGAGCTTTCTGCCATTTTACAAAAAACTCGAATTTCTAAAAAGGAAAAAGCTCTCCCTTTGTAAATATACAATCAACTGCACATTGAGGAGTCAGAAGACGAGCCAGACGAATCTCTGCAGCACTGTATGAAACTGGCAATGCTGCTATTGGAGGCTAAATTCTAAAGACAAATTTGCATTTGAATGTAAGACGTAGCTAATAGACCAGCTACTACTTACTGCGAGATCTCATGCTTTAAAATCAGCAGTTAAATCTTACATATTATCCTAATCCAGGGCCCAGAACTTAAAAACTTAATTATGCAGAATCAGAGCATACTTAATGTTGATATATGTTTTTAAGTAAAAACACAAAACAACAGTAACAAAGACAGTTTACCTTTGCTGCATAGATGGAGTTGATGTAGAATCTAAAGTTGACTGAGTTTCCTGGGCGCTGCCTTCTGTGCACTGAACCGGTAAGGACTCAGTTATACTACTGACAGAAGTTGCTGGAAGGAAGACACTAATGTAAAATGTGTCACGCTACCTCCTGGGATTGCATAAGTTACACACAGTGTAATTATTCTTCCACCCGCACRTCACCAGCCAGGAAAGGTACTGAACATGTGCTTGCAACCCTTGTTGAATCTCAGCCTGTATCATAATGAAGCATAATTTTGCAAAAAGTATTTAAGTTTGGCCATATTTTGATCACGTTGGGCCCCAAGAAGTTCCTCAGCACAAAATTTCAGAACAGGGGCTTTAATAGAGTATTTTCTGCTACTTAAAGCATTCATTCTCAGCTTAAGCTGCAGCACTGACAGCATTCCTGGTTTTGTAATAAATGAAAATGGATGTTCTGTAACATCCTAATGCCACCTTAGAATCAAAGTTGCAGAACCTAGACCCCTAGATTTCATGTAATGAAAGCTACCGTTTCAATATTAAAAGTCTATAGTCAAGGAAGGAAGTCCTCAAAGAAGTATGACAGGACATTTCCTGGTGCCAGTATTCAGCCAAGCCAGAAGAGACATTTGAGTCTGCAGGGAAGCACTCTCTCACCATCCTTCCCCCAGTACAATATGTTGAAGTTCAAAACATCAAGGTGAAAGACAACAGAAAGGGTTTCTCTTTCTTGGCACTACCATTCCTTTAAAGAGGGAAAAGTCCTCCTAGCTTTTCTAGAAAACTGTGAAAGCAGGAAGACAGCACTTATTTCAATGGGTTGGACAAATCTGCTTTGGAAGAACAACCACAGTACATTGGGCATTGAGCCAAATAAGGAAAAAAGGTCATATCTATATGAAGTTAGTAGAAATTATTCTAAGAAAAAGTTTTGGGGGATAATCCTTTTGCATCAGGCTCCAGTATTTAAATACCTATATTTTAAATGCTTTGACTAACATTCCCCAAGTTAAATGTTATCTCTGCACTCCAGCAATTTCATGAAAAAGTGTGTTGGTATAGCATTTCACTGTATTTTTATCTTGGAATTCAAAACACTTCTATTAATACAAAAGGTATCAGCAACAGTTTACTTACTGGCAGATTAATTACAGCATGCTTATATTATGATTTCATCTAAGTTTATTCCATCAGGTAAGATAAATAGAATACAGCAGTTTGTGCTAATGCTCCTAAGCTTTAAAGTGTATTTAGTATTTGGACATGATCAGCAAGCAAGTCTTGCCCTACCGTGTCATTTGGTGTTGTTCAAACAGAAGCCAAAGCGAGTGGCATTAATCCAGCACGTTAGYGTTACTTACCAGGAGGGCTAATTCTACCATTACTGTTCTGCCTTTGAAGATGTTCTTTGTAGCACACCGAACACATGCCATTTGTACGAGGGTTTCCATAAAATCCGCAACCAGTGGAACAAAGCATAGGCACTTGGCTACGGTTGGTTTCTTGAGCCATTTTCCCTTCTTCTATAAACCTGAAAATGATACATACGACCTGTTAGGTAGTGGCATAAGACAATCCCTCTTTAATGGTTGCATTTAGAAATGTGGAGGTCCCTWTGGCTTGGCAAAAAGATCATCTTCTAGAAGAGGCACTGGTGGGTAACTCGGTGCCCTTTCCTAAAAAGGGGCCTATAAATTCTGTCCTATAATATCGATACAGCAGTACGTAGGCCTTGCATAACCCACACAGTCCCTTCCAGCCCCATTTTGTGACCTGTGTACAGCCTAAGTCATTTTTGAAAATGCTGGAAGTTAGCTTACTACTAGAAGTGGGGGAGAGGGGAGGGGACACCTACTCTGAACTCTTCTTGAACCTTGCACTCCTGATACTGCCAACGAGAACCATAAAATGAAAGACAAGCAGGGCAATATGCTTACTTACTGCATAGTAATTATAATTAATAATAGCCACACAAATTCCCAGCTTACTATTTAGCCACTGCGTCATTAGCAAAGGACAACACAGCTATTTACCACAAAACCTGTATTATGATTTTTCACATCCAAAAAGCATGCCATTTCAGTCAAAAACATYGTACTAGGTACATGCACCTCCTCTAATTTTGTGGGAAAGCATACTGAAAATAAGAAATAAAAGATAACATCCTTGTATTTAGTTTTTTTTATAAAACACTATGATTTATTTGTATTTTTATCTTTGGCTTGTACAGATCAATAAACCTTCTTAATAAAATTACCACAAACAACCATCTCCTCCATCATCCTCTGAGCCTTTTAACTATTCTCAAGTGGCCTGACTCATAAATCAAGTTATTGAAATCTGTCACTCAAATTCAGCTGATTCATATGTCAATCAGTGAGACTAAATGAAATTTCTGTATATTTTTCTGAATATTTTCTGGCCATTTTTTGTATGAGTTTTGAAAGACAAAAATTCTTCTCATTAAAGACCAAGTATCTCAATGTATCAATTATTTTGTTCACAGTAACTTATGTCTACTGTTTTATACTTTTGATTAAAAAAGTTAGGTTGAAACATGAACAATTTTAACTCAAAACAAAGACAAATTTTAACATCAATGGGAGGACAGATGAACAACATTACTGAAAACCTGACATTTCAAGTAACAATATATGTTTCAAAAGCAGAGACATGAAAACCCAGAGGGTAAGGGGTTTCAAGACATTTGAATACTTCACCACTTGCCAAGCTATAAAATTTGATTAAACCAGTGAGAAGTACACCAGGGTAAAAAGATCCCTTTTTACATAACTTGTGTTTAAGGCCAAATAAAAGCAAGTTTCTCATTATTTTGTTTTTAGACAAACGGTCTCATCTCCCCTCACACCCACACCTATTGCATTTTGTCGTTTTTATTTCCCCAAGCCCTATGAAATTGATGCCTCAATAGCAAGTCTCCAGGTTGCAAAGCTAACAGCAACGCAGAAATGACAGTCTAGTCTTCTGTTCACAGTAATAAGTTACTCTACTCTAAGGACCAAAAACCATTCAAGATACAAGACAAAGGAGATGTACAGGCAGGAAGATTAAAAACGTCTCTGACAGTATCTTGCTCAGCTTCAACCTGCAGTTAAGCTTATTTCAGCTGTTTGACTGCGCTCCCCCACCCCAATACAGGACCTTTGCTTTTGACATACAAGGCTTCCATTCACCCTTAAACAGCAGCTAAATTTGATTTTGCTGAAGTCCTGTACTTTGGCTGAAAGAACACTTTCATTCTCCTCTTTCTCCAGATAGCCCTCTAAGAAGTAACGGCAAACACCACACGTGGGAATTCAGTTCTTACGACGGGCCCAACATTCAGTTAAGCCATTTGAATAGAGTATAAACTAACACAAGTTTTCTGTCTGTGTAACTCGAACCACTTTAAAGATGAAACCTGATGCAAGTCAGCCTTGGCATAGAGTAAGTTTGCAAAACTGATAAAAGCAAAAAACCTCTGGACAGGATTTTTCAACRGCTTGGAGAGATTTGGCGCCACAATGCAAGTATTACCTTTTCTTTTAAAGTTAAGACAGTGGCAGATGGAAAACCTACCAGACTACTTTCAAAAGTTACCTGACCGTACTTCTGTTCAACAGATAGCTCCAATCAGTGTGCAGGAATGCAACAAGAGCACCAATTATTATAAGTTTTCTTATTCCCTGAAACAACTGTTGCTGAAGGGACCAGAAGCTAATGCAATCACAAAATAACAATTTCTAACATGGATTTAAAAAATAAAATAAAATAATAAAAAGAGTCTGGCCCAATTTAGTAAACAAATTGTGAAAGGTGCACAAAGATGACCAGAAGAAAAACAAGAAAAGCTGGACTGAGTTCCAGCTCAGCCAGTTCCTGAGGTCATTAACTAGTGGATCTAGCCACCAGCCAAAGCCCAAGCCACTGGCACAAGACTCTAGAGCACTTACAGCTCCAAGGGAAGTGCCAGGGATTCTTTGAAGAGTTTTAATAAAGGCTGCCGGAAGTGGAAGATCTTTCATTGGTTGCTAATATGTGGCAAATAAAATGGAGAAGAGTTGGTATCAAACTGACACAGTGTTATTAAGCCAAATGAGAAGAGCTGAACTAACACAACAGCTTCTTGTACTGGGAAGAGGGCAGTCATGTAGATTCCCCCACATCTGGACCCTCACTGACCCAGCTGGTTCCCTCGGCCCTGCAGAAAACTGGCCATCAACACCAGAGAGAGTTTTCTGACAGTTCTGTTAGCTCAACCAGTTCACACAAGAAGGGGGAAGATGAACAGCAGAACTGATGTGATGAGTGGCATGGAAACAGGAGGGACACCAGACATGGACTGCCTGTAAGGTCTATAAGGTCTTTGATGAGATGGTTGAACTGATCTGTCTGGACCATAAAAAAAAAAAGTCACAGAGYGGCAAACTAGTATCATAAGCTTTTGCTCTCAAACTTCTTACTCCCATGCTGCTCCCTCTCTTTTGCTACCATGTACTGACACAGATCAGGGATGCAATGAAAGTTAGAGAATCAACCACTTAATCTTTTGCCAAATTAGTTTTAACACAGACCGATTTCCCCATTTTGGTTTGTCACACATGCTTTTTTTGGCACAAGAGAAGGGCTAGGGTGGGAGGAAAAGCAGCAAGAGACATGTGTGAAACCATTTCTTTCAGCAATAGGCTTCCAGGCTTAAAATGRTACAAAAACCATTATCCAAACCCAAGCACTGCGGATATAAGGGAACAGACATCCAAATGCCGGCAGTCACAATCACTGAACTTCAGACATGCCTCCTGTAAACATCCATCGGTGCGCGAGGGCAAAGCTGGGACGACACAGCACTGTGCCTTGGTGGCATCTCTCCCTCAGCGCTTGGGCATGGCAGGAGTCAAACCGGCAGAAGCGCAGCAGCCCTCCTGYGCCCCGTCTCAGCAAACGGCAATGGCGAGAGATCACTGAACAGATGTTGCTGGGAGGAGGGAGGACCCCTTTCCCCTCAGTTCTTGGCTCAACTTCAGAAGACTTGCTTTAAAAACTGTCCATAATTCCCCATGCAAAAAGATCCATAATATCTCTCAGCCCAACCATCACATAAGCTAGTAATGGTGGGCTGTCACTGAAATTGCACCCTTGAAAGTGCTGTAAAAGGGGTAATCCTGCTCTCACAGCCCCATCTCCTGCTGTGTGCTCCCACCCCTTCCTTTGCTTTAGATCTAGCAGACATGCAGCGAGTCAGATCAGCTTATTCATCAGATGGAAAAATAGGAATATTTATTTTGGTGGATTGGATAGCTTGCTGATCGAACAGAAGACTGACTCTAAAAAAACCAAAAAAACAAAACTGAAACGCGCTGCAAAGAAAGTAACATGGCTAAGAATAGGACAATGCTTTTTCCTGACAGCTAGACATTAAATGGATGCACTACTGTAAAATACATCTTAAGTGTATACCCTACCTGTAGTTTCAAAACTGGTCTCCTAGCTTGAATTGAGTACAAAAGCCAAAGTAATGTCACAGCTGGACCAAGGCGTTGGGACCAACGTGGGCAGAAACACGTCCTGCTCGGTCTGAAGTGCCACAAAACAAACATGAAACTTATAAAGCTGCTGGAAATATTTCTAGGCCTGCCGTCTCCCACACGACCTGGCCTGGCACCCCCAACTGTACTCGCACAACATTTACAGGGTCATGTCGTTAGTCCGATCACAGACTTGATTCAGCTTAAGGACAAAAAAACTCCAAAAAACTTTACAGTATTTTAGGCATGCTCCCTTGTTTGCTTTATAGTGTACTTGTATAACCAGTTGGACAAGTGCTAATGAGAGGGAAGCGTACTAGAGGAAAGGACGAGAACCTTAAACAGCTCCCCCAGGCCCGACACAACGCCACAACAGCTGCTTTCTGAAGACTTTGGAAGAAACGGCCTCTTTTTGTACTACCTGAAACAAACTGCTGATCTTAAGCAGAAATTATCTCCATGTTTTATTACTACTCAATCAGTTCAATAACAATTAGTCACCAGAAGCTTGCAGAGCCGTGTGCTACCATACTAAAATCCTTCTTCTACCAACCCAAAGGGTGTTTACAGCCTATCCATTTCTCTTACTGTTACACATAGGTGCCTTTGCTGCATGTGAGATTTTGGTGCATCAGGCCTTACAAATGCACGTATATTTTACTGCTGCTGCAGGTCCAACTATTTCCCCTGCACTGGTGCACATCCTCAGAGGGCAAATTTTTCTGTATATCAGGCAACAATCAAAGAACCATATAAAGGACACTCCTGATTCTAAAATTATAAAGAGCTGACATTGTGGAAATGTTAAAACAGGGTAAATTTCTAGACATCAGGTTCTCTGGAAAAAGAGCCATCTCTTCCAACACCCTGCAAAGTAAGTAACAAAATCCTTGTGTAAATCCTTTCCCCATAGGGCAGACATCATGATACTGGATTTATTTATTTATTTTAATTAAAATGTTTATACGCTACTTGTTTCAAATAACCAATACTTTTAGCTTTATAGGCTTCAAATGTTAATCAGTAAGATCAAGTGAGCAGCATTTAGAAGGATTAAACACACATGGTTTAGGAATAATCTCTCTCTTTCTCTATCAAAAAAAAAAAAAAAAATCCCCCACAGAAGTCAACTTTCTCTTCATTTATCTGCCACAAAAAAAAAGGCCTCTTACATTCTAGTTCTCCTCATACTTTCATTTCATTCTAGGATATCCATTCATACGAGATCTACTCTAATCCCACCCTAAAGCGTGTTCCATCACAATTTATGGTGTCTTATTAGAGACTGTCAACACYAAGAAAACAAAGTAGGTGCGCAGCACATGGACAACTGCTATCACATTACCAGCATTTTAAGTTGTGCTGGGGAAAGCAAGCACATCCTCACAGCAGCTATCCCAGCTTCAGCATTCATCAACACACGTAATTTTGTGTTCTGCAAACACTCCCAAAATTCATTACTGGTATGAGACAGATCCCTCCCAAATGCTAATTCTGAAGCAGAAGAGACCACCCAAATAGCACTCTGCTGCTTCAGCTGCAGTACCAAACTGAACACTGTTTGCACCATACTGATGCCAGCTTTAAAAATGTTTCTCAAAGAGAAAACAGACTATTTAGTTTAAGACACTCTTCACTATCAAGGAAGATGGACCAAAGCACTGACAGATTTCAACTGACTCTCACCTCAAATCACTTAGAAGACGAATCCAGTTTTAAAACAAGTAACTAAACTACTCCCTCTTCTATTATAATCACCTTTATAATGAAATTGTTCAGCACTGATTTAAATAGCATCAGTGCTAATAGTCATCTCCTCTTGCTAATGAAGCAAGGAAAGAAACTGCAAAATGGTAATTTGTGCTTCTCAGACATATAAAGCTCCACTCCAGGCCCAAATAAGAGCAAGATTTGAAGTCATGTAGACARAAACATGTTTCATTTTACAAATGCTATCATACATCTGTACCAAGAGGTGCTGTATCACTGTATGAAAAGGCATGTYAGTACAAAAAGCAATTAATAGGAAATGCATTCTTCTACAGGCTTATCAAAACAAACGGCAAGTAAAGGCCTCCAAGAAAAGAGCTTTGTTGAATCTTTCTGCAGAAGTTTCAAAACCGCTGTGTCAGAGGATATCGCTTCACAGCAGAACCTACAGAAACAGGCCACACGAACGCTGAGGCACCCTACCGAAAGCAGGGCACTACTGAGGGTATAAAAGCGCTCGAAGCACAAGTTAATAGCAAATCACAGAACAGCCCTGTTTTCTTTTTGCTCCACCATTCTCTCCCAAAAGACTCCAATTTACATTCACTGAGCAATCGTTTGTAGCTGTTTTAAGGCATTAGCATGTCTCAGCAACTTGCTATGGAGCCAAAAAGAACAGGCAGATTTGAATAGGGGCCTCAGTCATTATAGTTCAGCCTAGCTTTCTGGTTGCAGTCAGAAATGTCATTTCATCTACAGCTCACCCTGGCTAAAACATTACAGCTGGTTCAGATTTGCCAGCACAGCTACATGTGTAGTTACACTCTGGCCCAGTTTCATCAGAATGTTTTGGGTTAAAAGAAAAAAAAGGCAAAAAACAAAAAAACAAAAGCCACACACACACTGATTATGGTTATGGACCAACTATGCAGGCAGATCYGTAAGGGCAGTGACCTCTTTGTTCATGTAGCAGCAGAACACACAGCTGCTGCATTCTTCAAAACACAGGAGTTATCCAACTTCCTCAGCACCAGCAGAATCTATGCATTTTAAAGCCTTCAATTTATTCCAGTAGGCTCCGGGTTTTCTTCCTGCTGACAACTAAAGTTTTAAGTTGCCATTTGAACCACACTGAAACAGACTTTATATAATACCTTAATATTGAAAATATAATATTTGAACCAGTGATCAAAGACTTACATAACATGTTTTCTCAACTCACTTGACAAGTCATCTAATATCAACTTATGTTCCAGTCCACTCCTGTTGAACAGCTTTTTATTTGTGTGTTTCATGCATAGACTTATTTTAGGCTAAAAACAAGAACAAGCACTTACATTAGATACTCCCAACCAAAACTTTACAAAGGATGGAAAGAGTTATAGGAAGTCTTTTCTCCACTTCTAATTTCAATTAGTCAGCAAGTTTAGATCTCTCATTACAATATATATATATTTTTTAATTTATAGAAAAAAATCTGGACCCTCAAGAAAGCTACCCTCCCTGCACAGTTTTGAGTCCTGCAGCACTRACTTAAGACTGGAGATCGTTTACTCGCATGGTTCAGAATTTAACTGGGGAAAAAAGAGCTGCAACAAGTATGAGAGAAAGTGGAATCTCAGAAAGGGAAGATGGACAGAAGAGACAGAACACAGGTCTTAAGAAGGAAAGGAAGGTCAGCAACTTTTATAACTGATCTGAGCCAGAATATCATAGTAACAGTATTACATCATTGTATAGCCCAGGAACACTTGGTATAGACAAAGCCTCTACTGTTAAAGCATTTATATTGTTAACTACAGCTGTCTGCTGTTGTCCTCAGGGTTATGTGAGGAACAAGAGAACATTTCACTACAACCTCTCCACTCTTACTAAGCAAGAGTAAAGATGTGCAGATTCTATACTGATATCAAAAGGATCACTGATAATAAGGATTCAGCTTTCTATGCATGTCTCCATACACTACACTATTAATAGATGTTACTTTGAAACAGTAATTACTACTTGTGGCCAGGCTAAACCTTTGCAAAGTACAGATTACTTACTAGAACAGTTTCAAGAAATCAAGGATTAACTGCTGTAAAATAAGGCACTTTAGAAACTCTCATTCATCTCATATACATGCATCTAATTGCTGTTTGTAGACTTAAGTGGTCATTGCAAGCAAAACAGAAGAAAAAAGCATGTTTGTTATTTAATTTCCAAAGTTTTTAGTACCTTCACTATACCAAATCAAGAGGTGATTCCATGAAGTTCACTATTTTACTGAAAAGTCAATCCTAAAAATAACAAGCATTGTGACAGGCACATTTCAGTGACTGGTAAGACAAACTGCATTTTGTTTACATCAGATTTCAGAGACACAAGAGTGGGGGGGGGAGGGGGAGAAAGCAAGAAAGCAAGAAAGCAAGAAAGCAAGAAAGCAAGAAAGCAAGAAAGCAAGAAAGCAAGAAAGCAAGAAAGCAAGAAAGCAAGAAAGC
>NW_020447974.1:5287258-5298177 GCF_003343035.1 Apteryx rowi
GTTTCATGAAAGTGTCAGAACTCCAGAAAGCTGCCACACAGAGGAATTAGCTTTCAATAGGTGGTGCAGGGGTGGGGTGGGTGGGGGGAATGATCACTGCTTTGTGCTGTAGCATCTGGTAACTTCTTCAGCACCTAAACCACCAAATGCAGCTATATATAACCTTCAAGACTTCCCCCCCCATTTATGATGCATTCCACATTCAGTTTAAAGCAGCAAAATACAAATCAGGATGCCAAGGTTTATCATTTTTAGTACATTTGGACTTCTTGGTTCATCAAGACTAACACTGCAGCACCMCTAGAAGCAGGCCCTTCGATATGACAGTATCCCAGCTCTGAAATTCAAAGAAACAACAGTTTCTCTCTGACTGAGAAAACTGAACAGCCTATTTACTTCTTACTCCCCAGCAGCCCAACACATCTGTAGGCAACCCCAGATAATCCAGGAAATTCCAGCCCAAGGAACTACCTAGATGCTTGCAGAAAGGGCACCATTAGCATATTCTCAGTCTCTGGTCTCTTCAGTGATGATTATCAGAAAAATCTAAGCTGACAAAGCTGTATTCAGGTTGACCTCTCTGAAAAGGTAATAAAAAAAATAAAACAAAGCAAATCCCACATATCAAAAATCACTTCTTGGCTTCAAAAGAAAAATGGCAAATAATCCTTGGAGCTGGACACGCTTGTTTACAGTAAGACACAACAGGGACCTTCAGTAAAGATAACTAGTTAAACATTAAAAGTGCTGAGAACACAGTAACCACGGTTGTTCTGTACATGGTAAAGACCATTTCTGAGTCAGTTATAGACCAAGAAAAATGAACATCAAAAAGGAGCATGTTATACATTTCTGGGAACAGCTTTTGTATCAGATTCTTTGGGAGTGTCCTGGTAAAAGCAGTCCCAGAGCACCTCCGAGGCCTGCAGAGGGGACGCTGGCCAGCCACCCCAGGGATCATGCTGTCCTACCCAAGGCACTGCAAGTCAGTGCACAAGCCAGAGGAGAGACCTAAGTTTTTACCCAAAACACGAGTTTTACTTACTCAGTTAAGCCTACCTCGAATATCTGTCTAGATTTAGGACTAGAGGRAGACAGGCTCTGTGGGTCTATTTTTGGAAGATGGCTGTCTCTGATAAGACTGTAACAGAAATCTTACATGAAGTTATGTTTTTGGTAGAAGATGGTATTTATTAATAAAAGAGGATGCTTTGAGATAGTCATGTTCAGGCTTCTCTGCTCAAAAGGCATAAAAATTCAGGCGTTACACCCATAAAAAAAAAATCAAATTGTCTCAGCAATTACTTGTCGGCAGTCTGCCACCTCAGCTGGCACAAACCACAGTTTCCATCGTGTATAGCTGAACTGGTGCCAAGCAGCATCAGTTATGGATACTGCCTGATGAACCCTTTTCTTTCCCAGCACAAACTCTAGAGAGTGCTATCTCACAGCTGTACCTTGGTACTGAGCTGCCTAAAGCCCAAGACAGCAGGAGTCCTCAAGTTATTCTCTGTATTTCTGTTGTAGTTCTGTAAATCTAAATTTATTTGAAATCCGACAGGCAGAGTATAGAAATGACTTCTTTTAAACTGCTTTATAAAAGATAGGGATGCTGCTCTGAAACAGACAATCCAAGGTTACATTCTGCTTTCTCTGGCATCGTATTTTAAGTCAGCCGTTTCAGAAATCAGAGGATGCTTAAAATTAGACTCTGAAGATTCTAAGATTCCCTGCATTCCTTTGAGATGCCAGACAAAAGTTTAAAGTATGTAAAAGCAGTGAAACTCCATAAACTATCTTTGATGCAGTATTTAAGAACAGGCTTGGCTTTGCAAACTGCTGAGAAATAATCTGTAGAAAAGATTCAAGCATTTACAAGATGGATATACACACATATAATTACCAAAAGAACAGATAGAGATTCAGTAATCATTTCTTCTGAGCTTCAGTGAGTAAGTAACCCTCTCTCAATACAGCATAAGTTTCACCTATTTTAAACATATCAAACCTAAGAGATAAAAGCCGCTTTAACACAAGTGCCCAAAATAGGCAGTTTCTTGCTAACGAAACACCTGTTGCTGAGAACTGACAGTAAGCACAAAACACATTATAAATTGTTTTTGTAAACAGCACCATGTAGAATTTTAATTAGCTTATAAATTCTGCAGTTCTACAGAGGCCTGATGCTAATGGAGGTCCTGCTGTAATATTAGGGTTCCTAGATGTTAATAAATAAAATGCAAGTATCATAATCTTTTCTGGTTAGGACATCTTGAATTCAACTTAACTTCTCTGAACAGTATGATTATCATGCATGATGTGTTGTTCTATTTAGAATTATGCACTATGTCTAATTTAAGTGTTCAAAATTATACAATATCCTTACTGTGGTTTGAAGGAAAACTAAACCTAAAGCTAAAGCCTGACCAAACACAGAGGGTATTTAGGGACAAATTTTCATCAGAAGAGGTGTAAATATGATGCTCCTGGAGACAAAGTTGCCTTTTTTTTTTTTCTGAATGCACTTAATTTAGGGGGCTCACAGGTACTACTTTGCTTTAACACCAATATCATCCTGATATTTTTAATACTGCAATTCCTGGAGAAGCCTGCTTAAATGGTTATGTTAAATGTCCAAACAAGTTACTGGATGACTAAATATAAAAGCCGATCACCTTGCACACAGCGTAGGAAGATACTACACAGTTGATCAGCAACCACCCTGCTGGGCAAATGAAATTTATCTATCACTTATTAAACTGTCAAGCTGTACTGAAGATATGGATATACCACCTAACTGGTCACTAAGCCATGAAGTCTTGCATCATTTCTTAGTTTCCTTTTAACTGTCTCTGATGCTGCTTTAAACACTGCAACATGTGAACAGTGAAGTGCATATGCAACCAATGTGATGGTTTCATGATACAAGTAATCTGGAAATAAAGTCAGCTTAAGATAATTCTGCCACAGTGGTGTGGTGCCAGGAACTGATCTACCTTGAAGACTTTGTTCTTCAAAAGCCTGAACTGGTTCCTCTATCTGGTTCATAGTGCAGCTCCAAAGTTTTGTGCCAGTACAAACAAGGTGGCAGTGCTCTCTAGCAAAAACATGAGACTATCAAATTAGTATCAGAATTGAACTTTAAGACACAGCCTCAATCAACAGTGTAAGCAATGGAAAAATGCAAGCTGCATGCATCAGCAAGAGGCCAGAGCTGAAAGTGAAATATGAGTTGCCCTGTATCAGCCTTAACTATCCGAGATTGTGTCAGATTAATAGATAAGGGACTAAGGAATTGTCATGAATTCGCAGCGTATAAGGCACCCTCCTTTTTGAAGGTGTCAGATACACACCATTTGCTCAGATGGAGAGGTCATTGCACTGTCTAGGTAAAGCTTAAGAACTAGTGGAGGAAAAGAAACTTTGTTGAGGACAACAGGCATTTTCCTCACTGCTAGCATGGAACAGACGTGATCATATTTTTAATGTTTCTTTCTAAATCCATATAGAACAGACTGCACAGATTTCAGTTTCTCAACCTGAGCAGGACAAAAGCCAGAGTTAACTGCCAGCATTCGAGTAAAAGTCTGCACTGCAAAGACTGTACTTTAATCACCATGGCATCCTTTTTACCTACTAATACCCACTTCAGGTGCAAGTCTGTAAACTGCCTTTACAACAACCAAATTTGCTATTCATTCTGTTTTCAAACAGGACTCAACTATGCGAGCGCACATTTCTAGTACAACGTCTCCCCCGCTTAATGTCCAGAACACTTAGATCAGCAAGTTAAGAGTACAATAGCCTAAAAATAGCATGGCTGGGTGCCACTGTCTCCCCATTTATTATGATGGTACCTTTGTACAGAGTTCTTACCACAACTCTACATAGAAAAAAATACAGCCATAAATGGCTTTAAGGGGGGATTGCATCCAAAAGGAGTGAGCTGTTAAGTAGTGCTATGTGATTTTCTCTTTCTCCTCAAGCCACATACTCAGAAATTTGCATTTTTAGAAGCATTCTGAACAAAAATTCTTAAAGTACATCTGACTTGTCCTTCTCTTTTTATTCTCTTGCCATAGTGATACAAGATATCAAACCCCATTTTGGGCAACTGTTTGCAAGGTGTGGATTTCTGTCATGACACTCATTCCCTTCCATGCACAACCACTGGCCAACAGGACTTCTGCCATGAAAGAGTGGAAAAAACAGGACACAATATACTCCCATTTTTAATAGCATAAGGTCAGAAATAAGAGGGAGATCAGCAAGACCAGTGCCCCTGAACCTGGCCTATGGATGCATTCACAAGCACCACCAAGCTGCTGCATTCGGTTAGGAGGATTCCACAACTACTGTGTCCTTGCCACAGCTACAAAAAACAAAAGCCCAATGTGCTAGTACATTGTCTCCCGCAAAACTCTTCCATCTCAAACTCCATTAGAGAAGGCTTAAAACCAAAATAAGAAAAACACTATTGAAGAATACTCGTATCCCTTGCATAAAAATCACTAACTTTATTCCATAATCCTGGGTTTAAAGAGAAAACTTTCCCCCCATTTTAACAACTAACATTGATACTCCTTAAGACAACACAACAACACTGCAACATGCATTTTACATCATACGTGCCATCCTGATGAAGTTCACCAGATAGAGCTATTGGGCCACACAAAGAAGCGTCAATAAATTCTTCATCTCAGGCCTTGACAGTCTGAGAAATTAAGGTGTCAGAGCTGTGGCAAGGACAGAAATATTCCTCAACAGAACAGAACAGACTGATATTTCAAGCATTTTGATTGTGCAGTGGGGGATCTGAGGTAGAATACAGAAGGATAAGTAGATACAACTAATCAGGGATTTATTTATGTACAGAATGACTGAGTATAAACTTAGACCATGGGTCACATTATGACTTTGCAGAATGACAAGCTAATTGTTGTAGTAAGACAGACTGTAGATAACAGCCATGTCAGTTTAAAAAATAAGATTCAAAAGTTTCATGGACACCAAGTTAGCAAAAAGCAAATGCAGGAAGATAACAATGAGTTAAACGACCAGAGAGTGAAATTAGACTTTTTTTGTTTAAAACAAAAAAAACAAGCAAAACATTTAAAAGACAGACAATTACCCCACTGCCATACACAGGAGTTTTAAATCAAAATCAAAGCACCAAGTCAAGTCTGACTAGACTTATTAGGAAGACAAGATATCCATGCACAACTACTAGGCTAGTCCACATTTTTTTTAATTATTTATGAGATCAAATACTCATTGCTTTCAATATTAGTCTTAGTCCCAACATGATTTGTTACACTCATTTGAAAGTTACATAACTAGCTAATAACACACTTACCTTGAATATTGTTTTCAAGGTTAGAATGCCTTCTTCCTCCTCTCCCAGCACACTTTAAACAAAACCCAAGAAAATACACTAATATTCAAAACAGTTCTATTGAGCAATCCTAAAGTCCCTTCCCTAAAACCTTCTGGTAAGTCCTTCCATATTGCCGCAATTATTTTAGTGTTTTATGATACCAAATCTATTACTAACTTGCAAGAATAATTACTTTTCTACTTGCTTTTGAACAGTACAACATTTGGTTGATAATCAAGTCAAATAAATATCTACAAAATCACTTTATCAAGAACTTAACACCAGTATCCAACAGTATATCATACTAGTATATCCGAATGGCACGATGCCAACATAAAAAGCTCAATACTGATCAAGTCTACTAAGAACAATATAAAACCCTCATGCATCACCAGCAAAAGCCACCTTGTAAGCTTCTTACCTGATTTTAAATGAGCCAGGTAGGCAGAATAATCTCAAAATTTTTCAGTTTTTAAAATACTCTCAAAACAAAGATACTTCTTGCCCTACCTTGACAAAGGTGCAGACTCCAACACAAGGTCATTTTGTCCCACAGCAAATATTCTGCTACATAATAAATTTACAAAAGCATTAAAAGTCCTGATTCCATATGAGCATTTTAGAAAAACATCTTCAATTTGTTTAGGAGGCAGTGTAGACAATTTCATCCTTCTTTGCCAATCTCATCTCCCTCCCCAAGAAACAGGGTGACCAACAAGTAGTTACATGTTTTCTTCTGACAATCTAATTGAAAGATAGTGTTTTGTATAAAACTGCTTGAATCTGATTTAAATACAAAAATTCTACAGTTTTCTCTGTAGAATGAGTGGTTCTCCCTTTTGCTTCTCACCTCCAGGAAGAATTTAAAACATTCACTGGAAAATAACTGGCTTCCTCATGTAATATTTGGCTTTCATCAGCCCAATTCTGTGCTTACATTCAATGGCATAGACAATAAAACAAGCCTTCTGCCTTGACCAAGCTAATGGCAAAAAGTTAAGTCACCATTGGGGGGGGGGGGGGAAAGCATCCAATACAGAACATCTAAGCAAGCTGAAAGCATCTCACTTCTGTCCTCAAAAATACTGCTATTAGCTCCTGCTCTAATTTGGCTATGAAGTTTATACTTGTTTTCCTAATCCATCACATGGATAAAAATGCATTAGCACTGTGAATCATAGGACGCATCAGTGCAGTGCTGTCTTAAACCCTGGGCTAGTTAAACTGTTCAGGTGGTTGTCAGGGCCTGCCAAGTCAGCCACACTGTTTATAGTTTAATTCTACAGATACAGGATTATTACACYTCAGACTCTGACAAATACCGTATCCTGAAGGTTAGAGCGCTGTGATACAAATACAGCCTGACAGAGCAGAATGGCTGGACAGGGGTGGCCTTGAGCATGGAGAACAGTGTGGAGACAGAATTTCAGCTTCTGCAAGCTTGCCGGACCATTTAGTTAAAAGAAGAGCAGTATGTTCTATAGGACTACTGCTTAAAAAGGAGTTATTTTTAGGAAATACTCAAATGCAAGACTTCATTTGTTTAACTAATACTCAAAAGATTGTCCTAAGTTGATCTAAATGGAGCAGAAGATGGATGAAGTTAGAATTCAACTCAGTTTATCTCATAATGCATAATTTAATAGCCTAAAAAGTTATTTTAGATAAACAAAACCTGAGTTCCTCTCAACAACTGGAGAATGAGCAAACAAACAAACTCGATTGAGAAGAAATGATTTTTACACTGTCAAACCTTTGTTTTTGCTAGTCTGTATTTAGCTCAAAAGCCCTATAAACACAGTTGGAAGAAGGGATCTGTTAAAAATATACCACCCCACCCCTTCAATTAAGGGCTGAGAAGCTTATGACACATCTGAGACATCCAACAAGAGCAGGGAAGGAGGACTTAATGTTCCTGATATTTCTAAAGGTAAAAAATAAGCAGGTTTAGAAAAACCCACCCAAACCTTTCATGCCTCTGCTACATAGATTTTAAAGCAAGCACAGACCCAAACTATTTTTATTCCTTTGTAGGTCATATTTAATTAACTGCTTATTTTCACAAAACCTTAATACTGTGTAAACATCACTGGCCAGATCATCTGCCCCACCCAGACTGAGCTCCACACCRCAGGAGGCCAACTATCTCCGTAAGAAGTCCTTGTATCTGAGTAAGAGGCTGTGCCTCCACCACCAATCTCCTAAGAGCACAGCTGTGATGATCAACAGCTACAGAGCTCACCACTTCTCCAGGTCTTTGCGAGAAGCTGCAATCAAGCTAGACAACAGGGGCAAACCCATGTCTAAAGCTATAGACAGATGTCCCCTTTTGGACACAGCTGAAGCTCTCTAAGATTACATTACTCCCCTCCCCCATTCCCTTCTGCCTTGGGCACACAGCAATTAGCATAAATGATCACTAAACCACTAGGGAAGGGGGGGAAGAGAGACAGCCAGGTTGGCTCGAGCCACTAATTTAAAATAATTTAAGCTAGCCTAGCTGACTTTGCCTCCAGTGCTCTCACAACTCACTCTGCTGTGGGAGGTGCGGAACAGAGCAGAGGGCACTTGACAAGCAAGCAGGGATCCAAAACCACCATCACTGGGCAGCTGCCCTCCCTAAGGCCGTGGGCATGTTTTACAAAAAATCATCCCATGGGAGGTGCATAGCCTTCCCTACGTATTATTAAACAGAACTAGCATGCAGAGTTGCCATCGTGGCAAACGGGAGGGCCACCCACTTCCCAACGCTATGAAACAGTATGAGCAGACAGGTCAGGGGAGAAGAGTTGGTGGAAGAGAACAGTTGGTGGCATGCAGGGCACAGATCCCTTTTCCTCACTAATAGAGGCGATAAAATTTGGTCCTGCATTTTGCATGCAGGTTTATAATCATTTTAAGAATCTCTTATTCACATCAGAGATGTATATTCCATCCTGGCACAAGAAGCAGACACATAAATCCCACAGCACACAACACATTCACAATGTTTAAGATTTGCAGATGGAGCATGTGCAAGAGAAGGTTTTATGAACTAGAAGTGCTGGAACAACCAATTGGCATGTGGGGACAACATAGGTCCTGCCAGCAACAGCTCTGAATGCAGGCAAGAAACATTTGCTGTATCCTGAATACAGAAGTTGTACAGCTGTGCCAGCAAAGTGGTATGTTTATCCTTTAGGGCAGATTTGCTTTCTACAAACAGCCTGCATTAGAACTGTATACATGTGGTGAGAGAGTTGAGCAGTTCACTTTATGTTGAATAAATCAGGAAAATTGGCCCCAGATAATGCATCTTTCCCAAGTTTGGGGGAGGGCAGGGGGAGGAGTTGTAGAAGAAAGGCTACTTAAATCATCAAGTAATTTGAATCAAGTTGCCTGATGTATTCAKTTTTTTTCCATTCTAAGAAAAAGCAGCTTTTGGCTAAGCATAGTATTTAATACCACACAAATGCTTAAATTCACTTAAATTTGCTTGAGTGAGTTTAATACACAAGCTCATAATAGTTTATGCTTTCATTTCCATAAATACATATCATCATCTTCTTGCCCTCACCTGAGACACAATATCTAGCCACTCGGACCAGGCCTAGCATCAGTCATCAGTTAAGAAATGAATCAAAACCTGATATTTTAACACTAACATATCCCTTTCTTAAGCATCTCTCCTTATGCAAGAGATCTGGACCACTTCTTGGATAAAAGATCTTGTATACTTACTGCTCATTTTTAAGCAGCATTTCCAGGGTTTAAATACAATGTACAACATTAAGAAATGCTGTAAACAGATGAAAACACACAGAAGTGAATTAATACAGACCTGTAAACCCCTGGAGCACAGCAAGATGCCAGTGTGTCAAGATGCTTTGACATACATAGAAGTAATTCATATCCAATATTTTGAAAACACACAACAGTTCAATGTAAAACTGAAAGCACGAGGTATACTTTAATAACTATGTTTTTGTTTACATTCAGCACAGGTTTAAGCAAATGTTTTCCACTGTCACTTGCAAGATTCTTGTTCAATTTTCCACATCCATTCTTCTATCACCTTGACTAATCATACAAATCCCATCAAACTCATTACTTAGATTCAACAAGTATTAGGGCCATGAGCATTTCTTTCCAATTCCCAGGAGCAGGTGTGTATAAGCACAAGTTGTTTTTATAAAAACAGAAAACATTTTGGGAAGCAAGAAAATATATTCACTATTCTGAAAGCATTGTTCTGTATGTGGCCTCATTTAACATCCCTGTCAGAGATACAGAAGAGATGACAATTAAAAAGTCTTCATTCTCACTAGAAATCCCCTGCTTCCTGACTCCACTTCCTGCTCTCCTCCCTCTCATCCCCATCCCATCCCACCCACAGTAAACTATGCATTTCCTATTTCTGAAGACCTTTAAGAGGAAGAAAAAAAAGTATCTCTAAAAATAGTGCTATGAAGGCCACAAAGGATAAATCTGGTACAGAAACTGAAAATAAGCCTCACTCAAACACGACACCTACTATCATGAGGCAATACAGGATTCAAGAGAGATTCTGACCAATTCCAAAGGAAACCTCCTCTCCTCCGCTTTGGCTGGAAGGGTAGTAGCTGCAACACAGGGCAATAACACTTAATTTTCCTGACTGTGTTTGTAATAAACTCGGACAGTCACAGTTATTCTGGAAAACTGGATTRAAGAGGAAGAGAAAAATTGCAATGCCTTAGTTTTTAATATATCTTCATTCTAAATGCTAAGGATCTAAATGAGACATCTCATCAAGAACAAATACACAGAAAACATCATAGCAGTCTTCAGAGATATAGCAATAGACAATTTAAGACAAATGACTTGGAGCAAATGCTATCATTGAATAATCCAAAAGCAGCTGTCATAATTAGTTAGCTCAAATCTCATCAGAATCAGAGAAGTTAGAGTTAAAATCAAGCTCTCTTCCTGTAAGCACTGTGCAACTCTAAAACAGCAGCATTATCTTCGTTATTTTAGAATTAACATTTCTACCTACGATAAGGTGGTACAACTTGACCTTTCCCGATTAAAAAAACCGGCGCAAGCTAGCAAATGACCAAAGAAACTCAGTCAAGTTTGAATCTCTCAACACCTTATTTCCTGTCTAAAGAGCCCTTTTGTTCTGCTTCCCTGCATAAATGTTAATATTCTGCCATCATTAGAAAACAAAACAATGCAGAAAAAGCCACACACGCATGAACTTAAGTGCCTCAGAGGGCAAAATAAAGAAACACGACAAGATTAGAACCAGAAAATTCCTACCAACAAAATCTGCACAATTTTCTGTTTGCTTCACCCCAGATTAACTTCACTTGAAGCTGTACTTCGGCGCAACCTAGCCTGAACGCCGAGCCCCGCCTTCCCCGCCGCCATTGGCCGAGGCGGGCAAGCTCCACCCCCCCAGCCAGGCTCGGCTCCCTGATTGGCAGCGCCTCGTATCCATTATTTAAAGAACTTTTCCTTGCTAGCAGGTTAGGTTGTGCCGGTTCGAACACCCGGGGCGAGCTGGGTTCTTAAAGGG
>NW_020447974.1:5298274-5304566 GCF_003343035.1 Apteryx rowi
GCGGGCGCCGGCCGGGGGGCGCCCGCCCGCCCACGCCGCGCGGCTCCCGCAGCGCTATTTTAGAGCCCCGTCAGCTCGTGATGGTGCAAATTACAGCGCGTCGGGATCAAAGCGCGCTGCAAGGGCTCCTGCCACATGGCGTTACATAACTGCCGCCTGCTCCGGCGGCCGGATAAAATTAGATGCGGGTTTTGAGCCCAATCTACTATTTACGAGTGCTTTAAGTTACCCTGGGAAGCTGGGCACACTACACAAATTAGTAACCCCGAATCAAAAAAAAAAATACGTGTAGTTGCCAGTTTCCAACTCCCTTCTAATTTAAAGGATGAGTCAGCAAAAAAGTAAGCGAGGCAGGAAGTGGCTGTCTTCATCTGACAAGGTGCCGGGTTTGCGCTAGGCACTTCTTCAGGCTTCATTTGACCGAAAAAAATTTGCAAGACATTGTTAAAAGTTCTGAATCAACAGCATTTGGCACAGCAAAACTTCCTCCTAACAGCATACAAAAACCTGTCACTTATATTAAAAGCCTTTGTGTTTTTTAAAATGTAAACACTAAAGCAGTTTCCCACCCATCTATCAAATGAAAGCCTGGAACATACAAGAAGAGTAAAAACAAAACAAGGCATAATAAATATTTCACAAGTGCAGATATGACAACCCATTTGCAAAAAACCTTGCCCCATTCCAAATACAAAATGCTACAAAGACCTAGAACACAGTAAGGCTGTTTGGCCTCACACCCACAAAGGAGCCATAATAGTTACACAAGACTTATCTGATCAACAAAGCTATCTTACATAAAACATTGTCACATATATAGTTTAAACTAACTACAAATGCTAAGCTACATAAAGCTATAGCACTTGTCAGCATAAGCATATTTGGTTTTGTTTTTAAACTATGCAAGGGAACAGGAGAGGAAAAGCTACTCCTTGTTTCTAGTTCTTAGCACTTTTCCTCTAGACAGTGTTACAGCAGCCTGTCTTCTACTACTTTTATACTGCAAAACGGATATCTGTTTTAACTTTTCTATTGCAGCTTAATCAAGTCCAAGACAGTTTAGCTTACTGTTTTACTGCAAATACCACCCAATATCAGGCGTATATTTATAGCTAGGTACTTCCTTGAGCTGTGATACACACACCAAAAAGAACATAAAACAACCCTTCAGAAAGTGTAACCTTTAATTCCTCTTTCTAAAATGGTCACATAACACGTTCTGTGCTACCTTCTATTTTAGGGCAATCGATCACACCATAAATCCAAACAGAACTAAAAAGCAGCAATTGCTACAGTTGTAAGTTAATAAGCATGGAGCACTACAAGAATGGAGTTAACAAGGTTTACATAACTTTCCCCACAGACCCTAAAATGAGCTGAAAGAATCAAATGTGAACCCTTGCACCTGAATTCAGTGCCTAGCAAGAGTCACTACTTCAAAAGTACTACAAGAAGTTAATCAGGTCCCCTGAGGACAACTATGAAGCCATGCCTGCATGACATTTTCTGACCAAATACTATCTAAGCAATCAAAACGAAGAACATGGTTCAAGCAAATAAAACACACCAGTAAAGCATCCTCTAAGCATCCCAGTGACCAATCTGGAAAGCTTCAATTTAGAACACATTAACTTTAGGCCCATAGGAACAACAGCAGAGGCCACAAATCTTATCAGTGGGACTGCCTAGTGCTAGAAGAGGACATGACAACCCTGAAGTCATTTTTGTTGTCTGGGTATGTACAAAAGGAAAAAACATTACCCTAAAACTCTCCAGCTCTTTATGCTACCACAGAAGTCTAGCCACATGTCAACTGCAACAGCGATGAAAAAGTTTTATCAAAGAACATCCCACACTTAACTCTGGCTGCTGTTCCACAGGCAACTCACGGCTCCTTATCAGTACAAGGGAGAAGTTTCATTCCTCTGTCTCCCCATCTTTGCCCTCCCAGTCGTACAGCTGGGCCCACTCCCTTGCCCCAGCTCTGGTGCTCATCAGACCCTTCCATGTGCCTCTGACTCACTGATCTGGCAGAAGTTTGGCCAGCTTCTGATAAGCAGCAGGATGGCTTACCCACAGCATGAGGGGAATGGCAAAGCAGATCCTCCTGTTTCCAGCAGTGTGACCACCTAGATTTGCTCACTTAATCTCATAAAAGCCCCAGAATTAATTTGCTGTGCTCACAGAGGTACACAGATCCCCCAAATCTGTAAAGTGGGGATCAAAACTAGATTCACAGTTGTGAATCTACCTCACTGGACCAAAAATCATGGTTGAACACACCTGTATTTAGATGTTAAAAATCCAGATAAAGTTGTTACTCAAATCACTATCTCATGCTGAAGGGCACCTGGTGAAACTAAGCATTAAGAACCCTGATTTATAAGCTCAGTTTCCATACCCAGGTCACATTTTTCCTGAAAGCACACACATTTTTTGGAAAACAGAGTCACCATTTTAAGGTCCAGGCTCAAGTTATGCCTTTGCTACTCTTACAATACCCACAGTAATGCAGGAAAAACTAAAATAGCAGTTTACAGCTGTAAGAACATTAAAAGGGAAACTCTGACAGCAATGTTAAAAAGATGCAGTTTGCTGCCCCTGAACTTTGCACTGAGGACAATAACAAGAGAAAGCACCTGACTCTCATTTGACTATTGTAATCATAGAACAGCTAAAAGCCCATTTGTCCTGTAATCTTATGTACACAGAGGACAGTAAGTTTGGAGGACTTGACAGCTCAAGAGATCAAGAACAGAGCCTTTCATCTCTAAGTCACCAGTACAGAGACCAGAATAGTAGCAATCAAAAGCTACTTGTGTTGGTTGTTCAGGGATTAGATGAAAAGATGGTTACTCACTGTCCAATTCCCAACAGATCAGTGTGAATCACAAGAGCTTTCTTCACAATTTGCACCTTTTTTTCAGTCTTAAATACATTACATCTTCTAGGTTTTATACAGGTTAATAAGTGGCAAAGCAAGAGAACTGCTGCTTCCACACGCTGAACTTGTACAGAAAGGACTTTACCCTCTGTTTGTCAATTACGTCAGCACTACAGCATGTGCTGAATTTGTTTAAAAATAAACAACTATAGTTTTAGCTTTTTTTTATTATTAGAGACAGCTTTAAAATTAATATTTAGCTTCTCATTCCTTTCATGCCCTCAGATGTTGCAATACCTGTTTGCAAGAACAATTGTTCTTACAAACTTGGTGTATGAGTTATATTTGTATATACATCAATTTTTAAAGCACATTAAAGTAGAAATTTCAGAAATTTGCTATTTGAGAAATGATTTTGAAAAGTCAGTAGCCATTTTTAATCAAACCTCGACAACATGAATCTTCATGAGGACGTCTACCCAAGGACAGGGGAAAGTCTCAATGTGAAGAAACAAACATTTATTTTCATATTCTTATATGTTCTCCAATATACCAATGTGCAGTCACTACAAAGTCAGTTAATAACTGCCCCTTTCCAACCTGATTTTATTTACAGAAGTTTGCAGGCAATGTAAGCCAGATGAAAAAAAGTTCAGAGTGTATGTTGACTGAAGATTCTTGAGTGCAAGTTCATTGCCCTGATAGGAACAGCACTACCAAGAACCGTCTCCTAGACAACTCCCATAATTTATAGTTCCATAGTTCCTGGTAGTATATTACTTCCCAAGAATGAAGTTGCTGATGGCAAGCCAAGGTCCCAGGAACTTCAGTGTCCTTAGTTAAGGAGGCCCTTGCATACAAAGAACAAGACTTTGGACTCAGCTTGCTATTCCAGACATCTAGAGAGAGCAACATACCAGACTGATGAGATTTCTGTAGTCCTGAAGAACTTTGAGAATTCTCTTGATGCTTCCAATCCAAGGTGTATTACTGCACCGCAATAATCAAATCTGGAAATAACAAAAAGGTGCATGTGACAAATATCAGGTCTTCAGAGAGGACTGTTTAGTTTCCTGGACAGCAGCATAGGTGCACCAGACACAGAAGCACACTCCCCTGAGAAGTTCAAGTAGCCATCTCAAATGACCCAAAAGTTAGCTACTGTGGCAATTAATTAAACTTCATCCACATGTCAAATTCCAACTGCTTCCTTCTGCCTAGAGAATAAACTATTAAGAGAATAGCTTCAATTTCTCTTTGCTCCACAATATCTCCTGGCTTATAAAGCTGCACCTCCGTAACAGGTCTCAATCACTCACAGCAGGTGCCATGTTGGTATTTTTTCAGACCAAGATGGGGAATTGAATCTTATACAGCACAGCTACACAGCTGATGACTCTGATGATAGATGTCATGCATCACCCTCTTTGGTCAGAGTCCTTGAGAAAGGATCCAGACATTTCAAAAGACTTTCCCTTGACATCAGATATCTCTTGGGCAAAAAACCTGTATGCTACAATTTCCATTGAATTCAGCATGCTCCAGGTGCTCTTATATATATCTATATTACCCTTTATAGCTTAAATCAAGTATTTTAAATACAAGTCAAAGCACATTCAGTACTTAACTCAAAAGATATTCAAATATAGGCACGTAACTATTAGCTGCCAAGAAAACAGAGCCAGAAGTTTGTATACCTACAATTCTCTCAGAAATCAGACCGATTAATACATCTGTTACAAAAGGACACACTTTCACAGAAACAGGGATTACCTTTATCTGTAGCCATAGCAACTTTTCAGTAGTTTGTGTTAATGTTACTCCTTCCGATAACTTGCCACTAACTCTTTCAATTTATTTGTATAGGGTTTTGTACATGCCATCTGAGACCACACAGTAACAAGAAGTTGAAATGTAAACTTACATTCTTAGACCATACTTTCAAAAATTTATTACTTAACACAAAGTTTTTCATCTTTGCCAGCAACTCATGATCAGTAGAAGGGAAAATTATTTTAATCTAACTTACAGTCTCGTAAAACAAAAGTTATTTTAAGAGGTAACTAAGAAATACTTATAGGATATATAAGGGAGGAAATCCTTCACTGATAAAGGAACTATTTGGACAGTAATAAAATCAAGGAATTATGCCACTGGTATGTCATCAGCTTTGATATACAGTATTACAAGGAACAAAAATCCCCCAAACCACAGTTATTTTGGCCTAAACAAATATTTTACAGACCAGACAAGAGCCAGTCCCATCATCCTAGGTTACATGATATATTTTCTATAAAAGACAGGCCGAGGCGCCTCAACATTAAATAAACAGACCAGGCAGAATTCAAACAGGAAAACTACAGAAGTTAAAGGAGGTACAGGGAAGAGAATAAGGGAAGAATAGGCCTATTTGCTTCCTCAAATGTTGAGTTACTATCACTCACAGTTCAGATAAGCATTAGCCCTCTGTGAAAGGAATTATTTAAGATGATATCAGGCGAGTAAAATTATTTGCTTTGAAGCAGGAGGAGGAAGAGAGTCGTTTCTTTCTTTTCCCCGGTGGAGTTCATAGGTCAGCTTACAAAGCTGCACCCTTCTCTCTCCAGCGCACACAGGCTCCTTGGCACAGCGGAGAGGAGAGCCCAGATCCTTACACGAATGAAAGAAACTCAGCACGCTCCCTGCAACTCTTATGCAATGACATCTATTACAGGACAAGCCTGAACAAACATCCAGGGAACGGACTTCAAAACACAACAGTGCACTTAGAAGTCCACAGAGGAGAAAAAGTAACCACTACCGGTTTTGCTGAATGGTTACACGCTACACCAGCAGACCCGGTGGGAGCTGCTGGTGTTAAYAGTGGTAAGATAATTAGTGCTCTTTATTTTTAAGACCATCCGCTAGGGCCTAACATCCTGTGGAAACCAGAGTGGATGTTCACACCCCTCATCTACCATCGCAGGCTTTCTAGAGGTTAGAGGAAGAGTCAAGTCTGGTTAAGTTTAGCAGAGCGTCTCGGGGAACGCGACAACAAAAGGAACTTTTCCTACAGCAAGACGCGAAGGGATGACAGACCGCGTAAACAGCTGGTCCAAGGGGACGAGTGCCACAGCAAAAAACCGGATTTGACTTCYTGAATACCCACCCTCACGGCCCCGGCCAACGCAAAACGCCGCGCCGAGCCCACCCGAGGAATAAACACCCGCGGCCGGGTGGCGACCGGCCGCCCTGCCCGGGGGAAGCGCCGCAGCGGGCAAGGGCTCGCCCGCCCCGTCCACCAAGGACACGAGTACAAACACCCCTGCCCGGGCCGGCTCCTGCGCACGCACCGAGGAGCTGCCTCCGGCGGGAGGGGGAGGAACGACCAAAAAAGGGAGAAAGCAGTCCCCAACCCCGGCGCCGCCG
>NW_020447974.1:5304726-5338063 GCF_003343035.1 Apteryx rowi
GCCCGCCCGGCCGCGCCTGGCCCCGCTCGCTCCTCACCAAACTTTTTTTTCCCCTTTTCTCCGTGTTTCGTTGCCCTCAGAGTGACGCGGGCGGGCGCTGATTGGCGGAGCCGGGGAAGGGAGGCCGGGAGGAGGGGAAGGTGGCGCCGGATCCCGCGACTAATTATTACAAGGAGACGGCGGCGACGTGAACCACAGAATCGCGTTTAAAGGGACAGCGGCCCGGCCCGCCTGCCCCCTCCCCGTGACCCTCTCCAGGCGCGGGGCGGGAGCAGGGCAGCGGGCGGGGGTCAGGGTCATTGCAACGTGCGCGACCGGGGCGGGCCTGATCCACGGGGCGGGCGCCGGCAGCTTCCCCGGCCTCGCCCTGCGGCTCGGCAGCGACGGGGGGCGCGGGGCCGGGGGCTGCCCCGCTCCCCTCCCCCCCGGCCGGGCCCGCGGCTGCCGTTGGAGCAGCCGTTGGGGCGGCCTCCCGGGAGGTGGCCGCCGCGCCCGGCGCCCGCTCTCGCTTGCCCCCCTCGCAGCGTATTTATTCTGCGTAGCCGCCGGCCCCCGGCCGGGGAGGCGGCTCGGGAGCGGCAGCCCCCTCAGCAGGGGCCGGTCTCGGCTCTGCGGCGGCGGGCGGGAGCGCGGCTTCGCGCCGGGCTGCTCGGCCAGCGCGCCCGGGCCGCGGAGCTGCAGTTCGCCTCGCTACTTTATTTCCTCTATAAAAAGTCAGCTGCGGATTTTGAATCTCCTGTCGTTATCTACAACAGGTCACATGATTTGATTTTTTTTTTCTTTTTTTTAATGGGGGAACACTGAGACAATACACTGCAGCTTGTTTTTATACGACACATTTTTATATTGCACCTGCAATACACAGGCTCACATAGTTTCACAGAGAGCTGTAAACTATACCATAAAGGAAGGTTTTTMAGGTGAGATTTAAGGACAGTAGCGGCTTGAAGCAGATAGGAAGGGAAGATAGGATTCCAGAGATGAAACAGCCCAAATAAAAAGGGATTTTATCTGTGGATAGTGGAGAGGAGCAGGCTGAGCCTGGAGGAGCTGYCAGGAGAGGAGCTGGGTGCGAGGTTTGGGGAAGTCAGGTGGCCTGAGTTCGCAGAGCATTTCAAGGAGAAAAAGGTGACCAGTTGTGAAGGCTCAGAGGCTCGAGGGAAGCTGGAGAAGTTGAGGATGGGTAAAACATTGAGGGATGCTTAACAGTATTTTAGCATTTATGTTTTTTGTAGAGCAGAGGAATTTGAGAATATCCTGCGGAAGACATTGCAAGAGGATGCACACAAGGATTTCAGCAAAGATAATGTCCAAGCAGAGATGTTCCACTGGCAAGAGTATGCTATRTCAAACACTGTGGGCCGAGTAGGTAGGTCTATAACCCTGGCAAAAACACTTAGTGGGTGGAAGGCCCCTAATTTTTCTGGTTTGAGTATTTGAGTCTGGATCAACATGAGAAAATGCTGGTGCAACCAGCATGGAAGTGCTAACATAGTTTTACAGCTATTTTGGTAGAGATTATTCACACTTGGCTGTCTTTGCTGATGCAATAAGCCTTCCAAATGCCAGGTTGCATGAACAGAAGATGACCTGCATTGCATGTGGGTATCACAGCATTCCCCACGACATTATTTGGAGTGCTTTCATGGTCTTGGCAGTAATCATAAGGAGCTATGGGGAGTGATGATCACGTTCCTCCAAGCTTCCCCACGATCATCTTTTTTTAATATGTTTTTTTAAAACCCCAAGTTCCATTTGGTTCATCTCGGACTACTTTCTTTGTGCCAGGTTTCCTCTCTTAATTTGAGATAAAGATGCAGAATAGGAGGGTGGAACATTCACAGCGTCTCTTTAAAAAAGGGCAATTGGTTCTTTTGCAGTTGTGAGCAACCAGCACAACAGCTGGCAGTACAGCAGCAAGAATGAAAAGGGGAAAGGCAGACAGTGAACAAGATGGACATCTCCTGCCACGAGTTATTGACCAGCAACACATGGTGGAACAAATGTTAAGTTAGTGGATTGAATGTCAAGGGGGAGGGACAGCAGAACATTCAGATGTAGTGTTCCTGGAGTTGTGTATGAAGCTCATCAGCTTTCTAATGTGTCAAAATGAGAAAACTCAGCTGTGGTAATGCTGGAGTAAGTGGACTTCTTGAAGTACAGAATGAGTGTGTTTGGTACAGTCAGAAGCTGCCACAACTCAAAAAGGCAAGCAAATGAGAAGCAGAGGGCACAGACTTGTATGTCATCTGGAGAAAAAGAGCCTATAGTCAGACTGTCTCTGAGAGAGAAAATCCGTAAAAAGAGGGCCAGGCTTATTCTTAAAGTAGAATAAAGAGTGCATCTAAGAAGTAACTGTAAATCTTGATCCACTGTGAATGGAAGATACAATATTAAAGAAATAGCATTCAATTTTCTCTTTTGAAAATCTTAAAAATGATAGGCTAAAAAACCCCACTGAACTCAAGTAGGAWAAGGAAAGAGGAATGTATATGATCAGGGAAATGACTAAGCTGTTAACCACCTAGAAGAGGACATCTGACTCTGAGAAAGCAACAGAAATCAGCTAAAGGAGATGGGAAAAGTCAAAAGTGACCCTGAGCCAGCAAATGAAAACAGAAGACCGTTTTCTGTAGAACACTGCAGAGAAGGAGTAGGAGGCTATTCATATAAGTTAATAGGAGTAGTTTTGATTTTTAAGAGTACACAAATGTTCAGCAGGACATAGGACCTCCAAAAGCATGTGGAACTTGATATGCAATGAGATGTTCGTCTTCATGGAACAACTTTATTCTGTCAGGCATAATTTTGCTTCGACAGAGCAGTAGTCAAAAACAGCTCCAGATTATTAAGCAGGGGATCGTGAGACAARGTGAAACACCAAGAGAGAGGTGAAAGGTTTTACAGATATGCTGGTGATTCGATGATCCATGGCAAAATGGAACAACTGGTGAACATTACTCCCTCATTAATAATGTCACAATTGAAACAATATTTAATCTCCTTAGCCTGCATTACTTAGAYCTGTTTATCATGTTTTAAGGCTTCAGTCACCTTGATATCTCAACACAACTTATATTCTTAAGGGCCATATACTCATAATATCTCTTTAGAAAGTATTGGCACAAATTTTCTGAAATAAGTTTATTCTATTTTTTACCCCTTCTCCCAAATCCACTTAATATATCTGCTAACGCAGAGGACCTTTTGTGTTTGCTTCTGCTGTAGTAGATTGTTATTTCTTTTTATTTTGCTAAAGGTTTAGAAATCACTTGAGAAATCTTAGCAATGTATTTATTCTGAGGTAGATTTATCATCAGAGCAGGTAATGGAAGGTCTCCACTTCAGTGGGCTTTGGATTAGGTGTTTAGTGATAACACCATTTCAGTTCTTCTAATCTAGTTGTTTGGGATTCAGCATGCAGCCCCTGAAGCTGCTGAGAATTTCACCATAGGCTTTAATGAGAGCAGAAACAGCCCCTACTTATCAAGAGACAGGCTATTTCAATCCAGAAGTAAGTACAAGACTTCCTTGAACAATTAGTTTAAATTTGTTTTGATTTAAGTCTGAATCTCACTAGATTTTTTTTCCATGGTCACTTTGACCTCTGTTCTGTACCTTGTACTAACAGGATGAGTTGGAGTTTTAGTTACCCAGGCCTCCTGGAAATTTGGCCCAGCAGTCATTTGGCAGTGGCCTTTCATGAGCAGCATTGCCAGGTCTCTATTTCAATGCTCACGTTCAGAGATATGAAGAACTAGAGTCCAAATTCTGCTTTCATTTGCAAGCCCAGAATGCTGCTGACTTCAAGGGGGTTGTAGAATTTTAGCCAAGAGTAGAAATTGGTAGCCAAGAGTAGAAATCTTTTCAGATTCCCTCATGCTTGTGTTTATGTGATGTTATCATCAAGAATTAACAGCATGCTTCATGCTACATTTTGCTTTTAAATTACATAAAGGATATTTACTGTGCCGATGTCACATAGTTTGTGAGAAAGATGCACATATGGAAATGAAAGAATGCTAATTACCATTAGGATTTCCAGCTTTCAGCATTTATTTTCCAAAACAACTCAGGGAATATTTTTCATCAAAAAAAAAATAGAAATGAAAATCCCATTTTTTGGCATTTATGCGTGACATTCTGGAGTCTTACTCAAGCCTGTTATGAAAATGGTCAGAATAAAAAGGTCTAGTAATGTACAAAAAGTCCAGTAGTCTGCTTTGAGTTTCTGTACTTACTGTTTTTTCCCATAAGAGAGACATGAGTCCGTCTCTAAAAGAACTTAATGTTTTTCTGCCTCTCAAGAGGTGGGAAAAGAGAGGGAGATCTGGGGAGAGCTGAGCGATCACAAAGGACAACAGGTAAAAACAAAGGTAGAGTGTGAGAATCAAGGGATCAAAACTGTAAAAACAGGATACTAGGCAGAGCATCTCTCACTGCCCACTACTATTTGAAGGCATCCAAGCAGCCAGTAGAGCCAGGCCAGTAGTGCCTTGCCTGGAGTCATGGTACCAGGTACGGACCCAGCACCAAACTGATTTCTTTAAAGCTGTGAAGGGGCCCTTGGAGCAAACTAGCTGCTCCAAGCAGTATCTTTCTTGAGCAGGACACACTGTAGGACAGAGGTCCTGTGCAGAGCAGAGCTCCAGTCTGTTCTGGTCAGAGCTGCTGGGCTGCTCAGCCTTTTTGAAAGTGAGGCAAATTGTTTTGCCACACAGTTACAAATCTGGGAGCCTCAGTTCTAGATAGCCTTGTTTAGAAATCTGGGCTGGGACCTTTTAAAGCCTTAACAACTCCCTACTTAGGCTTTTAATATGCATGTTAAATAGTTCATTGAGTATGGCCTGGTATTTAGAACAGTATGCCATTCTTGGCTGATGAGTAACTTCAGGCAAAGAAATTATTTTGTACCTCTGTGCTTTTTCTTCTCCTGCATTCGCTTTGTCTATCTAGATAGTAAAGTCTTTCAGGGAGGGAGTGGCTAATGCTATGCATGTCTAGTGATTAACACAGCCAACTCCAGCCACACTGAGAGCCTCTCTGTGCTCCCAAATGCTACCCTTAACAGTAATCCTACACATGTGGGCCTCTGTCTATGCTTGACTTTCAACCTACTGTTAAAACATGGTTTTATTATTAGTTAGTAGATAAAACTAAAATCTAGACTCCTAAATTACAATGTTAGATTTAGTTTGCAACGTTAGCAATTTTGTGTTGCCTCCTGCATGGAGCGGAGCTCTTAGCTAGGACTCTGTCAATGGATTCTTGGTTTTAGAGACAATGAAATGGCTGGCCTGTTCTGTGTAAATGATCTTGGTGCCACAATAGCAAGCAATATACTTGAAATGCCTCTCAAGGATCTAACTACAAATATAAGAGGACAGAGAGGTGTACACACCATCCAGAGGGCTTGCTTATATGTTGTGCAATGACTTTAAAAATAGGGATGGCAAATGCTAGAGAAATGAGCAGAAATGATTTGACGTGTAATACAATGTAGTCATATTGCTGGTTTCACGTGATATTGCCAGGCTGACCCTAGTATTTGTCTTGCAGTTTTTCTAAAAGCTATCAGCCACTGCTCATGAGATACAGAATAAGCTGTTYGGAGACACACTGGCATGGCAACACCATGAAACCAGCAGTGTTGCCATTCAGTGCTTAACAGAAGAATTTGAGCTCAAAAGTTGCCAGCGAACAATGTTTTAGGAATGCTACTTCTAAATGAAAGACCAGTGGAAAGAAAACGGCATTGAGAATAGCATATTCCATTCATAATACATGAAAATTGCTGGCAAAAATGAGTTACGATTTTGGCTGAACCTTTCCCCACTCTAGGTTATTAAGACTGAAAAAAGCTCGAGTTATAGATGAGATGGATTCTTTCATATTGTCCTTAAGTTGACTAATGAAAGTCTTTCATATTTTGTTATTCTAACCATCCCAATAATGAACAAGTCAATCTGAAATCCAGCAGTGACATTTCTGAGWCAAGAGGAGATATGTCCTGCAGTGGCAAGTGATAGGAAAGGAGACGTTCTTTTTATATATTCCTCCAGGCTAATGGAAATAATWAAGAATACTTCCATTGGCTTTGATTTAAACAAATGCATTGTATTTCCTAGAGGGAACAGATGACTAAAAACAATATGAATTCTTGTCCTTTTAAGAGACCAATTCAAATATATTATAGTTGGCAACAGTTGCCATTTTCAGACTCTTTATTGGCACAAAGTGGGATGATGCTCAGGTCTCTGATGCTTAAGAATATTACCAATAACAGCAGAGCTGGCATTGCTGATGGCAGTGAAAAAGACACTTGAGCATAGATCAGAACAGGAAAGACCATTTCCTCCATCTGAAATAAGGCATGGATGAACTGCCCATCTTCCTAGATCATGCTGAGCTCTCTGCAGAATCCAAGGGGTTAGGAGCAGAAAAAGCTATCATGCATTGGAGCTGCAATTGGGGTATAGGACTTTCTGATGGCTTTGGCATCCTATGGCTGTAGAGGTACCTGCCAGGTTTGGAGGTACCTTTTCKAGGTCTACAAAAGAAACCTTATCCTCCAAGGAGCAACATTTGCTAAGTTTGCCTCTCATGAACACGTTCTGTCACTTTCAGCACAGGATGGCACAAAGTGGGTCAGGGATTCCCAGGATAAAACAAGAATATGGGCTTCCCATTCAGGGTCTGATCCAACTCTTAGCATAGCCGAAGGAAAGGCTCTGACTGACATTGTTGGAATTGGTTCAGCCAGGCAGACTGTATTTTATTAGGGCTTTCAAGGAGCAAAATGTCATAATTTTTGCTCCTGGGAATTCCTAGTCTCAGGAACTGTCAGTCTGATGACTGTCACAAATACCAGATCCTCTTGAAACTTGTAAGGAAAGGTTCTGTATCAGCAGTTGAAGTGTCTGCTCATCTATCTACCTACTTGTTTAGGAATGCCAAGAGCACTGGGCTACTAAGGGTTTGACACTCTTGCTTGTTCTGTTACTGTATCTCTAACCTTGCTATTTCAGATAGGCTATTTGTCAATGCCAGAGAAATCTGCTGCAGCAACAGAGGGAATATCTGGTGTCAGTATCTCCAGCTCCTTGATTGAACTACCTCATTAGAGAAACTAAAATGTCCCTTTGATTGCTTAGAAGTAAACCATTTGTTTTGCAAAAATCTCCGAGCAGTTATTCACTTCTTGTAAAATTATAATGCCTGAAGTCTTTCTCTAATGCAGCCTTGAATAGCTGGAATGACTTGAAATTTGCAACGAATAAAAAGTTTTTTAGCAAAGCAGATATGATCACTGTTTCCCTAAGTGAGACAATTAATTTTCACTGTCAAAATGTAGGCAGATTTTGTTTGATTTAAAAACAATAAAATGTTTTACTGGAGAAAATAATAAAACAGGGCATTTCTGTAGCTTCACAGATATGTATGATGTGTTTGGGATTTTGAATGTTATCATTAGGAAATTTGGAGTTGACACTTTTAAGATACGTAGAACACATACTTTGTCCCATAATAGCCAAGTATTTTGTCATGATCAGCTTTGAGTTTTCTCATAAATGTTGGCAGAGGATATCAAGCTGAAATGGGATGACTGTTCTCCCGGTAGTCTACAGTAGGAAAGAAGCCTAGGGACTCTGAAAACTGATAGCTACGTCTGCTTTTGGGTAGTACCYTTCATTTGAGGATCTTAAAGCAATCACAGAAATCCCTAAGTCTTTCCAGCCAGAAATATGACGCAGCGTAACTGCTYTCCTCAAGCGTACTTTCCTCTTTGTTGTGCAGCATCAGGAGGGACAGAGTCTATTYGTCTCTGACCTCCATGCTGGCAATTTCCCAAGGAATTGCTAGTGAACATAGCTTACAGACCACACTCCCTGTAATCTCTACATAGGGTAGAAGGAAAGGATAGAGATAAAGAGAGGTGCTGAAAGCCTGTCCTGTTCCAGTTTTTTAACAGAGAGAAATCCTTTGGCAACCATCACATACGAGTAGCTCTCAGGCAGCTCCAGCCTATGTGAAGATCCAAAATGACATAGAGAATTAGGGAACAGTAGAGGCCTATTCATCCTATCCTTGCTACATTTTAAAAAAACTAGATGTGATCCAGCACACAGTATTTAATTTAATTTCATCTGAAGAAAGCCTGGTGCCTGATTTTCCATACTACCTTTTAATATCTTGTACACTGTACAGTGCATAAAAACAATACATAGTAGCAACTTACCGGTGATAGACACAGTAAATGCCCCGATGGTCTTCATRAACAAAAGTACGTGCAGAGAGAGGTTGAGGATTTGGATCATTGAAGGATCTGTGGTTGAAGAGAGGTTTTGCCTTAACATCGCACTCACAGGAACATTCACAATCCTCCTGTAAACAGCATAGCTAACRTTTCATAATGTGTGTCAGTCAAATCAGAACTTCAGACTTCTATAGTTCCTCCTTTCTTCCTCATGATGCTTTCCCCTCTTCATCTTTCTCCCTCTCTGCTCTTCACATTTCTCTCTTCTCTTCTGCTGCCTTATGCAATACTTACCACCGAGCAGAGGGATTATGACACAAGTGGGGAGATATGACATCAGAGGGATAAGTCATGGCTCCCTCCCAGCTTTCTTCCCTCTACTTCTTTTCATCCGTTTCTACTTCTCCTCTCTTAAAAGAAAGAGGAAAATTGTGACACAAGAAAGAAGGACCTTCTCCCAATCTCTCTTCTAGTATTATTTCTGCCTCATTTGCACTCTTTCACATGCACTCAGCAGACATGTTGGTTGAAAATATATTTCACAGAAACAGGCATATGCACATGAACAAAATGTGTCTGTGTATGAATTCTGGTGAGTGTGAACTGTGTACGCAGTTACTTGATTTGCTTACCCCACATCAGTTTTGAAAGCAGATATTTGTGTGATATAATGCCTCTTGTACTTATCATTCATGTGGATAAGAACGTTTCTTTCCTGTCCACTCATATGTAATTATTAAGTTTCTCTTAAAAAATATGGGCGTGTGATTTCATTCTTTTGTTTAAACATGGCTAGAATTTGAGATAATATATTTATGGCCCCTCAGTCCTTCAGTCTTCAAAATTCCCTATGGCTGAGTTAGGCGAGAGAGAGGTGGTAACCTAGCTTTTAATTCAGCTGGCCCAGTTCACAGTTTAAAATACTGATAGAGGTGCACTGGTGCTAAGATGCTGGACTATGAACTATGGTATAGACACACAACCTGTTGTGCTACCCTTGTGCTGGTTTCAGTAATATCCAGCAGAAAATTCTGGGAGAAGCTCTGACCTTAGCACTGAAGCAGCGATAACTACTTGCTAAATGTGCTGCAGATGATCTGTCAAAAGTCCCTTTTCTTGGAGACAGGAATTGGGAGAAATATAAACCATAAAACAGAAAGCTGTCTACTAACAAAATATCCTAGTGTAGTCCAAAATCAGTATTAAATCATGATAGAACTGACAAAATCATAAACATTGAAGACCCATGTATTAGTCCATATCTATCAAAAAAGATAACTCTTCTCCATATGCATATGCATTCATGTTCCCACAGGACACAAGAAGTCTAAGTTCAATACAATTTGTATCAGACTGTTTCCATTGCAACAGAGCAAGGAACATCTTATACTTAACTGGAATCTAAACATTCTGGATAATTTTTTCCTCCATTGCTGCAACAGATTTTTTGTGTGACCCTGGGCAAGATATGTAATTTCTCTCTGCCATGGAGTTAGATAATACTTCCATACCCTATAGCTTGTGCTGCAAGTTGCTGAGTTTCAAAGACAAGTCTGCTCATTAACAAGGATTATGTGTAGTCCTGAAGTGGGGAGAAGGCCTGCAAAAGGCAGATAGAAGTGGGATGGCCTAAAATGTCATTGAAGTCGGTGGGAGCTGAGGGCACAATAGGTGCTCAGGAGTTCTCAGGAGCATTTACCTAATCAAGGTACTGGGAGCAGGTTTACCGTAGAGAGGGGAAAGCATTTATACACTTCATACTCAGAGGGCAAATGGCAAAGACCATTAGATTTCTGATTGATACAACTTGCAGAAAACGTTTCAATGGAGTCAGGACTAATTCTGCTCCTGAGGAATGAGTTCCTGCTGATGTCTGGGGAAGTGTTTGAAAAAAACTTCTAAGGGGTCATGTCCTGTGAATGACAGGGTGACAGAGAGCAGTATTTCACGGTCAAGCAGCTCTGCTTGTTAAGCAGAGCAGAGTAGTTATTGGATGTGCAGGTCCAGCAGCAGGACTGGGGTTCCTGGGGGAGAAGAGTCTGAGTACATAGTTACAAAGATAGAGGAAAACAGGGGTGAGCATTAGCAGAGAGCTGGGCRTAGGCTATCCCTTACACCACTACGTGTATTAAATTGAATAAAGACCAGGGGGAGACATTGGTGAGTGCTAGCATTTGGGAAGACACTAGTAATTCAAATTCATTTGATGGGTAAATTGACACTTTTTATGAATGGGTTTTATACCTTTTAAAATGGTTTCCAGCAGTTGGCAGGGTAACAACTGTGGACAGATCAGAATAAACAGCACTGACCATTTCTGTGTAGAGACGAGCATCTTCTACCTGCAGTTCTTGAGTTCCTTTTGTTAGCTGTTAGCTTCACTGCAAAAAACATATGCCAGAGAATCAACACTTCAGCTTGACAGCACTCTTTGTCATGTCCAGGTAATTAAAATAATGCCRCTGCACCTGGTAGAACTATAAAAATGTCCTTATAAAAGTCTCAGCAGCATTTAATATTTTATTCATTGCAATGTGCTGTGTTTTGCCTGCAGTAAAACAGCCTCATGTAAGCGAGACACTGTACAGYTGAGGGCTGACAAACATTTTCCCTTCAATACATTACTTCAGTTGAGTGGGGTTTTTTTTCCTTCCTCTTTTGAATCCTTGTCTTTTAATTTTTCTTCTGCTTTCAAGACATTAAAAACAAAACAAACAACCCCCAAACCCCCAACCCTTTCTTTGTTAGAAGCAGGCAACCGGAACAGTCAGTGTTTAAGCTTTCAACCCCTTTCCACATGCAGAGAAGACAGTGCGTGAAAACTTTAATTCCCAGAGAAATATATTCCATTTTTTAATCTTGCAATGCCTGAATAATTGCCTTGCATATAACATTATCTCTCCAGTTAGTGACTCAGGAACTAGAAGGAAAAATAAAACAAAGTTTAATATATACAAAATACTGTTGATAGTTTTATTACAGAAGGAGTTGTAAGCCAAACTACACAAGCATAGACATAGCTATTAAAGGAAAAATTACAAGGTTGCCAGCATGAACTGTTCAGAAATAAATAGTCAGGCCTTCCAAAGCCATGAGATCGGCTTACAGACTTCTGGTTTTCAAAATACAGGTTCAGTATGTTCTTATTTGTCTTCACTTTTTGATATGCTGGGGAATCACATGAAACCAGCTTTACTTTACAAATATGGAGACTGGAAACTTTTTGTTTGTGTAATTGAGATTCTTGAATGACTAACATGACTCCAGAATCAAGAGATTTTARAAATTCACCACATGGCCTGCAGTAAAATTATGAGATTTGGCATTATTAGCCTATTCCAGGCTAGCAACCTATCAGATATTACCATATATGTAGTTCCTTGCAAGTATGCCATCCTTTTCCACCCAGTAACCTTGCCTAAACAGAAAGAAAGGACTCTAAGATTTACAGATGTTGTGTAGCACAAAGGGAGATAAGAGCAGGTCGGGACATCAAGAAAATCTCATTATGTTCTCTGTGTCTGCTCAAATCATCCATCAGGACATGTGCAGTAGGTCTGATTCATYCCCAGATCATGGATGTAACTATAGGAGCTCCAGTGGAGATTGCACCAACAATGCAATGAGCAACATGACGAACATCCATCATATGTAGATTGTTTTCTCATCCTTTTTTTCAGGAGAAGGACTGCATGTCTTGGCAGGTACTGTCAGTGCTCTCTTTATATCCAAGAATGCAAGCTCTAGGAATTACATCTGGCACAAGAAGCAGAAGATGGTCATGTTTGTGACAGCCCTGAGCCCTKGAGGGAATTCATTACTTACTCTTGGATGGGGCCAGTCCTGCGCCCAGACAAGCTGCACTGTCATTTTGCAGAATCCCATTTATCCAAGGGATGCAGCTGCCAGCTAGGTGTTTACTCTGAAGGTCGGGGTGAGTGGGTAGGCTGAGTCCAGCCCTTTGAGCATCTTGCTACAAGGCTCAAAATTTATCTAGAGACTAGAAAAAGGAGAAAAGGCTTGGATGAAGAAAATTAAGAATGATATTCCGTCTAACTCCACCAGGCTGTGTGAAGGTGAAAGGATGAAATGAATATGACAAGCCCAAGTCAAATCAGCGGCACAGTCAGCCATATGCTGAAAGTGGAGCCTTACAGGATAATCAGCCCTACTGTGAATTTCATCTAAAGCCAACCATTGATACAATTAAAAAAAAAAATCTCAGCAAAAGCAATCTATATTTCCTCAAGTAGTTTTGGATGCTCAAACACTAAGTCATTGTGCTGATGTGAAAAGCAAAACTCTCRTTTTAGATGGAAAAGGAAAATCACTCATTTAGTTTCACTGACTGCATTCAGTGACAGCTGCAGTGTTGCCAATTATGGCCATTTTATTGCAGGTCTTAGTATTCACTGCTTTTCTGGAAACAAGAAGTTTTGTGCAACTCCTACAAAAAAAATGAATGCCCTGAATTTCTAGTCTTCATGGTTGCAAAGAGCTTGAGACCAGAAATGGGTGTGCCTCACAAGTTCAGAAAACCCAAAGGCAAATAGAAAATAAGCATTTTATTGCTTTTAATCATCCTTGTGATTTTAAGTTGTGCATAATTTTTTTTGGCAGCCTGACTCACAGTTTTTATATGTTCATATGGGGCTGCAGTAGCCCACAAAGAATGAAAAGCAACTGTAAGAGTCATAAGGTGATGCTTACCCAGGTGAGAGGTTAGGGGCAGCAACCAAACAAGTATGAAACATTTTGCATTTGCCAGCAATTGCTGTTTCATGTTCACACTGGCCAGCTAGCAAACACCAAAAAAGGTATTTTACTGGAGCAGAGAAAGTTAATGAAGAGCAGGGAGACAGGATTCCTATCTAACCCTGGAAAAYAGGCTAAAGCTGATCCTGAGAAAAATATACTGGAATCTAACTGCTACTGTTGTGTTAATGAGAGGTTGGGAAAGCAGAGAGGGAAGGCATGTGTTTAYATCGCAGAGCTACTAATAAAAGATTTGTGTTGTCTTGATTCTGCTACTGACTCATCGAGCAGGGTTAGGCCTACTTCATTTCTCACTTCAGAGTAGATGAGACTTAACTATAGACCCAGACSCTGTCACATTTATGCACGTTGAGTAACACTTTCTTCCCTGGTGACACTATTATGGAGTAAGAAACTCCATAGTTCATAGCAAGTGAGTGACTCTCAGGACCACCTGTAGAAACAAAAAAATAATATGAAGTGCCTGCAGCACAGAAGTGTGCTAAGGCTTAGCTAATCAGGTCTGTGCCTAATGCATCAAGGCGTTGATAGGCTTAGTGTAGATCTCAGGCTTGGATCAACTACTGCTTCTCTAGAGGTTTTCCTTCGAGAGCAAATAAGCAAGAACTGAGGAAAGTCTGGGAGTTCAGATTCCCTCAGTCTGCAAACCCAGTGACTCATTGTCTGGAGAAGCTTGCAAAGTGTGAGGGACAACCACGTAGGTCCCTCTTCCATGCTTAACTCAAACAGGAACAGAGAAGGTGAAGGATCCACTCTTAATCACGTCTTTCTGGAGATGCTTCCGAAAATGCTTCTACTTACACCAGTATATGACACTGCTCCAAAACTGATGAGTTTAAAGCCCAGAGCAAAACCCATGCTTGTAAAAGCTGTAAAGGCCTTTGAGCATATGCAGTGTACAAGCACCACAACTTGCCAGTAAGAGTGCTATTCAGTAAACTCTTAGGAGTTTTTTCGTGTTTAACCAAAAGCTTGTTTCAAAATACAATTTTAAAATTCAACCAGTTGAATGAATCATTGAACACCATTTGTTCAGGAAATTATTTTGTTAATACTAATGAGTATTAACAACATTATATATAATTTAGAGATGATAATTCATATGATAGACATGCTTCTGTCAGTGACCACACTGCTCCATTTCCTCATCTATAAATTCCACCTTGGAGGTATCCTTTGTAGAGTACAGAGCTGTTAATAAGAAGCACAAGATTTAGAAACTACATTTCACAGAAACTAGATTTATTATAATTGTATTATTGTGGCTATGTTCTTCAAATGTAAGAAGTGAACTTTTCTGTTGATTGTCTCCTCATATTTCAAAGAAACTACATGTGGAATGAATTCAGGCCAATGTCTCATTCGTGCTCTTAAGGAGGCCCTTATATTTTTACTTCTGATTGGAAACATTTTGCATTGTTTTCATTTGCTTGGTGATCTCAAAGAAAACATTGTCTTGCTAGAATTCCTAATTCCTAAATTATCTAGTTCACATTTATTTTCATTACTCCAGTACACAAAAATCAGGCTGGGCAGCTAAAGATCATTCTGTATTAAATGTACATTTCAAGACTTACAGCTGCAATAAAACCCTCACCTTTATACTTATTGGCTCAAGAACTTCATGGACCCCTTTTATTACATATCCATAACTTACAGCAACATAAAAACACATCATTGTTTTTCTTGATAATTTTGCCATCCTGCTATTTTATGAGCCAATAATCCAACTCTCGGTTAGTCTGTGAGTACAAATGCCAGGTACTGTATCTTGACAAAAGAATTGGATTATTGCCAAATAAAACAGTCAGACTATTATGGCTAATATGCTAGAAGTGTTTGCAATGGGTTTTTAAATAATCCTCTACATTTATATTGCACCRTTCATCTTGAAGAGAACCAAGGTGCTGTGGAGACTGACAATGGGTCTTTTTGCTAAAATGTAGCTGCTGCTAAACTGGAGAAATAGTGACGATCCTGCAAACAGCATTACATGAGTGCAGTACACATGTACATGAACAAAGTGAAGAATAATATTGCCATTTGAAATTGAAGGCTAATTACCTGAGCTAGGATTTGATGAGGACAGGAGAGCTGAGATGCAGCTGCTTATAAAAATGTCTCAAAGTGTTCATGGGTCAAATTTCATCATTTCTGAGTAATGCCACTTCCACCAGCATAAGATTCCCTGTCATCACAGTTGGCACATTATTTCCAACTGAACTCAGAGATAAGATTGTAACTTGGACAGCAAAAAGCTTCATTTGTATCAGCACACGTTTTTCCCAAGAAAATTTGCTAAGCAGTCCAGTGACTTCTGAAGCCCTATTTCTTTTGTATTAGAAGAACTTTGGCATAAATGGCTTTACCCATTACAGTTCAAACGTGGTAAGTGTGGGAAGGTGCATGACAGGCAGCCTTCAGCCAGGGATGTGAAGGCACTTTGCTCATGTCTGAGTTGTAAATGCAAATACTGCGCTATTTAATGCACAGCAAATCTTCCCTAAATGTAGTAGAAGGATATATAGCATTCTAGCGGACTTAGAGATGCATCATTAGTCCATTCCCACAGTCTGCTCTAATCCTGCTTTGGGGCTGGCTCTGCCACATATACTCAAAGGATGGAAAGATTAAAGTTGAGTATGCAGAAGATGAGAAATTCTTGTATTTTGTCATTTTCCCATTCACTCTGTGCTGTTACATGTAGGTATGAAAGGATTTAGTTCTTACCTGAAACAGCAGATAGGTTATAAAGGCAGCATGATACAGACAGTCTGTCAAGAACTATCATTACAGGAATGGATCTGTACTGCAAGGAAAGATCACTGACCAATCATCCCTTAAAATGCTGCCCAAAGCAGGTAGGAAGTATGGAAGCAGCATACACCAAAGCTGAAGTCTGAGTTACAGAGAAGGCATGGGAAAATTTTACTGTTAAAGAAGAAAAAAAAAGGAAAAAAGGAAGTGCTTTGTTTCCAAATTGGATCCAGCTCCAAATTCCTTGCAGGTTAGAGAGTCCTAGACCCTAAAACTGGGTAACACTTTTGAGGCCCAGCTCATTTGAGAGGCCCGAGACTTTCCCTTGGTAAAGAACTAGACCCTAAAAATAGTGTAAGGAAAGTGCTTGCTCAACAGCAGGATAAAAGCAGAATTCATGGTACAGGCTTGSGATCCATTACAGCAAGACCTGATATCCTAGGAGAGCTAAGACACCTTTACGCCTCTTAGGACCTGTCTCCTTCCCTTGCCATACTGGAGACTGAGGCATTTCCATTGCAATGCTCTGTTTTCTCTCTGGGTCCCATGCATCAGGCATGGTATGTCAAATAGGACTCAGTTTCAGAYGGTGCTTGCTTTTCTGAGTTTAACTGAAATCATTAGGCAAATTATTTAGCAGGGTACACTGGGATTTAGTAGTAGGATTCCCATTAATATGGCCAGATATACCTAGCTGAATCTCTGCACTGAAATTTCTCTGCACAGTATTGTCTTAATAGTCATTTTTTAGCCTCTCAGCAGTTTGGTTAGTCTTCACAGAGATGCTATAGCAAAACTGAAGGTAAAGCTTCCCAGGACTTATCACTTAAGAGACAATGATCCCCTTTCTTCAAGCTGCTTCAAATTTCTTCAAGTCAGAAAAAACACTGATGTTGCTGACAAAAGGAGAAGGTGCCATATTAAGGGCACTGTAATAGCTGAAACTGGTCGCTATTGATTAGTCCTTCGTAGGCTGAGAACTCAGCTGCTTTTCTCAAGGTAAATTTCTACAAATTCCTTAGGAGTCAACCCTGATGCAAGCATTCACCAATAACAACAAGAGATGGCCTGTGCTGACTCAGCATTCTTCCTAATTTATWTTTCAGAAGGTACCAAAACCCCAAATTATATTAAAGGGTTTTGTTTTTGTGTCTGGCTAAAGGGACCGATGCTAATATATGCATGTTCAGAGATTACAGAACATTTTATCACTATATCCTAACTCAAACAAGTACAGGGTCATTTAGGAACACGGCAGAAAGACACCACCATGAAAGTGTTTCACTTTAACAATGAACTTCTTGTCTACCATGTTGTCTAACCACTGAACTTGGTGCTAAGCCTTCCTGGGCATCAGTGGTATGGAACAAACTTTCACTAAATATCAAATCAGGTGCATCGTGGTGGAAAGATGGTTTATAACATTCTTGCCTTGAATCCTCTTGCATGCACCATTCAGGTAGCTCCAGAATCGCACACCTGAATCAACTATTGAAAACTTGGAGGGATGGTGGGATCAGCTTACAGCAAGACAGCTAGAAAGGTCCCTACTACTAGCCCATAGACCTGCCTTTGCCGTAAGGGTGGCTCAGCTGTTGTCATGGCTACTGAACTGCTTCAAACTGAGACGCAGGGTATTAAGAATAATTGAAACCAGTGGTTTTTTACCTTGATCCATTGGGATCCAAGTTGCAGCAGTTCAGATTCTGCTTCAGTTGAGCTGTCTTTGAAGTAGGGACAGGAGACAAGAAAGGAGGGGTGGGAGGGAACAACTTCTGGGACAGAGTCAAAACATATGTTGCAAGGCAAGTCATCATCACATGTGCATCAGAGCCCCAGATCTATATTGTTAGATCAGTGCAAAGCCATTAAGAGAAATGAAATTATACAGCTGTGGGGGCTTCACTGGGCCACCAAAGCCTTTCTCAGTTGGGAGTTATGAGCTGTAAGAAAGAAGGTACTAATTGAAGTTCTGTGGTTTGTGTTATCAAATAGGGCAGGCTAGATGATCTGTCATTCAAGTATCTGCCATCTATTTTTGGTAAAGAACCTATTCTGACCTGATTCCTACCCAGTTGCAACCTGGGTAATGTAAACGTAAAGTGGATGCAGGACAATACCAAACCATGACTGCAACACCTACCTGGGGGAAAGCGACTACACAGGGTTTAAGGCAACAGAAAATCCTGACCTATTTGCATGTCTGGCAGCTAAGTAGTAAATATTGCATTTTTGCTTATAAACCGAGCACATTTGGTCTCGACTCACTGAGAGCCAATAATCCTGCAGCTTGGAAGTGACATTTTAACTGAGTCACTTTTCACAGCAGAACAGCACTTTCAGTGTATTATTGGGGTTGTAAATGTTTGTCTCGGCACTCCTATCTTGTTAATATTGCTAGGAAATGAAGAGCTTTGCCAGAATTGAACCCTACTCCAGAGTGCGAGTGCCTGGATCGTACTTTGTTATCCAGTTGTACTTCTTCAGAAGATGATAGAAATGTTCATAACTCTAGAATTGAGATGGTAACTTTACAGGTTAGATCCTGCAAAGGCTTACTGCCTCCCTACACTCAGCCAGGAGCACTCTCAGGAAAGCTTATACACRTGTATATGTGAGGCTGCAGGACTGGGCCTTAAATTTGAAGAAGGGGAAAAAGATGATTGTGTGGATGTTTTGGGATGAAAGCATCAATGTCTCAAACAGACGCAAATGCCTGAAGACCCCCAAGCATACCTAAAACCCCTGCTGATTTCACAAGAGGCCACGGTTAATGCAGAGAGCCTTGTTTGGCAGGGAATTAATGCAATAAAAATTCAGTATTTTCTTTGTTGACCATCCAGCTGGATATTAATAACAGAAAACCTGACTACATTATGTAAGTGTGTTGGCCTCTTACCTTCTAAAAGAGATTAGTTTTGAGTTAGATTACAAGTTAATTAGCTATTGATGTAGTTTCTTGCTATTACAAATATTGCCAATTTTCCATTTGCAAAACATTACGTACGCTTAAATAGTAGACTGCCAGAACTTTTTATTTATTTAAAAATGAGATTATATCCATTTATGAAATCTATCTTTTTAAAGTATTTTGGAGAGCTACACAAGGAATTTAGTATACTAAACCCTGTAAAGAATCTGACCATGATCGAACAGGAATCCACTCACAAATCCACTATCCAGAAAAAGCAATTAGCAAATAACAAAGAACAGACTACACATGAAATGTTGGTCTACAAAGATTTTCAGATTGTACAAAAGGAGCTTCTCTATAAATGGTTAAAAAGGAAGAATATTTTCAGGAACAAGTATCCTGGATCAAAGATCAATGCACTGGAAAATAAATCACTTCAAAGTGTGGTAACACAGTTTAATAGAATAATTTTACAGCTAGCAAACCTTTCTGTGAAAGAGAAGCGATTTGAAGAGATGGACTTGATAAAACTGCCTTTCAAAGTGCCTCACAAGTACTCAGTCTTTGGTGACTTAACCAAAATATACGTCCAAAGAATTGTGAATTCTACATCTTTGGATCTCTAGGGCAAATCTACCTGCCATCTACAGTGTCATGCAGGAGAAAAATAGGATCTAAGATATATATATTATAGATATATATACACACACACATACATATTAGAAAAATGCCTGAACCAACATCTTACTCTATAGTGTATTATATTAAACTATGCTATTAAAAAATAGCGTTTTCAGGCCTGACTAAGCTCAAGGTCCCATTGTGCTAGCTGCTGTACAAATAAATAGCTCCACTGACTTCAGACAAAGGATAGAAGAAAACAAATATTAGTGTTCTGTCTTGCATTCATTTGGCAAACAACTGAGGTGATGTTCCCTTGATTCAGCTCTTACCTGCTTCAGCTCAGTTTGGTATGTGACTGCAGGCTCACAGCCATCAATAGCCTGGGCTAAAAAGTCCCAGTGTGAACTTAGCCAGTTGAGGTATATAAATAAGTTCCCCTCAACAAGCCCTGCTGGGAAAGCTGCTAAATTCARGCAAATGGCATGCACCTGCATGTAATTCTCTTATTTCCTCTATTTTAGAAGTGGGGAACTGAGTCTCAGAGAGACCAGTAGCTTTCTTAAGGTCATACAGGAAATCTGTCGCATAAATGGAAAAAAAAAGACAAATTTGCTGAGTCAACAWATCTTTATGACAAGTCCATCTCACAGATGGGGAAACTGAAACTCAGAGAGCTGGAGAGGTCTGACAGACCACACAAACACCAGGCTTTATATAGAGTAAAAAGACTCTAGATGTTGTGGTTTGCCACCTTTTGTAGAGAACACTAGTCCCTGCCAATACATTCACCTAACAATTGAGTTGTACAGAATTGAGACAACAGCTCTCTCAATCCCCTCTAGGCAGCCAGAAAAATGAACTCCCTTTGAAACTGCAGTGACCATTTATTAGCTCAGGAATATAAAGGATGGATGTAAAGCAAACTAATTACATTTGATGGGGGCTTTTGGGATCTGAGGTCTGAGTTGCAAAATAGATTGGGAATGGCTGTTCATTGTCAAACCTCCAAAGGGCAAAGGAGAAACAAGGATGTTGCTATTATTTGCATTGCTTGAGCACTGGTCATTGGATATGCATTTCTCATTGAGTGATTAACAGTTATCCAGCACAAAGAGCAAATAAAAACCTTGTCTAACTCAGTCATTCCCATTCTCTCTGGTCTTACTGCAGTAAATCATGTGAAATGGGCTGTTTTATTCACTGTCACTCCTTAATATCATTATTCTGCTGTGATGTCATACTTCAAAATCAGCAATAATTAAGAAAACATAGAAGATCTTTAACTAAAGTGTTTTTCTCTTGAAAATCAGTGACTTTAGGTTTTATTTAGCTCCCTGCAGATAGATTCGTGCCTCTGCACAGATGGAGTTACCAAAGTCAATAGAGCTCTGCCGAGGCACAGGGGGTCAGGCTCTGCAGAGCTCCTCTGACTTCATGAGCAAAGCACTCACTGCTGGGTCCAAGCTTCCAAACTGCATTTGGGTTTATAAAGGTTTCTCGGATCCAGAATAAACTATGAAAGCCTTTGATTAAGTCATTATGAGGCATAATATGCTGGCATGCCAAGAATCCAGTCCCAAATTGATACAAAGGCAGGTCTGCTAAGGATGAATGGGTATTCTGGGGGGTTATTGTGAAAACTCAAAATGACATACATGAAACTGCTGGTACAGAGCTTACTTGCTGTTGCTACTGATAGCCATTAAAATGCCTCACAAATTAWATGCAATCATCCTTGCTGTTGCACAATGAAGGACTATCACGGGCCTGCTCCTGCTGCTCGGTGAAGCCGGTGGGCCTTGTGTAGGCTCAGCCGTTCTCCGCATGCTCAGTGAACTGGCACAGAAAACTCCTGTTGGTTTTAATATGTGAAACACCCAGCACAAGGCAATCCATATTCCTGACTGGSGCATTTAGGTGTTGCTTCATTGCCTGTAACAGCACAAATAACTAAATATTTTGCATGGAGATGATTGGGAAGGGCCTATAGAACTAGCCTTTCCAAAAGACAGGGCATTTTTGGGCCTGAGCAGGCACTGGTATTAGCACTATTAATAGCAGGCTTACAGTTTCTGTGCAGGCTTAATTCCCGAGACAAACCAGGGCCTCAATACACAGATGTGACAATGAAGCGATGGGCAAATATAATTCAAAGCACAGAGCACTGTAAAATTATATGATTAAAAAATGAGCTCCAAAGCAAATTTCCTTCTGCTTTGGTTAAAAAATGGCAGCAAGTTTAGATAACTAGTCATGGGAGCATCAGCTTCTTTCACACTTATTTAATAGGACGTCATTTCACTTAAAAAGATTGAGAGGATAGTATTACATGCTCAGACAGCAGAGCGATGAATGTGGTACAAATACCTGGAGAGACAGATTAGCTAGCTATTTCTACTCACAGCCCTCTCCTAGGAGCACAGAAATGACATCTCAGCATGCTTTTTTGGAGGATCAGAAAAACATAACAAACACAAGGACAAAAATATACCATGGGAGTTACAGCTAATTTCTTGCTATAATTTGCATCAATTTACACATAATCATTGTGGGTTTGAAAATACTACACAGCGCCAACAGCAGAGTGTGTGTTGAAATGGCACAAATCAGAAGAAATAGAAATATAGCCTGAATTAAAAGCACCTCCAGAATGGTTGTATAGGATATTAGGTTCACAAGTTCTTCCTTGCAGTTGGCTTATGCAGGGGATTTTGTTCTACAATATGCAGCCCAATTTTTTTAGGCTATAGCTGGATAGAATGAATTTCACAGCAAATGCTTTTAGACTTCAGAAAAGTCCTACCAAACTGCAGTGTAGTTTGTATATTCCTGATATGTTAGATGAAGAGCTTTTTCTAAAAGGCCACAAACAGTAGACACTAACACCACAATGTTTTCATGCAGATATACATTTGAGGAGGTAATAAAATTGTAGCAGAATTACTGAATTAGGGTTCAGAAACATGGTTTAATATAAATACCTTATTTATTTCCAGTGTATGAAAATTACTAAAATCACATTTCACATTTGTTTCTTTAAACATCATTTCTATTCAAAGCAGATCTGGATTGATTACAAAAGAGGAAAATTTCTGTACACTGTAAATTTTATTTTTGTCCATTTTTATAACTTAAAATAATTCAAGATAATTTGAAAGGGAAATAAAAATAAATGTGCTCCCAGATTGAAACCCTGCATATAAAACAAACTAAAGATGAGTTATGAACCTCCATGAAGAATGATTTATAGTAGAAATACTGGTGTTACTACAGCTCTCTTTTATTGGGTCATGAACATAGGGGATATCATAAAAGGGGGGCTAAAATGATTTATTAAGAGAATACATTATCTTCTAAAGAAAAGATATTTAATCTATGAATCACTTACACTTGACCCAGTACAAAGGTTTCTAGTATTAACAGGAGTGGATGCAGGCTTGATTTAGATAAGGGATAAACATGGAAGCAAGTGCACTCATGGGAGGGCTGATGCAGAAGACTGCAAGCCCCTGAAGCATCCAGGTAAACTGCACCTGATGAAGTGAGCTTGATTTTTAAAGGCATTTATTTTAATAACATGAGATATAAAAACTTCTCAAGGAAAATCAAATAGCAAAGAATTTAAGAGGGTGCCTATTTCTAAACTGTTAGTAGCCCTATTGAAGCCAATAGCTACAATTTTTCAAAGGTGCCTAAAGGAACTGGGCACTTATATCCTATTCACATTCAGTGGAAACTGTGTACCTAAATCTTGTCTGTGTTTTGAAAATCTCTTCCAGTGGTGTTATCTGTAGGCTAAGTAAGGCTCAGATATGTTACTGAAATGCCTTGTCACCACTGAAAAGCCACCATGTAAAGTAACTTTAAAGCACTAATGCAGCTGATGTTGAATGCCTGTTTCTCCTGATGGCATTATGGTTAGACATAGACACAGATCTGAACCAAAGCTGCAGATCAATATGGACTTTGCACATGTTCACACTGCACCTGCAATGAATCAAAGGCCAAGAGCACTCCTAACTTTTGGGTGTGGGAGACACACCACGTTTAGGTTATCATGTTGAGGCATGAGCCCTTGCCTTCCTAGGTCATGAATACTCACAAGCATATACCTTTTCTTTTCCCTCTGGGAGCAAGTATTTTCAGCAACGAAGCTGACTTGAGTCTACAGTATTCTAGCTGGGATCTGCAAGATCTTTCTAGGCTCCTACCAAGACTTTATCTGTTCATGCTCCACTGTCTGGGAGGCTTATAGAGCTTCACTTTTCCTTCATTCACTGCTGACAAGTTATGAATATTTGTTCAAATTTTCCCAATACTAGATAAACATTTGGAAAGGCTCACGAGAACTTAGAACAAAACATGTGTCCACACACATGCATATGATGGCACATGGCATGTGTAGCATTCTGTGGAGCAGTGTGCTTTGGCTGCCYCCTTGATTCACGATGGGGAGAGGCTAGGATCCAGAAAAAGCCAAGTTTCGAGCTGAGGTGAATTACCAGAGGAAGTGATGAGGCAGTGGTTGAGCCCTGAGTAACACAACCGAACCTAGCCCTTGCTATAGCCCCTTTCCATCACTGGAGTGGTATAGGGGAGTCATAAAGGCAGCAGGATGGCCTTTCGGAGAATTCCTCTCACGCTTGAGCAATGTTGAATCGTAGTGTGCATCTTCATGTGATCTACCCTCCCAGCCTTTGCTGCATGGTATTTCAGGAGCAGGAGAGAGCTTGTGCCATATTGCTCAGCCCTCGGTCATTCTGGATTGCACCACAGCTCAACAGTAAGCTGGAGTAGTCCCTTACTTGCTTTAGTTTATGCTGGGGACCACTCTAGCCCTCCACGTGGCCCAGAATCTCTCAGCTGGCCCAGAATATGCAAAAAAATGGCTGCATTGTCCCTGGAGCTTGTTTTCTGTGCTATATCTGCATCTCTTGAGATACATGTAATATAAACTGGCTTGAGGTCCCTGGTTCAATTGCCATAAAATTTGAGATCCAGAATCCTGCTATTTCCTCTCTCTCCATCCTAGAAACGTTAGGATGGGGAGAAGCTTTTTAGGATGAACTGGACCCAAAACTTTTTATGGAGATGAGCTTTCCAAGCTTTGGACAGGACATTCTGGTGACAGAATTCTTCGGGAGACACAACATCATTTATAAATTTAGATCATTGCCAGGGGATGAGTCCCAATGCTATTGTATTTTAGTTATTTGCTGCATACAAAGTCACAAAGCACGGAAGACTTGAATGTGTATTCAAGACACACTCAGATAACAACGATTTCACCTCTGCCTGGCACATTTCTGTGCATGCAGCCAAGTCGCCTGCGACTAGGTGGCAGCACTCCACTGAGCAAACCAAACCTCTGTCTATAATAGGAACTAACCATTTCTGCTAACAGAAAAGCCATATTCTGATTTATAGGAGAATAGAGGGTAAATAAAAGTCACCAAAGCCTCCTGAAGTCTTATATCAGGGCTGTGCAGGACAGCTGGAAAGTTACAACTTAGCTGAGCAGTTCTTTTGCAATGAAATCCAATACTACAGAAAATTGCACTGGTCTGGTCATGAAAACGGTAAGAAAACTAGAAAAATTCTGTAAGAATTTTCTCAGGGCCTCAAACCCTTCCTCCAGACAAAGTTCAGCTGCCTTAGAAGAGCTCACAGTTCCCACACTCACCAGAAACTGGAGCAACTCTCTGCCAAAGCAGATGTAGTACAAATAGCTCAACAAAGCTTTGACTGTTTTGGCTTAGCTTTTGTCTCAAACAGATGAGATACCATCTCTTACAAGTCAGTTTTATGAGGATCTGTCAACCTGGTCCCCATCTGTTCTAGAAAAAAAGCCTTTTCAGGTTAGGGTAGAACATAGAGTCAAATCCACAGAGCACAGACTGAAATTCAAGTATTTGAAGCCCCTTGCTATGCCARGTATCAAGGGGAGAGTTTGCATTTGAGTTTCCATGTCAAGCTGGTTTCTATTTCAAACCTCTTATTAACAGTTATCATTTATAAAAGACAAAGTATACACAGCTAAGAAGAAAAGATGAAAGAAGCAGTGAGATAGATGCACTGTATGCAGCACTGCAGAGACAGAGCAGGTAGAAGAAAGAGCAGAGATGCACTAAGTTAAAGATATTCACTTASAGATAAAAAAAGTTAATGAAATCTGCTAGGAGAAAGGAAGGCACTGCCTAGAGTAGAAAGTAAGAATCAGAGCCTTAGAGTGGCGTGATACAAGGATGAGATCCCAAAGCTGATTTCTTACAGCGTCCAGAATTGACCATTGGAACTGGGGAAGAATGGGCTAGTGTGCTCTTGTTTGACCTCATTTTTAATAAGGGATTAAGGGTTTTCATGAAAGAGTATTCCTGACGAATGTTTCTGTCCCAGAAACCAGTTTAAACTGTCATTGCTACTAAACGTCCAGCACTTGGAATTACATCCTCCACTACCTTCCACTGAAAAGCAAATGTGCCTAACACTGAAGTGAAGAGACCTGGGGCACTTTGCAACAGCTACATCCTGAGTTCTCACCTTATCCTTACAGAAGATGTCTGCTCGGAGCTGCCAGCTCCCTTTTGCCAGCTGAGCTCTGAGCTTCACCCTACAGCCCTTCAGGAGATCAAGAGACTGTGAGCAGCAGCATTTGCACCAGAATGGCCAAGACATTAGCACTGATTTCTTTCAATAATGGTGGCACATTGGTTGTCTTATTTCATCACCCTCCTCAGAATCCTAAAGGCTCCACTAACAAAGAAATATCTGCTTCTGGCAATGCTCTGTTCCCATAGATGGTGAGGAAAGCAAACTTGCTGCCTTGGGTATTGGTCACTGTTCTCATGTTAATTCTTACTTACCTTCAGAATGTTTGCAATAAGCTTTTCATTAATCAATTATTAAGACAGTCAGGAGTGTACTACAACTTCACAGACTCTGTTATATAAAAGAAGGGTTCTTTTGACTTTCAAATACCTCTCTTAGCCCTGTTTGCAGCAAGCTTTTGACAGGAGAGAAGCTGTCTGGGTAGAGCAAAGCCTTTCCTGTCCCAGAAATTTCTGCACAAGATTTATCTGAGTTGCAAAGAGTTAAGAACTGTCACATTCTGCCCCCATCCTCCCTTTTTTTTCATTTKCATTCCTCATAACAATGTTGGCAGTTTGCTGAAAACACTGAACATAAAGCCCAAACCAGCCTAATAGCTCTGCCAAAGCAGCGGCTGCAGGTATTGGATAGAGGACACCTTTGACCTTTCAGAATGAACTTTGGTAAGAATGCGTGTGTGTGTATGGAGGTGGGGAGAGGCAGCTTCCCACCCCAAGCCCATTCCCGGTCCTAGCATCTTGTYCTTTCCTGAGAGTAGCATGTAACATAGGAATTCTTCCAGCTTATATTGCCCCCCTAAACCCATTCTCTCTGATCACCTCCCACCTCCAAAAAAAGTGAGGCAAAGACTTTCCCTAGGCTGATAATTGAAGTGATGGGTGTCTGTGCTGCACTGGTGGTGAGGTTTCAAACCCTGCTGAGGATGGAAGATTACTGTTGTCGTTCTGAGAGAGACTTGTCATATACAGAAGAAAAACCCTGAGAAGGAACTGGAAACTACAGTGCTCTGTTCAGTGGGTTTCTGCAAAACTGTGATGTCAGAGCAGCAGAATATGTATWGGGTGGGTGGGGGCGAAATGGCTCATCAGGCTAGGGACAGGCAATACACTGCCACCACAACTGCATCACATTTCAGATATCCTTCACTCCAGTAAGATTAGGTACCAGYGCTATCCTGACATCTGAGACTCAAGCCCTGTGCTCTGCTCTGGGCCATCCGGCAGGTGCCCTTGCTTGCCTGCCATAGAACTGAGTGTCAGCAGCGCCCAGGACTGGAGACAGGCTGCTGGCTTACTTACATCCCGGCAGCAGAGCAGACCTCTTGGAGTGTACTATTGGGAAAACTTTTGTTTCCAGGGAAGGAAGAGGGGTGAGTGAAAGGTGGCTCAGGAGTAGAGGGATGAAGAAAGGGAGGGAGAAGAAAGGACGGAGAAAGAGAGGGGTCTCCAAATATCCAATTGCTTGCTGCCCTGAAGCCTCTGCAACGGGGTGAAGTTCTCCAGAGACACATCCTGTCCCTCTAGCCATGTCAGATTGCCTCTGGCAAAGATTTTTATACTAATATTGTCTTTTATACCAGAAGTCCCTGAGGGGGGAGGAGATCTTTGAAGCTACACATGCAAATCTTCAAAGAAGGATGTTGAAGAGCACTCATAGAAATGGTGTGGGAGAGTCTGGAACAGGGGAATAACACCATAAATCTGGCTCTCCCCCTTTTCTATACCTGCTGGGAAAGATGTACCCACCTTTGTGTTTCCTCTTCGAGCAGTTATATAAAGCATCCTGAATGATGAAGACAGTTTATCGATTTTTCCATCCTGTTGGAAACTTCTACCAGTTTCTTCCAATAGCTGTGAATTAGAAATAATCCATAAACCTACAGTACAGATTGGAGCCTTAACCACCGTCAAWGATGAGATTGGGGGGGACAGGGGACCTGCATCCTCCTACAGCATACACCTTTTTAGGCATTTTTTTAAAAGTCAAATGCCTAACCTTTGCTGGCATTACATAGCAGAAGCCCCTAGAAAATGCCAATTTATACTGCTAAAGAATGTGTTAAAAGCAGGTGATTTTAGTTGTAGAATCTTACTATTTACAAAAATAATAAATCATTCAAGAAGACATGTTTTCTCCCTCTGAGCAGATGCTTTTTCTTTCATTTCCGCTGTCACATATTCCACAACCCACACAATCATTAAGTCACCAGGTTTTACAGGAACTTCTGTGGTAAAATAAAAAAATTCCATCAAACCCTGAAGATAAAAAGCTGTGTGCATGCTCTGTGGCTGTTTATTATTGCCCCGGTTAAGAGCTGTGCACTGCTCTCCKAGTTTGATTCTAAATGGAAACCGCTGAGTTTTATTACGTTTATTATTTAGCTCACGATTATCTGCAGTATGTTCTTCAAGAATCACACCTTGGACCAGCCCAAACCAGAGTTGCTCACGTCCTGCGAAACATTGCATTTTCACTGCAAGATCAAACAGAGGAGGCTCTCCGACCATTCTTGGATAGGATTGATATTACCTCTGTAGATGTTGCCAAGCGAATTTTCAATGGAGTCATGGAAGAAAAATTTGCTGATGGAAATACTAACTGGGGACGAATCATGACCATATTTACATTTGGAGGACTTCTCACTAAGAAGCTTCAAGAGCATGGAGTTCAGCTCACAGGAGAGGAGAAGGAGCAGATTTCTTATTTCATCACAGAGTACATCATAAACAACAAAGCTGAATGGATAGATGCAAATGGTGGCTGGGTAAGTTTCAGTCCAACATCTTGTCATTTTCTACCAAAGTGTTGATTATTCTTAATTAAGGGAAAATGTTGTTACAGACAATGTCAAAAACATTATATTCAGGGCTTTATTTGGTGTCTTAATTCCTGATGTCTGGAATCTCTCCTTGAGACTTACAGTAAAAACTTTGTTTCTGCTTGAAATGGAACAATGCTAAAAGATATTTTTCTTTTAGAAACATCACTTTCTGTACCTTTTACAGTTAAAACCTTACAGTTAGTCTTGATTCACAGGATCATGTTGTAACTCAGGTTGGGAGGGACCTTAGGAGATCATCTAGTCCAACCTCATGCTCAAAGCAGGGTCAACTATGAGTTCCATCAAATTTCCCATTATTAAATCCCAAATTAAATGGCATCCTAAGGATAGGTTCAGCAATTACGCTTCTGTAGAGGAGTTGGTCCAAGCTGAAGATTAGTAAAGAACACACAGATGTGATCCTCAGAGCTGAAGTCAATGCTTTTGCTTAAGCCACTATTTCATCCCCCAAGTCAGTTTAGTTTAACAAATTCACAGTTAAATACAACTGGAGTCAAATTGTACCTGTTTCTTCTAGACTGAGATAATCCTATGACATTCATATACCAATGGTCAAAACTGAGAAAAGCATTTATCAGTATGGGGGCTTTTTTGTCCATCTGCTGAAATTCCCTTCTGCTAGCGGAGGGGGAGGTTCCTTTCACTTTGCAGAGTTTCAAGTTTCATTACGCGGGTATTTTGTATTGCAGTTAGGGGAAGTGGAGAATAAATGACATCAGAGTCAGTTATTTCCCTGGTACTTTTTTCCTTTACCTATTTGTAAATGGTGCTTTCTCTTTCCACCCCCTCTCTGTTCCTACTTCTCTTATATTTGATATTTGCTATTACTTTTTTCCCTCACTTGTTTTCTAGTGCTTTTCTTTTCCTTCATTTTCCTTTTGCTTGCTTTGGTCCCTCCTCTGGTAACAGTAAAAAAGGTGATAGTGAGTGATTGATCCTTCATGCATCAGATTTATTGTAAAGGCTTCTCTCTCCATCTTTTTCAAATAGAGTCAATCCTATCTACAAAAGTATCAACTCCTGGCAACATTCTCTGTCATAATATGTGGCTCATCACAGTAAAATAATGAGGCTTAAAAGAATAAACTTATAAGCATATTATTACATCAGAAACATGGTATTTGTATCTTTGTATCTTCCTTAAAGATGTAGGCTCAAATGATATAATTCACATTCATTTTCTATTTATACAGGGAGGGCACAATCTTGACTTGGAGACAAAATAAACATTCAGCAAAGTGCAGCCATTTTCAGCTACTTTTTTTAAAACCCTATTCATCTTTTTAAGATAGAGTGCTGAAAAGTTGTCCCTCTACGCACAATGGTGTAGTACTCTTAACCTGACACTAGCATGAAGTAGTGCATTTTTCCTACATACTCATTTCTTTAAGCTATCCCTAACTGCATGCTCTTTTTCACAGGAAAACGGCTTCCTGACGAAGTTTGAAAGGAGATCACTACTGTCTCTCTCCAAAATTACAGCCATATTCATAGCTTTTTTTTCCCTGTTCAGAGAGTACTACTGAAAAGAACGGACCTGCCATATGTGTATAAACTAGATATTGCCACAAGCTTCACAGCAAAGCTTTCCTCCAAGCAATATCAACTGGAGAATACTTTTCTTGCATAATTTGTTTTTAATTTATTTGTATTTATTTTTACTAAATGCAATGTTTAACATGCTATCCTAATGGTCAAAACTGGAAACTAGAAACCTCTGAAGAGGAAGCAACACAGCATCATTCAGCAATGCAAATCAACCTTTTCAGGCAGGACTATTTTGAGAGAGAGATCATTACCCGGATCCAGACAGTTTTTGGAATCTGTTGCATGTCTATGAAAGGACATTGTTTACTTAAATACAATCCAATGGGTTAAGAAACAAGTTTTAATCTCATTTGTTTTGTAAATGAAATACTACTGTAATGCATTTTATTGCAACATTTGTATAAGCAAAAGGGGGGGGGCAGAAAAAGGAAATGCTAATTCCGATGTAGAAGTGTGTACTGGCACAGACTAAACAATCTTTTGGGGAAGAGCAATTTGTGGAAACTAGCAACTTAAAAATGTGCACTCAGTTACTGTTAATGCAATGGTATGTGTTAAACAATTTTTGCTGTATGTTTTTAATTACTCATATCTACAGTGACTGCTCTTTCAAATTTTTGTAATGTAGTCACCTGACTGAACTTCTTTTAAACAAAATGTTTTTAAATAAGCAAGAACAAAATGTTTTTTAAAAAAAGAAAATTGTGTAAATACACTAATATTTTTTGAAAAATACATTAAAATATGTATTTTAAAGTTTTACGATTGGTTTCATTTCTTTCAGAAAACCTGGAGGGTGGGAAAAGCGGAAGGATCTACCTGGATTAGGTAACTCCTAGAAAAACTAGCATGGAGCTACTGTAAAATCTAAGTAGTACATGGGTTTGAGCATAAGTCTACTGATGCCGAGACTTTCATTTTCTGTAGTACTTCTTAAGTACTACCTGGTAACTTGTATAAGAAACAGACAGCTTTTTGGCAAAATAAATGAACTGGATCAGGTTTGATGATAGTACTTAGCATTCTGGGATATACTGCAAACTCAACAAATTCACAAGTTGTCTCTTAAAAGATTTCCAGGCTACAGTCTGGGGCAATGTTTCTTCTGACTCAAATTCCATTTACTTTCAAACTTTAAACAGTAATTTTCAAGAATTTATTCTAGAACGGTTTGTCTTCAGCTGTAGGGATCCTTTCTCCTATATCAGGGAACTAAGGCTGGGTCTAGATATTCTTTGTGGACATGCTGGAAGACGAATTGGTGAGGCAGCAGTGGGTCTGTGGTACACAACGGCATTATTCTCTGACACAAATCCTCTACAAAGTCAAGGCTTTATGATATTGGGAGAATGAGCTAGCCTCCTTCTGATAATTGTTTCCTCATATAACTTAGTGGGTTTAACTAGAAAACACAACTGATGTTAATATTTGCTAGAAACTGTATTGCTCCCTCTCCTCTGCTCGTTGCCAATGAAAGCAAGAAAGATTATTTAGTATATATAGTAGGACTTCTGAGATAAACTTTGTTGTTGAGGAAAAGATGGCAGCTTCCTAAGGGCAGAGGGCAGGTTGAGGAAAATGTCCACTCCCAAGACAGCTATGCAAGCTTCTGTCAGGARTGACATTTAAAGCACATTTTGAGATCTATTTACTTATTTGCAATCTAAGCCTTCTTGACAGGAACAATAATTACTATTCAATTCCCTTTCATACATAGTTTTAAGTCTATATTGTAATACAGCTAACATTAGGTATTAATACTGCAGTCACTTCCTTTTATACTAATCAAGTAACTTATTTTATACTGGGGAGTAAAGTTTTTAAATTAAATATAAAAGGATAACCTGGCCTTTTAAACAATATAGGTGATGTAATGATTTTAGAACTTGCCTTTCTCAGATAAGACCTGGGTTTAAATAAAAGAAGCCTGGATTAAYGGTGCAGTGGACTGCAGATTATCTTCAACAGTACAAAATCTACATTTGTTCTGCATTTAAGAACAAGAAAAGCAATGATGAGATATACTCCCCAAAATGTACATATAACAGAAGAGCTTAAAACATAGTGCTACTATCTAAGTCTTGTAAAACACTATAGATATGCTTTACTAACTGTCATGAAGTTATGCATGACACTGCCTGAAGTGTATTTTCCCAGGTACCAGGGGCAGCACCGTTTAAGAAATCCCCACAGCTTTCAAGGCAATATATGGGAGAAGCACTGTCATTTCTAGAGCAAAAGATTCAGTCAAAGAGCATCAGAGCAGGACAGCTGACGACTTCATCAATATACACAGCGAACAGGCTGAGACATGTAGATAACATGTTGATAACAGGCTGATAACATGTAGAACAGATTAATGAAAATATCTAATCCCGCCTCCCTATCAAGGGAGAAATGTTACTTTCTGCACTTAARTTAAAGCTGGCTCAGATCATGAAACATGCCAAGCGAAACTCCCAGCTTCTCCCTTTTGACAAGGCCCTACCGGCTAACGCGCTTTCCTGGTAAGCAAAGCGCGAGGGGGYGCGAACCTGCCGCACGGCTCAACTCGGGCCCTGGCGCGAGGCCGCTTTCTGTTCCCTGTAATTCATGAAATCTCCCCAGCATCCCAGCTCCACCACCCGCTGGCGGATACGATAGGGATATGAAACCACTTGGTAAACTGTGGTAAAAATACGCTGCTGAATTGTAGTTTCCCTTTCTACTGCACCACTGGAAAGGGGAAATTCTTTATAATCTACCCTAGGTAGAAAAAAAGGAGCGCACGAGCGCGGCCTGGGGCCCCCTCAGCGGCTCCCTCAGGGCGGCTGCGCGGCTGGGCCCCTCCACCGAGCCAGGGTCCCCTCCGCCGAGGCCGGGGGCCCTCGGGGGCTTTGCCAGCCCCCCGGCCTCGGCCGGGGCCGCTGCCCGGTCGCTCCCCACGCAGGGCCGAGACCCGCGTCGCGAGGGGGCGGCTGAGGCGGCCGCCGCGGCCCCCTCCGGCCCGGCCCGCGACCCCGCAAGCGCC